>NC_057403.1:14082325-14382325 GCF_019320065.1 Cervus canadensis | reverse complement strand
GGTAAACAAACGGTGACCAGATCATAAATAATAATTGGTAGTTCCCATCTCCTTCTAATCTTGGCTCTGCCCATTCTTGGCTCTGTGACCCTAGGCAAATAACTGACCCTCTCTGAGCCTTGGTTCCTTCAACAGTATAAGTAAAATATTGGCTCTGCTACTTGAAAATTCTTCTCTAGTCCTGGCTCTTTCATATTCCTGGTTCTGAGCGCCTATCGGGGAGTTCTGCCCACTTCCTACATCCAGTGTTGTCTCTTTCCCCTCCCCCTCCCCGCAGAGGTGAATCAGGCAGCTGCCGTGATAGCAGTGTTAGGCTTGGCAGTTATGGCCCTGGGGTGCCTCTGTATCATCATGGTGCTCAGCAAAGGTGCAGAGTTCCTGCTCCGGGTTGGAGCCGTCTGCTTTGGCCTCTCAGGTGAGGGTTGAGAGTCTACAGACCAAGGATACTGCATGTTAGGAGATCTGGACTTCAACCCCTGTTGCATGCTGGGAGGTCGGGTCTTCAAGCCCTGTTGCATGCTGGGAAGCCGGGTCTCCAAGCCCTGCTGCATGCTGGGAGGTCAGGTCTCCAAGCACCATTGCATGCTGGGAGGTCGGGTCTTAAAGCACTTAAAGTATTGCATGCTGGGAAGTTGTGTTTCCAAGCACTGTTGCATTCTGGGAGGTCGAGGGAGGTCTCTAAGCATTGTTGCGCATTGAGAGATCAGGTCTCCAAGCACTGTTGTGTGCTAGGAGTTGGCAGAAGCTCAAGTGCTATAGAACTCTCAGAGATGGAAGAGTTTTAAGTTCTGCTGCTGACTCAAACACCTTTTTAGATTGGAATCTAGGGCCTCCAAGCACTGTTGCCTGCTCGCAGGGTGAGGGAGATCCCCATGGGCTGTTGCATGCTGGGAGGTTGAAGAAGTTCTCTAAGCACCGGTTGCATGCTGGGAAGCACAAGGGCTATAGTACTCTTAAATATGAGAAAATTCCAAGCACTTTTGTTGGCCGAGAACTGAAGGTTCTCTAGACACTCTTTTAGATTTGCGCTTGGAGCCTGTAAGAACTGTTGCATTTTTGGAGTTGAAAGTCCAAAAAGTCTGCATCTTGTGAAATGTAGCCCTCACTGGATCAGATGCTTTCTAAGGTGGATAGATAGGTCATTCATTATAAAAGTTTCATTAATCTTTCATGGATCTACTGAGCATCTTCTATGTTCCAGGCAGTAGGCTAAGGGCTGGAGATATAAGATTCATAAGACAGACACTGTGTCTGCCCTCATAAAGCCTAGATTCTGACAGAAATAGATAGTAACCAGCAATTACATACATAATTCAACTATAGTTGTGATGAGAGTTATGATAAAGCATATAAGGGGTACACACTGGGGTGTGAGAAAGTGGTATTAAATTTCTGAGAAAGTGGTATTAAAGCTGATAATCAAATGAAGAATAGAAATTACCCAGAGTATGGTGTTGACAGTAGTGGTGGCCATGTTGGTGGTGATTGTGTGGTGGTAGTGATGCTGGTAATATGGTAATAGTGATGATAAACAGTATGTGTGAAGTCTGTGAAATATTTGGCAAGTTTGAGGAACAGAATGAAGAGCAGAGCATAAAGCAGGGCAAAGTTGGCACAAATGTACAAGGTAACCTTAATCCAAAGATGAAGTAGAGGCTTGGTGAAAAATGAGGCAAGGGAGATACGAGTGGTCAAGAGCACACTCAAATAGAAATGATTAATAATCACATTCTTTTCGAAACTATTTATTCACTCACTAGACTGTGTCAGGTCTCAGTTGTGGCACCTGGGATCTTTCACTGCAGCTCACAGATGCTCTAGTTGTGGTGTTTGGGCTTGGTTGCTCTACAGCAAATGGGGTCTTAGTTCCCCAACCAAGAATCAAATCCACATCTCCTGCATTGCAAGGTGGACAACCAGGGAAGTCCCAGTAATCGCATTCTTATTATTGTTTTGTGCCTTAGAGAGCTTCCTAAATAAAGGGGGGAAAGTCAGTCACTCCCTTTCCTTTGTTTGATTTATCCATTAGTTCACTTAAATCACTGCTATGCACACAGACCCATTACACTATGCATATGTGTGAAGACTATACAAGAAGGAAAGGTTAAGGAGATTATCATCTGGCTAAGGACATAGAAATGATACAAATTATCCCACAGTTATAAATGGCAGTCAGTGCCCAAGAAAAAGTAGAGTCCTGTGAGAGTGCCTAATGAGGGCACGTGATTTAAAGCAAAATTAGAGAAGGCCTCTCGGAGGAGGTGACACTTAAAATGTCAAAGTATGTGTAACCAAGCTAGAAAAACGTTTGGTGAATTTCAGGTCCTGAAAGACAGCCAGTGAGTTTGGAGCATGGAGAGTGAGGATACAGGTATAAAAGACAAACCAGGAGGGATTTTCCTGGTGGTCCAGTGGTTAAGATTCCATACCCCCAAGCAGACCAGGGTTCGAACTCTGGTCAGGGAAGTAGAACCCACATGCCACAACTAAGGTTTCACATGCCACAACTAAAGAGCCCATATGCCGCAACTGAAGACCCAGCAAAGCCAAGAAACTATTAAGAGATGAGTGATCTTGAAGAAACTGCTTTCCATCTCTGAGTTAAAATTTCATATTTATGAACTCATGCATTCAAGTATATATTTATCAAGTACCTATCCTATCCATCCATCCATCTATACTCTGATCTGTCAATCATCTCCCTCCCCACTGCCTTTTCTTCCTTGCTTTTCCCCCATTTTTCTCTTTCTCCTTCCATTCATATATTCGTCTATCTGTCCATCCATCCATTCATTCAATGATACAGTATGTCTTTAATATCTAGTAATTGCTGGATGCTGTGTTAGGTACTACTGGGGACAGAATGAAGGCCAGATTAAGATGATTCCTGTTGTCATGGAACTTTTAGCTTGGTAGGAATTTGGTGTTGGTGTTATTATTGAACTCATACTTGTGTTATTCCTGAGGGTACCATGAAAGTGTGGACGTTAAAGTGTTTTATGAAAGTCTCGGGCACAAAAATGTTCTGCAAAGTGTACAACCAAGTAAAAGTGAAGGGTAGATTTGACTCCATAATTATTTTCCTTATACTGGATATCGGGGCAGGTGGGGGTTTTGAGGTCTCCCTAGACCTCACACATGTTCAGGTTATATTGTTTTTCTCCATGAAGTATATGTGTCAGATGTACTATGTTTTAGGGGCGTGAAACAAACAAGTTCCTGGCCCTCACACATTTATACTCTATTGGGAGAGATAGAAATCAGGCAGATAAATAACACATATAAATTAACATGTTAATAATTACCAACTGTGATTAATGCTATAAGTGAACAGTAAAGAGTATAATGGAAACCTGTAACTGGGTAGACCCAACAGAGACTTAAGTGGTGGTGGTCAGGGAAGGCTTCTCGGAAGAAGTGTAACTTAAGTAGGGATGTAGAGAATGAGGATGTGTCATGTTGGCTTAGGGAGGGGTAAGCAGTTATTCCAAGCACCATAAAGGTCTCCAGGCTTGAACAAATTGGGTGCATTCAAGTCCTGAAAGAAATCTTACACCATACCACTGTAGGATGGGAAGGGCAGCTTGAGAGGAGGCTGAAGAAGTAGGCCGGGGCTGGGTCCCGTGGACCCTTCTAGGTTGTACGAGAGAGGCCTTGCTTCTGCCCCTAGCCACCACCCCTGAGTTCTGGGCACAGCTGGCTTCTTTTCGTCCATTTGGGTCTCAGCCCAAGTGGCTGTTCTGATGATGCCATCTCGAGTCCCAGCCCCCGCCCCTGGATGCCACACCCCTTCCCATCACTCTGTTTTTATCTCCTTCCTAGCATGCATCACTGTCTGAAATTACCCTGTCTTCTCATGTGTTTACTTTGAGAGTTACAGCCTGCCTGCCCACAGGCCAGCAACAGCCCATAAATGTACTTTGTCTGGCGGGCAGTGTATAGAGGTTTCTCTGAGCCAATATTTAAACTCACCCAATATTTTGGGTGAATGCCCCCCCAGGAAATAATAATCAGTTTTCAAAATTCTAGCTGTTCTTGGAAAGCCAGAAAATCTAGTCCGTTAAGTCCCTGCTTCTGGTGAGCTGCCGTTGGCTGAAGCTGGGTCTGGGCCACCCTTTGTCATTGTCCCCAACACACCTGCCTGCTCATCTGTTTATACTTTCTCTTTGTCCCCTGGAGGCCTCAGAGTTTTGCAAGCCTGGGTTTATTTGTTTACCATCTGCCTTCTCCAAGTAGAACATAGGTTCTGTAAGGGTCTTTGTTGGTCTTGTTCCTTTCTTTTTTCTTTTTTTAATCAAATTGCATTACAACTTGCCTGATTGTCTTTTCATTTTGTAATCTGCCATCATTCTTTTTTCTTTTCAGCTTAATTGGTATATGAGTGACAAGTATAAATTGTGTGCATATGTACATATAGACACTTTATATGGGCTTCCATGAGGGCTCAGACAGTAAAGAATCTGCCTGCAATGACAGAGACCCGGGTTTGATCCCTGGGTCAGGAAGATCCCCTGGAGGAGGGCATGACAACCCACCCACTCCCACCCACTCCAGTCTTCTTGCCTGGAGAATCCCACGGACAGAGGAGCCTGGTGGGCTACAGTCCGTGGGGTCGCAGAGAGTCAGACAGGACTGGACACAAAGCGTGGCACATACATGTATACACGCTATTGTGTATAAGGTGTGTGATGTTGCTGGGTTTTCGTTTGTTCTTTTTGTTTTTTGGCCACACTGTGTGACTTGCAGGATCTCAGTTCCCTGACCAGGGATTGAACCTGGGCCACGGCAGTGAAAGCGCCAAGTCCTAACCACCAGGCCACCAAGGAACTCCCCTCCCACTTGATGTTTTGATATACATCATAAAATGGTCATGACTATCAAGCTAGCTGACATGTTCATCACCTCACATACTAATTGTTTGTTGTTGTTGTGTTGTTTTGTAGCAAGAACATTTGAGACCTCTCTTAGCAAGTTTTACGTATTTGGTACATTAACTATAGTCACCTATGCTATGCTTAGTCGCTCAGTCGTGTCCGACTTTTTGTGACCCCGTGGACTGTAGCCCGCCAGGCCCCTCTGTCCATGGAATTCTCCAGGCCACAATACTGGAGTGGGTAGCCTTTCCCTCCTCTGGGAGATCTTCTCAACCCAGGGATCGAACCCAGTCTCCCGCATCGCAGGCGGATTCTTTACCGTCTGAGCCCGCAGGGAAGCCCGTGGTCACCACACTGTACCGCAGACCTCCAGAACTGATTCCTCTTGCAGCTGGAAGTTTGTGCTCTCTGATCAGCATCTCCTCATTTCCCCTCCCCCCAGTCCCTGGCAACCACCGTTCTACTCTCTGCGTCTGTGGCTTCAACTAAGTTAGATTCCATCATCACTTTTTACTAAAGTCTTGATGGAGTCTCTCTTTTTTAAAATTAGTTTTACTTATTTATTTATTTGGCAAAAGGAGAAGGGGGCAGTGGAGGGTGAGATAGTTGGATGGCATCACTGACTCAATGGACATGAATTTGAGCAAGCTCCAGGAGAGTGAAGGACAGGGGAGGCCTGGCGTGCTGCAGTCCATGGGGTCGCAAAGAATCGGACATGACTTGGCGACTGAACAACAATGACAGAAGTTATCTGGCTGTGCCAGGTCTTAGTTGCGGCATGTGGGATCCAGTTTCCCGACCAGGAATCCAACTCCAGGCATGCTGCACTGGGAGCCTGCAGTCTCAATCACTGGACCACCAGGGAAGTCCCTTGATGGAGTCTTAATTTGCCTTTTGATTCTTGATTCCTTGGTTTGCTTTATTCTTTTTTTTTTTCTTTTTTTTTAAGCAGTGAAAGACACATAAAAATTACCATTTGAACCTTTTTTTTAAAAAAACCTTTATTTTCTATTTTGACCATGCAGCGCAGCATGCAGGGTCTTATTTCTCTGACCAGGGATGGAACCCACGCCCTCTGCACTGAAAGCATGAGTCTTAACCATTGAACTACCAGGGAACCCTGCACCGTTCTAAGTGCCCACTTCTGCGGCGTAAGTTCATTCACACAGTCGTGCAACCATCCCCACCACCCATCTCCAGCACTTTAGCATCTTCTCCAGCTAAAACTCTCTCCCCATTAAACACCAACTCTCCGCTCCCCCTTCCTCTCCCCCAGCACCCACCTTCTACTCTGTCTCTGTGAACCTGGGTCTTGCTCTTTCTCTCCGGCTTCCAAGACTGTGCCTGCTATAGAGCAGATGCTTAGTAAGCGGTCGTTGAAGGGGTGCTAGTGAAACCACAGAAATATGTCTCGGGTCGGGGGCACTGGGAGGCTCCAGTCCTTGATATCTCAGCGCAGAAGGAATTCAGCAGAAGGCAAAGTGATGGATAAGAAGTGATCTAGTAGAATAGCACGCTTGTAAGGCTTGTAAGTGGGCAGGTGAGAGGGTGCCGTGCTGAGAACTGTGGGCTACAGTTTTATAAACAAGAGAAAAGTGGAGAGGGGAAGAGGATCCCCTGCTCCCTCATTCTCAAGTCCACGTCCAGCTTCCATCATCAGCTCCTCCTCCATGTCAGGGAGTTTTCTTGTCCCTCCATTATCAAACCCTGGATCAGGACGATCCCCTGGAGGAGGGCATGGCAACCTCCTTCAGTGTTCCTGCCTGGAGAATCCCATGGACAGAAAAGCCTGGCAGTAATTAGCCTCCAACTAATAAAAATAAATGAAAAAAAAAATCCAAGGAGTTGCAAAGAGTCAGACACGACTGAACAACTAACACACACACACGGTCAGAGGAGGACTGTCACAGTGCAATGGAAATGAACAAAAAGGTGGTAACCTCCACTAAAATAAGGTAAAACACCTCAGGTTTCAGCATAATGTCCCCTTGGCCTCATATTTTTGCTTTTAGCGCACGTGCCCGGAGAAGCGTGTCCTAGGGGTCGTTAACTTCCTGAGCCCACTGGGCAGCATGTGGGTCTCAGGCCACCACTGTTTTATTCTGTGAGGGCATGTCTCATGCTGCATGGTTTGATTGCTCAGCAAGCCTGCTTGGTTTTGGTTTTGTGGTTAAGCAAACCTGCTTTTTTTTTTTTGGCTGTGCCATACAGCTCACAAGGATCTTAGTTCCCTGGCCAGGGATCGAACCCACGCGCCCTGCAGTGGCAACATGGAGTCCTAACCACTGGATCTCCAAGAAATTCCCTGGCATGTCTTCTTGAGTGGTCATTAACTTACAGGGGTCTCCCGAACATTCTCCTTTACTCCTGATCCCCTGGGGGGATTACCTCCTTTAATTAATCACCTCCTTTGTCCCTTCTCTCCGCCCCGTCACTAGGAGGGGTCCCTCAGGTTTCTGGCTTGAGGAAGCATGTTTTGGGGGCTATATTGGGGTAGGTGCTCAGATCTCAGAGGGGGACCCCTGAGGCCTGAGGACCACGTCTGTTCTCCTCTCCCTGCAGGCCTGCTGGTCCTCGTCAGCCTGGAGGTCTTCCGGCATTCCGTGCGAGCCTTGATGCAGAGGGTCAGCCCCGAGCCCCCCGCGGCCCCGGCCCTGACCTACGAGTATTCCTGGTCCCTGGGCTGTGGCGTGGGGGCCGGCCTGGTCCTCATGCTGGGGGGTGGCTGCTTTCTGCTGCTCACCCTGCCTCCCGGACCCTGGAGTCCCCTCTGTCCCAAGTGGGGCCAGCGGGCCCCCTAGCGCCCCCGTCGTGCCTTCTCTCAGCAATTTCCCAACGCCCCTCCACCCTCCCCATCATCCCCTTTGCATCTTTCACCCCGTGCCCCAGAGAGACTGTGTTCTCCGGACTATGGGGCCCACGCTGTTTGCACAAACCTGCCTCTCCCCCTCGTAAATACCTTTTTCCTCTGTAAATATGTTTTTTTTTTTTTTTCTCCATGGCTGGATTTGGGTTGCTTGGGGGTGGGACGGGGAGAGGATTTTTTTTGCAAACGAGGGTCCCCAGAGAAGACTGCTGGGGGCCTGATGGGGTAACTAGGGGGTGGGGGTGGGTGGGCGAGGTCAGGGGTCTTGGGATGGAGTTGGACCTTCTCCTTGCCCAGATTGGGATGTATTCAGTTGTGGGAGAGACTTCTGGGCAGAGTGGGGAGGGGAGAATCTCTGGGCCTGACCCGGCTGTGGTCTGATTTGGGATTAAAGGTTTGGAAGTTTAACAACTTTGGAGTCGCTGTGATGTGGGGTGTGTATTCCAGGGTAGGGAAAACGGGTCATTGTGCTCTTCAGAAAACCTGCGCCTGCTGCTCACAGCCCCAAAGTCACTTGTCAATGGACCCATAGTGAGTGATGGAAAACCCAGTGGAACACAGGCACTGTTCCGGGTTGAATGGGGTCCCTGCGGGAAGTATGTGTTGGGGTCCGAGCCACCAGGACCTCAGAATGTGACCCTGTTTGGAGATGGAGCCTTTGCAGAGGTGATCCAGTGAAAATGGGGTCGTTAGTCCGAGCCTAGTCCAGTAGGTGCTTGCGCTCAGTCACTCAGTGGTGTCTGACTCTCTGCGACTCCATGGCCCGTAGCCTACCAGGCTCCTCCGTCCATGGGCTTCTCCGGGCAAGAATACTGGAGCGGGTGGCCATGCCCTCCTCCAGGGGATCCTCCAGACCCGGGGATCGAACCCCAGTCTCCTGCGTTGCAGGCGGGTTCTTGACCATCTGAGCCTCCTGGAAAGTCGCCTGGTGCCCTCGTGTGGGGAGGAGACCGGGACGCTGAGGGCGGACAGCGGGCAGGCGAGGTGAAGAGACACAGGGAGAAAACGACCGTCTCCAAGTCCAGGAGGGCTGCCTGGGAGAGAGTCCTGTCTCAGCACCGGGGAGCCACCGGCCCTGCAGACGCCCAGACCTCAGGCCTCCGGTCTCCAGTGCCCCGAGACAGAGCATTTCAGGGCCTAAGCCCCCAGTCTGGGGGCTTGGTCAGGGCCGCCCCAGCAAGCGGGCACAGCTGCCAGTGCCTGGCAGGGGGCCTCAGCTGGAACAAACGCCTACAAATGTACAAGTGGCTTTGGACATGGGGGTGGGCAGCAGCCGGAGGTGTTTTGAGGCGCGTTCTAGAATCAACCTAGATTGCCTTGATGAGACCGTTGGTAGGTGTACGACGTGAAGGGAGTTCTGAGGAGGACTCGGAAGAGGGGAGGAGAGCTGCGGAGAAAGTGTCCACCATCTCAGAGAACACTCAATCATCAGGAGCGGGATGTTGGCAGAAGACGGCCCCCCACAGCTCTCAGGAGCAGGCCAGGAGCCCGGTGTCAAGTTCGAGCCTTGAGCCCGCGGGCCCAGCCTCTGCCCGGGAGGACCAGTGTGCGCCTTTCGACTCAGAAATCTCAACTGGAGCCAAGAATGAATTCTTCAGTTAGGTAGGCTGAATCGCTGAAGCTGAGCTCAGAGGCCAAAGTCTCTTAAATTTAAGTTTAAAAATATTTAAATACGGAATATGTGCTGGCTTATGACTACAAATGTTTAAATATTGTGAGTGTGAGTCTCTTAAGTGCTTCTATATTAAAGAATAAATTATAATGTGATTATATATGATATATGTATTACATAAAACATTATATATAATTTATAAAATTTACTCTAAATTCAGTTAAATATATTAACAGTATATATATTTTATGTGTATAATATATATAATTACAGAAATATTATAAATTAACATACTTAATATAAACAGAAAAATAATATAATATAATATAATATAATGTAAAACTCTAACATAATATAAAATTATATATAATATATACCAGCATTATATATGATTATAACATCATAAGCAGATTGTTATACTAACATTATGGATATCATGATATATTATATATTCATATAAATGTTTCTATATTTAATTATAGATTATAAATACAATTATGTAATCATACATAATTATAACATTATAATTTTATATAAATATATTAATATTCTATCATGTTATATAAACAGAGCATTCATAAGATACATATATGTAACAATATTTCTACAACATAATGTATTATATAAATAATGTAATTTATATGTAACATGTCACATATGAATATATTACTTATATTTGTAATGTTATTTATACAACATAACCTATATACATATAATACCTATATATATGATATATTTATACAATGTGATTATACACATATAACACATGTATGTACCATGATAATTACACTGCATAAGCCTTATAATGTTCATAACGTGGTTATGACTCGTCCCCGGGCTGGAAGCCGCTTCTTCAACAAGCAGATCTCTCTTCCTCCGGGAGGGGCGGGTAGCCCTCTCTGGACTAACCGCGGCTGCGCCCCGCAGGGATCCTTCTCCGCGTTCCTGCGCCCTGAATCGGCGTGGTGCTGAGGGTACTGGTGCAGAGCCGGGCAGGTGCGGCCCCGTCCTGTTGGAGCAGCGGCAATGCTGGGCTGTGGCCGAGAGTGGGGCGCTGGGCCCCTACTGTCCGGTGTGGACGCTGGCCCCCCTTTCAGCGCTGGAACGGCTTGCTCACCCTCTGAGGCTCAGCTCCCGCACGCGCGTGTGCGTGCGTGCCTCCTAGAGACGGGTAACATTGCTAACACGTTCCCCGTGGAGGGAACGCCGCAGTCATCCCTGCAAAGCCCTGGAAGCCCGCCAGGCGCGGGTCACAGCTCCATCGGTCTTGCCGGTACTGCTGTTCATCGCGGCACTTCGGCCGGGCGAACAGTAGAGAGTCAAAAGGGACCCCCGTTGGGCTGACAGTCCAGCGATGGAAACATATTAATCACGTAATCACACTAATGAATGTGTAATTATAAACTGGGATAAGTGCTGGGAAAAGAGATCATGGATAGTTGGTTTTTTTCCTACTTGATGATGTGCCCAGAGAACTCGGGGAAACCCAGAGAAGTCTGCCCTGAGGGCGGGGTCTTCAGGTCTCTGGGGAAAGGGGCAATGACTCTGCCCCGTGGGCTCTGCACCCTGCACCCTCTTCCCACCTGGGGTCTTTGTGGCTTTTCCAAAAGTGAGAGAAGGAAATAGACAAATACCTGGAATCACATCAAAACGTTCACTTGCGTCTCATCACCTCGTATTTTTTGAAGGAAAATAGAAGTTTCTTCAAGTCTACCACCTTTTCTGTCCTTTTTGTTTACATGTTGTTTATACTGACTTTTGGAGCACAATTTCAAGCTTCCAGAGACGTTGCAAGAGTCAAAACAGTGCATGCATGTGTGCTCACTCATGTCTGACTCTTTTCGACCCTGTGGACCATAGCCTGCCAGGGTCTCCTGTCCATGGGATTCTCCAGGCAAGAATACTGGAGGAGGTTACCATTTTCTCCTCCAGGGGATCTCCTTCACCCAGGGATTGAACCTGCGTCTCTTGCATCTCCTGCTTTAGCAGATGGATTCTTTACCACTGCACCACCTGGGAAGACCCCTAGAGACATATACTCTTTACTCAGATTCGCCTATTGCTAACATTTTACCCTACGTCCAGATGTGTGGGGTTTGTGTGGGGGGGGGCTGGGTTTTTTATTCAGCAAGCATTTATTTTTAAATGTGAAGTGCACCATATATGTGCTGACTTATGAATACAAATGAATGAAAAGTCTGAGTTTGATTCTCTTAAATGCAGACTTAACATTCCATAGAAAGAATTAAAATTTAAAAAACGCCTACTAGGGGACTTCCCTGTCAGTACAGTGGTTAGAACTCTGTGCTCCCACACCAGAGGGCACAGGTTTGATCCCTGGTCAAGGAACTGCGGGAGAAGGCAACGGCAACCCACTCCAGTACTCTTGCCCGGACAATCCCATGGACAGAGGAGCCTGGTAGGCTGCAGTCTATGGGGTCGCTAAGAGTCAGACATGACTGAGCGTCTTCAGTTTCACTTTTCACTTTCATGCATTGAAGGAAATGGCAACCCACTCCAGTGTTCTGGCATGGAGAATCCCAGGGACAGGGAAGCCTGGTGGGCTGCCATTTATGGGGTCGCCCAGAGTCGGACATGACTGAAGCGACTTAGCAGCAGCAGCAAGGAACTGCTAATCTCAGAATCCAAACTGAGAAAAAGAGCTAGTCTCTTGGAAACTCCTGGTATTTCCTCACTAACTCCCCTCTTCAAGGCACAAGTCTCATAGGTAAACTAGCACAACTTGAATTTTGACTAAATCATTTCTTGACTTTTCTTTATAGTTTTACAAGCCAAAATTCTATTATCTTTTTAAAAGGTGTTGTTTCATTTTGGTTATGTTTGAACTTTATGTAAATGGAATCATTTTATATGTATTTCTCTGTGTAATTGTCTTTTTTTTTAGGCCCAAAGAAGAGGACTCAAACTCATGGCCAGAAGGCTTGATAAGCCCCACAAGAAGCATTTTATTTAGCCTTCAGAATGTTTACTAAGTTTATTTACAACCAACTGCAGTTGCAAAACAGTCGGTGGGGGGGAGGAATTCCAGAGTTCCAAAAAGCAAGACTTGCATTTGCCAAGGCAGGCAAGTATTTACATACCATTTACATTGTATTTACAACTCTTTACATAGTATTTACACGGCGTCAGGTAATAATGAGTCATCTAAGGATTATTTAAAGGATAAGGGAGGATTTGTGTAGGTTCTATGTGAATACCGTGCCACTTGAATGAGAGACTTGCGCGTCCGTGCGCTCCGGTGTCTGCGGTGGGTCCCGGTCCTCTCAGATGGGGGTGAGCAGAGGAGGACCCCGTCCCAGTCTCAGGAAGCAGCCTGGCTTCCTGGCTGTGTGTGCTCAGGTAAGTCACTTCGCCTCACTATTCCCAGTTTTCTCCTCTGACAAGTAGGGGTAATAGTGTTACCTACTTCACGGGGCTGTTGGCAAGATTAGTGAGTTAATCCATGTAAAGTCTTTCGTTGCTGCTTTTTGCACCCATGGCTTGTGGGATCTTAGTTCTCTGGAAAGGGATGGAACCCGCACTCTTGGCAGTGGAAGCGCAGAGTCCTAACCACTGGACCTCCCTCCTGGGAATCCCTTCCTTGTAAAGTTTTTGGTAGGAGACCTCTTGTATAGTTAAGTGCTCAATAAATGTGAACTTTTTTCTTCTTTGTTTTTTTAGTATTTTGGCCACGATGCACAACAGATAGGATCTCAGTTCCCTGACTGGGTATCGAACCTGCATCCCCTGCAGTGGAAGCGCAGAGTCCTAACCACTGGACCACTAGGGAAGTCCCAGTAAGTGTTAACCGCTGATGGTGGTAACACATAGTGCTGTATATAATAAGTGTGTAAGCGGTGGCTTTTTTCCTGTCATAGTCCATCATTTAATCTCTCTTTCCCCACCTCGTCCTCTGAGGGTTCTGGCAGGCACCAGACTCTAACTTTAGCCACGATTGGATGGAGGCCCACTGATCCATGAGAGCTGAGCGCTGGAGATGTAGTAGAAGGTTTCCTAGCAACAGAGGAGTTTGGGTGGACAGCAGCAAATCCCTGAGTGGTTCCCTAAGAGGAGGAATGTAGGCAGGATTGAATCTATTTGAGGCAAAACGGGAGGAGATTGACAAGGGCCACCCAGAGTGTTGGTTTCTGAGGAATGTCTCAGTCCTGCTCCCCAGAGCTCCTGGACACGGTCCATCACGTTCTCTTCTCCTCTGCTTCTCACCCTCTCTGCCTTCTCCTTTTCTTTCCTCCTCTCTCCTCCTTCCCCCTCTTCTCTTACTATTATCACTGAAAATAATAACAGCTAAACATGTGCTAAGTGCCTCATCTCTGCCAGGCACTGTCCTCAGTGTTCTGCATGGATGCATGTAAACCTCACGACCCTGGGAGATGCTCCTGCTATTATCCCACTGAGCAGATGAGGAAAACCGAGGCACAGCCAGCTCAAGGGAGCCCAGCCGAGAATGGCCAGAACCATACCTCAGGGTTATCCAGAGATTTTTTTCGTCTCACGCAGGCATTGCTGGAGACCTGGCGTGAATGCTGACCCTAACCGGAGAGTCTGACCTTCAGGAACCTCCTCCGGAGCCCTGCCTCCCCAGTGCTTCTGGCGTCACAGGACCCTGAGTTGCCGCCACTTCTGCACAATGTAATTCCTGCTCTGAGGGGGAAGAGAACCTCAGGAGACCTTGCAAGAGTGAGGCTGTGCAAGAACCAGAACCAGTTCAACTTTGATGATTCTGGACAATTATGAGAGTCGGTATTCCCTACCCTGAGTATCCCCGACTCTATAGCCATTCCCTCTGCTTGCTGTTAGCCCTGAATGGCCCAGGCATGAATGATTCACCTGAACCAGTCATCACAACTTCCATTTCCTTTTCAAAGTCTAGGAGTGGCTCAAACAAACACATGCATACACTTGTTCACAGCAGCGCTATTCACAATAGCCAAAGGTGGAAACATCCCCAACACCCATCGACTAAAGAGTGGGTAAACCGAATGTGGCCTGGTCATAGAGTGGAATATTATACAGTCATAAAAAGAATGAGGTACTCATACATGCCACCATATGATCTACAGACACATGATGTTCAGAGAAAGCAGCAGACACAAAGGGACCCATGGAGTCCAGTTCCATTTATTTATTTGTTTATATTTTTGGCTGTATTGGGTCTTTGTTGCATCATGCTGACTTCCCTAGTTGCAGGGAGCGGGTTCAGTTGCCCCGTAGCTTGTGGGGTCTTAGTTTCCCCGATCAGGGGTCAAACACAAAGCCCCCTGCATTGGAAGGCTGATTCTTAACCACGGGAGCATCAGGGAAGTCCCCCGTATGGTTCCAGTGAGATGAAATACCCAGAATAAGTAGATCCACAGAGACAAAAGCCCAGAGTAGTTGCCAGAGCTGGGGGGAGAGGAGAATAGGGCATGCTTGCTTAACGGCTACGTGGTTTCCTTTTGCGGTGATGAAAAATATCTGGGGCTAGGTAGCGGATGGCTGCACGGCATTGCGAATGTTCTTCTAGTGTCACTGGCTTGCAGGTTTTTAAATGGCTGATGCGGTGGATTTTATGAGTGATTCTAGCACAATAAGAATAAAGTCTGAGAACAGGCAAAGGGCAGTACCAGCATGAAACAGAAAGAAGCCAGCTGAGGTTCTGGGGTGGACATCACTCCCTGATGAGAACACAGGAGGCAAGGAGGCATGCTGTTTTATTCTCCAGCGTGTTTGTGCCAGGACAAGATGCTTGGAGCTGCCCCAGACATAATGCGATCTGGAGGCCGCAAGCCAAACACTGAGGATGTCAGGGCAGTAAAACAGAAAGGGCTTGGTCCTTACTGGCACGCTCGAGCATTGGTACAGAACTTTCCGGTTGGGCAAGATGATTAAAGAGCTTCGTTGCTTAAGCCAGCATTAGGTAATCGCTTCCTTGCCACTGAGCTCATCTTAGCTGATGGAATGATCCTGCCAAGCAACAGGACTTGGTGAGGAACCAAAGCCATGGCTACAGGTGAAGAGGATGCCTCTGAGAAGACTCTTTAATTTGCCACACTCCTCTTTTGATAGCTTAGAGTCTTATTAGAGAGGGGAGAGGCGCAGAGAGGGGTAAAAGTGTGAGATGTCTCCTTTCAGTAAGGGCACTTGAATGGGCAGAGGTTGACTGGGGGACTGGGGTCTTGTCTAGGGCTCTGTAGCTGGAGAGACCATGTGTCTCAACAGTCACCTTCTGCAGGTGGAAGAAGGTAGGTGCTTTCATATCCTCCTCCTCTGCCCAGGTGCCCGTTTCCTTCCAGCACTCCTCACCACGCTCTCCTTGTCTGCCCAGATGAGCCCCGAGATGGCCACACAGGAGCAAGTGAATATCCTGTTTCCCTACTTCTTGTCTGACTGTAGACCCTCAGCAGGTACCACTCCCTGGCTCAGTACCTGGAGGAAAGATAGGTGATGCCAAGTGTCCCTAGTGCCATCCTTAGCAGAACCTGTAGGTCGGCTCACTCGACCCCCGTCCGCAGCTCTTAGCTCCTTGTTAGTTCTCTGTTGTAGAAGCTGGAAAGTGGAAGATTAGGAGATGCGAGGTAAGAAAAGGATTAGGAAGGTTTCAGGCCCTTCCCTGGCAGTCCAGTGGCTAGGACTTTGCACTTCCACTGCAGAGCGCACAAGTTCAATCCTTGGTAGGGGAAGTTTCTCAAGCTCAGCAGTGTGGCAGAAAAAGAAAAAAAAAAAAATGCAAAGAAGGGAAGATCAGAATGACTGGAGTGTGTTGCAGATTTCAATAAGATAATGTATAATCTTCTGATTGCTAACTGACAGGGACAGAATGAAGAAACAAAATAGGTGATTAGATAGTGTATCCCACTAGGGGATTGTAGCTAGAAAAAATACAAGTTAATGCAAGTTAATGATGACTTCAGAAAGCAGGTTTGCTTAACCATAAAATGAAGCAGGTCAAAGTCATTCAACAGAAGCAGGAGGCCTGCCCCTAACAATAAAACAATGGTGGCGTGAGCCCCACGTCCTGCCCAGTGAGCTCAGGAGTTTAATGATCCGTGGGACATGCTCTCTGCACTCATAAGAAGCAAAAACAAAAACTCAATAATTTGTGGACCTAGCTTCACCACGCACTCCAGTACTCTTGCCTGGAGAATCCCTTGGACAGAGGAGCCTGGTGGGCTGCCGTCTATAGAGTCGCACGGTGTTGGACATGACTGAAGCGACTTAGGAGCAGCAGCAGCTTCACCATGTAGGAACAAGAATATTCCCCTGCTCAACCCGGAGTAGGCTGATGATGGAATCGTGACATCTACTCAAGAAAGACAAGAAAGGTCTCCCCCCCCTCCCCACTTTTCCTTTGTAGCCCAGAAAGTTCTTGGAGGCAATACCCCCTTGTCTGCCCGCTTGTAAGCCCCACAGGCGTCCTAGTCTAATAAATCTCTTCTCATCTACCTCTTGGCTCTCACTGAATTCTTCTCTGCCTTGACACATGAAGGACTATGGTACCGGAGCTCTTCGGCGCCCCTCTCCCACCCCCTGAAATGATAGCAGTCGGCCTCACTGCTATAACAAACAGAGACATAATCAGTGACTCAAAGCAGCCCCGATTTACCATCTTCCAGTTCTAGAGGGCATCCGTCCAAACTGGGTCCCACTGGGCTAAGATCACAGTGTTGGCAGGCTTCGATCCTTCTGGAGGCTCAAGCAGAGAATTCACTCCTTGCCTTTTCTCAGCTTTTCTGGAGGCTGCTGGCTTCCCTTGCCTCCTAAAAACCAAGTCGCTCTGAAACCTCTTGGTGTCACATCTCCTCTCTGACCCTGACATGCCTGCTTCTGTCTTCAAGGACCCCTGCGTCTGCCACGGGCAAATCGGGATCATCCAGAACAATGATCTCATCTCAGGATTCTTCACTAATCACCGCTGCAGAGTCCCATTTACTATGCGAAGGTCATGTATTCACAGGTTCTGGCAACAAGGAAGTGGAGAGCTTTGAGGGACTCTTCTTCTGCCTACCACCAGTAGGAAGAGTGAGTCCCATCAAGAGGGAATATGTTAGTGTAAATTTCTGTGCTCAGCGCCCAGTGAGGCCAAACAAACTGGAACGTCGGGGTTTAGGGCAGAGAAAGGTTAACTACAGGGTCAGGCAAGGAGACTGGGTGGCTCATGCCCTAAAAAGCCCTGAGCTCTGAAAAGGTTTCGGCAAAGCTTTTTGTTTATTCAAGTTAGGATACTTGGAGAAAGATCTTTATTTGCTTTGGTGGTGGTTTAGTCGCTAAGTCGTGTCCAACTCTTGCGACCCCACGGACTGCAGTCTACAGAACTGAAGTTGCTTTTATATAATTTTTTGTTATAGTTATAATTGTTATAACTACATGGTAAATCAACTACAACAAAAATATTTTTTTTAAAAAGGAACTTAGCACGAGAAGAGGGCCAGGGCAAGCCACAATAAGAAATCTGAATTTTTATCTCAGGGGAAAAAGAAGTGCCGTGTGAGAAATGCATTCATAACAGTGATATGGGAGCCATGCGAATCCCGAAGCCCATCTTATCTTGTGACTTTTCATATCTCACATTGCAGTGTTTTTCCTTGCACGTGAAAATGAGTGGGCAGGGAATATTTCTTTTTACAGCTGCTGTTGTTGGACCCTGCAGTGTATTTCCTCCTCTTCCCTAAGATTGTGCAACGTTAAATCAAGGGAGGGGCTGGGCTGGGCGGGGCGGGGGCAGGGTAGTCTTCAGCCTCTACAGGGATCCTCCAGCCTGAGCCACCGTAATTCCTCACCCAGATTATCACGATGGCCTCCCAAATGATTACCCTGTTTCTGTCTCACTCACCACCTCAACCACGTGGTCTCAACACAGCAGAGAGAGTCTTTAAAAATAGGGTTGCCAGATTTAGCAAATTAAAACCCAGAATACCCAGTCAAATTTAAATTTCAGATCAACAACAACAACAAACATTTTTCAGCACAAGTTATGTCTCTCGCAGTTTCAGGGAGATACTTAATACTAAAAAAAAAAAAAAATTATTTGTTTATCTGAAATTCAAAATTAACTGGGAAGTCTGTATTTAATTGGTCAACCCTATTTTTAAAATTTATTTTTGGCTGCAACAGGTCTTAGTTGCAGCAGGGGGAGGGGAGCTTCACTGCCCCCAAAGCAGGTGAAATCTTAGTTCCCTGACCAGGGATTGAACCCTCGTACCTACATTGGAAGGCAGATTCTCAACCACTGGGCCACCGTGGAAGTCCCAGGGCAACTTTATGTTAAAACCTGAGTCAGATCACATCCCCAATTTTGAAACAGAGCAGCCCTAAGTCCTCAGAATGAATAAAAGGGATCTTAGAAAGCCTCATCCCCCACTTTTTCTTTCTTATAACCTCATCTCCTACTTCTTCTCCAACCACACTGGCTTCCCAGGTTACTCCTCAAACACACAAGGTGCTTTTCTGCCTTAGGTCTGTGAAGTGGCTGTTTCCTCTTTCTAAAATGCCCGGCCTCCAGATAAAGGCATAACTCTTAATAACTTTCTCACTTCCTTCAAGTCTGCTCAGATATTGTAAGCAACGAGTGAGCTGTGGGAGCTTGTGTGGGGGGAGGCAAGGACAGGCATTCCCCCATAACCTCTGCTTCAGCTCTGCTCTGAAGTACCCAGGTGATAGTACTTGGCGGACACTTCCTGAGCTGTTTTGCAGATGTGAAAACCCTCCACCAAGTGGAAGATGTTCATTGCTTGATGGTCATGAGCTCAGAACTCCAGGCCTCCTGGAGCCCCAGGACTGATAAAGTGAACCCCGGCGACACTGCCCTGTGACCTCACCATCAGCTAATCAGAGAATCGTGCAGGAGCTGGTCACACACCCCGTGACCCACCCCCCTCACCTGGCTTATTAAAAAGCTTTGCTGAACCCACTCCAGGATTCTGTCTGGAATGTCCCATGGACAGAGGAGCCTGGTGGGCTACAGTCTCTGGGGTCACAAAGAGTCAGACACAATTGAGCATGCTACAATTATATATGTTATATATATAATTATATGTATATGTTATATGTATATAATAATATATATTATATATACAATATGTTATAACTATATAGTTGTCATAGTTTTTTTGTTGTAGTTGATTTCCCATGTTATGTCAGCTTCTACTATACAGCAAAGAGAATCAGCCATACACATACATAGGCTTGTCAGGGGCGCTAGTGGTAAAGAACCTTCCTACCAATGCAGGAGATGTGGGAGATGCAGGTTTGATCCCTGGGTCAAGAAGATCCCCTGGAGGAGAAAATGGCACCCCACTCCAGTTTTCTTGCCTGGAGAACCAACCCCATGGACAGAAGAGCCTGGTGGACTACGGGTCATAGGGTTGCAAAGAGTCGGACATGACTGAAGGCAGCTTAGCACACACATACATATACCCCTTCTTCTCTTGGGCTAAGTTCTGACCAGCCTTCTGTGCTCTAGCCGCAACGGCTGGAACTAGAATGTGCCAAGAACTAGAAGTTTAGAACTAGAACGTGCCAAGCTCGCTTCTGCCTCAGGGCCTTTGCACTGACTGTATCTTCTGCCTGAGATGCCATCCTGCTTACATTTCTCGTGGCTAGATCATTTGCAGCCTTTTTTGTTTATTTATTTTGCTGTGTTGGGCCTCCGTTGTGATGTGTCGGCTCCAGAGCGCCCAGGCTCAATAGTTGCAGTGTGCAGATTTAGCTGCCCCATGGTACATGAGATCTTAACTCCCAGACCAGGGACGAAACCTGCATCCCCTACATTGGCAGGCGGATTCTTAACCACCAGGCAAGTCCGAGTTCACAGCCTTTAATTCTGAGTCGAAACAGATTTCCTTCAAAGCTCTCCTTGGACTTCCCTGGTGCCCCCTGCTCACAACTAGAAAAACCCCATGAGCAGCAATGAAAACCCAGTGCAGCCAGAAATAAAACCAATTAATTATTTTAAAAAGATGTAGCACGCCCACACAATTAAAAGAAGAAATTACTCAAGTTCCCCACCCTTGTTAACCTTTTGATGGAGGTCACCTTACATTTTCATGTGCATTTATTCATGAATTCTTTTAAGAAACTTTTTTTTTCATTTTTAAAGTCTTTATTAAATTTCTTTCGTTACCAGTTCCACATTGTTTCAGTTTTATATTTAGAGTTTTTGATTGTGAGGCATGTGGGGTCTTAGCTTCCCAAGCAGGGATCGAACCTGCACCCCTTGCGTTGAAAGCAAGGAGTCTTAACCACTGGACCACCAGGGAAGTCCCTAGAAGAGTTGTTTTGTGGGCTCTTGGTTCCTGACTATGGAAGCCACGCTCCCCACATTGGGAGCCCGGAGTCTTAACCCCTGGACCACCAGGGAAGTCCCTAGAAGAGTTGTCTTGTCTTGTTTCCCCGTGTTTGTTTACAAGAACCTTGGCAGAGCCGTGGGTCCCATTCTCTCTTCAGCATAGGAGTGTGGTGAGGTTGATGGTTACTCATTTCAAGCCTCAAGCGGGGAAAAGCTTCACCTGGATCATTCAGAGCGCTGAATACGGGAAGAGGCTCAGGACCCAGAGAAGAATGGGATCTCGCTCATGGCTGAACTATCTCCGCGGCCCCAGATTGTGCTAACGGCCTGGAAGGCGTTCAAGGGGGAACAGCCTGGAGAAGAGGGACGGGGAGAAGGGAAGAGGAGGCGAGGGGAAGGAGAGAGAATATAAGCTAGGGGTCTTATAGCCGTTACAGGAGCGCCATCTGGAGGTGGGAGGTGAACTCTGCAGAGGCACGCTGGAAATGCAGCGATGGATGCCCCGGACCTCCCCCGCCAAGACTGAGGGTTTCCTCCCTGGAGGAGATGCACCCACAGGCATCAGACGAGAAAACTGCAGCCTCGAGAGCAAGGAGGAAGAGGAGCAGACGCTCCAGGTAGGGACGTAAATAAAAAGCTGACCATGCCCGCGGAAGCCGCAGGCAACTTGCCAAAAGCATTGCAATAACTGAACTGACACAGATTTTTTCCTTGCATGTGACTTTATAAAAAGGACTGAAAGTCTTTATCATCTAAGATGACTGTAAAAGTCATGAGATTTGTTTTAGGTGTCCCTCAAGGACACAGAGAAGGAAATGGCAACCCACTCCAGTACTCTTGCCTGGAGAATCCCATGGATGGAAGAGCCTGGTAGGCTACAATCCTTGGGATTGCAAAGGGTAGGACACGGCTGAGTGACTTCACTTTCACTTTCAGGGACACAGATAAAAAAATTAGACCTGTGAGGTGGGTGCTGTAGGGGAACAAGAGGAAGAGGGAAAAAGTTGTTCTCTGAGTCAGTGTGATTATCACACCTACATCTTTTACAAGGCCGTGTACTTACAACTGTTCCCTGATAGCTCGGTTGGTAAAGAAATCGCCTGCAATGCAGGAGACTGGGTTGATGCAGGAAGATCCACTGGGAAGGGATAGCCTACCCACTCCAGTATTCTTGGGCTTCCCTGGTGTCTCAGCTGGTAAATAATCCACCTGCAATGCAGGAGATGTGGGTTCAATCCCTGGGTTGGGAAGATCCCCTGGAGAAGGGAAAGGCTACCCACTCCAGTATTCTGGCCTGGAGAATTCCATGGACTGCATAGCCCATGGGGTCACAAAGACCTGGATACGACTGAGTGACTTTCACTTTCATACTTACAACTAGGGTGACCAACTCCGATTTGCCCGGAAATGTCTCAGTTTTAACCCTGCAATGTTCATGTCCTAGGAAACTTCTCATTCCCACCCCCCACTCCTCCACCATCACTACCCCCAACAACCTGTTCCAGGAAAACTGGCTTGGCTAGTTCTGCTGTTTACAACTCTTTATCTCTATGATGAGGTCACAGAGCCCTGGAGACTTCTTTTTAAAAATTCTGACTCAGATTTTAATTTTTTTAGTTTTGATAGATAAGTGGATTTATTCAGATGCAGAGAGGAGGACACTCCACAGACAGAATGTGGGCCATCGCAGAGGGTGAGTGCCAGATTTTTTATTTTTCCAATTGAAGTAAATTTGGGCTTCCCAGGGGGCCCCTAGTGGGAAAGAACCCACCTGCCAATGCAGGAGACGTAAGAGACATGGGTTCCATCTCTGAGTCGGGAAGATCCCCTGGAGGAGGGCATGGCAACCCACTCCAGTATTCTTGCCTGGAGAATCCCGTGGACAGAGGAGCCTGGCGGGCTACAGTCCATGGGGTCGCAAAGAGGTGGACACGACTGGAGTGACTGAACACACATGCCTAGTTGATTCACAATATTGTGTTAGGTGCGGGAATACAGCAAAGTGATTCAGTTGTGTGGTTTTTTTTTTTTTTTTTTTTTCAGATTATATTTCACTGTTCCTGCATTCCTGTGTGTGTGCTCAGTCAGGTCGGACTCTTTGCGACCCCATGGACTGTAACCATGGGATTTTCCAGGCAAGAATACTGGAATGGGTTGCCTTTCCCTTCTCCAGGGGATCTTCCCAACCCAGGGATTGAACCAGAGTCTCCTGCACTGCAAGCAGATTCTTTACTATCTGAGCCACCAGGGAAGCCCATATTCCATTGTAGTTTATTATAAAATATTGAGTATAATTCTCTGTGCGTGCATGCTAAGTTGCTTCAGTCCTGTCCGACTCTGCTGCCCTATGGACCATAGCCTGCCAGGCTTCTCCAGGCAAGAACACTGGAGTGGGTTGCTCTGCCCTCCTCCAAGGGATCTTCCCTACCCATGGATCGAACTCACGTCCCTCTTATGTCTTCTGCCTTGGCAGTCAGATTCTTTACTGCCAGCACCACCTGGAAAGCCTCATAGTTCCCTGTGCTATACAGGAAATCCTTGTTGCTTATCAATTTTGTGTACAGTAGCTTATTTTTTTGTGTGGACCATTTTTAAAACCTTTGTTGAATTTGTTGCAATATGGCTTCTATTTTATGTTTTGGATTTTTGGCACCGAGGCACATGGTATCTTAGCTCCCCGGCCACAGATAGAACCTGTGCCCCCTGAATCTTGGCCTCTTCTCCAGCGTGTCCCACATGGAAGACATGAGTTAGGAAAACGAAACTGGACTACACTTGCTAAGGCATTTGTGATCCTGGAAAATAAAAGGTCAAGAATCACTCCATTTAAATTAAAGACTGGTGACTCAGACGGTAAAGAATCTGCCTGCAGTGGAGGAGACTCGGATTCGATCCCTGGGTTGGGAAGATCCCCTGCAGAAGGGAATGGCCACCCACGGCAGTATTCTGGCCTGGAGAATTCCATGAACAGGGGAGCCTAGTGGGCTACAGTCCGTGGGGTCGCAAAGAGTCGGACATGACTGAGTGACTAAGCACACATGGGCATTTACGGAGGATAAATACCAGAGCAGATGTCCATAAAAGACATCTATTCCGGCCACTGATTTTTTTTTTAATTGGAGGGTAATTGCCTTACAATGTTGTGCTGGTTTCTACTGCCCAGCAAAGTGAATCAGCCACAAGTATGCATATATCCCCTCCCGCTGCAACCTGCCTCCCACCCCCTGCACCAGGGTCACTGATTTTAATAATATTTGTCAAGATTCTTTGATTAGAACAAAATCCCTTCTCAGACTAGCTTAGATACAAAGGACTTTTCTGTATTTGTTTGTTTGTTTGTTTTTGGTGTTGGCTCAGAAGGCTCCCAGAATGACTGAACAAGAAAGCAGTAAGGAGGGAAGAAATGTGGTTTTGAAAGCCATCTGAAGCCAGATACAAAAGCTTGAAGGCACAATCACTCCATTTCCTTTTTCTGAAGTTCTCTGAGTCATCTTCATGTTTCTCGCTAGAGACGGGCTTCCTCCACATGGTGAGACAGATGGCCCCCCAGAGTGCCCAGGTTTCAAAGAGGATGACTTTTCGGGCAAGAGGAATGGGGAGGCACCCCCCACCTCCATCCTGATCGTCCCCGCTGTGACTTCAGCACCTTGGCACCCGGGAGCTGGGTGGCTTGGCGGGGAGGGGAGCCGAGTGAGTTCTTCTGGTGAACCATCGATGGAGGTTGAAGCTGAGATGCTCACAGGGTCAGCTTGCAGGGCGAAGGGGACCTCGAATTCAGAGGGGGACCCGCACTTGGGTCCTGACGCTCTGCAGTCACATCATGTTCTTTTTTTTTTTTAATTTAAATATTTACTTATTTGGCTGTACCAGTTCTTGGTTGCAGCATGTGGGATCTAGTTCCCTGGAAGTGTTAGTCGGTGAGCCATGTCCAACTAACTCTCTGCCACCCCGTAGACTGTAGCCCAGCTGGCTCCTCTGTCCATGAGATTTCCCAGGCAAGAATACTGCATTGGGTTGACATGCCCTCCTCCAGGGGATATTTGCAACCCAGGGATCGAACCTGGGTCCTTGTTCTCTGACCAGAGGTCAAACCCTGACCCCTTGCATTGGGAGCACGAAGTCTTAGCCACTGGACTGCTAGCGAAGTCCTGGCCATCGTGAAGTTCTTAAGCTGTTGTTTTTTTGTTTTTTTTTTTAACATACTAGTCCATCCTAAAGGAAACCAACCCAGAATATTCATTAGAAGGACTGATGTTGAAGCTGAAACTCTAATACTTTGGCCACCTGATGCGAAGAGCTGACTCACTGGACCCTGAGGCTGGGAAAGATTGAGGGCCGGAGGAGAAGGGGACGACAGAGGATGAGATGGTTGGATGGCATCACTGACTCGATGGACGTGAGTTTGAACAAGTTCCAGGAGATGGTG
Source organism: Cervus canadensis (assembly GCF_019320065.1). Taxonomy (NCBI): domain Eukaryota; kingdom Metazoa; phylum Chordata; class Mammalia; order Artiodactyla; family Cervidae; genus Cervus; species Cervus canadensis. Next base: position 14,357,263 of record NC_057403.1, on the reverse strand, counting down.
AAGGACAGGAAGCCTGGCGTGCTGCAGTCCATGGGGGTCACAAAGAGTCAGACAGGACTGAGCAGCTGAACTGAACTGCATATGTATTTATCTATTTGGCTGTGTCAGCTCTTAGCTGCGGCCCGTGGGATCCTCACCGAGTCAAGCAGGATTTTCCACTGTGGCACACGGACTCTCTAATTGTGGCATGTGGGCTCAGGAGTTGCAGCTCGAGGGCTTAGCTGCTTCACTGGCATGTGGGATCTTAGTTCCCACAGCCAGGATCAAATCGGCGTCACCTAAATTGCAAAGCAAATTCTTAACCGCCGGACCACCAGGGGAGTCCCAATGGTGAAGTTCTTAATCTTATATCTCTGTGCTTTGTTGGCGGGTTCCAATGGGACCGTGGAGCATATGCTGAGAGCGTCTGCATCCCCTAGCCTCCGCTGCCTCCCTGCTTCCCCGTATTCAGGCTGCTTTAGCAAAATGCTGCAGCCTGGGGAGGCTGGAACAACAGACGTCTGTTCTCTCACACTTCTGAGGACAGAAGTCCACAGTCAAGGTGTGGGCAGCGTTGGTTCCTCGTGTTCCGCGCCTCTCTCTGGCATCTGGTGCGTCCCGGGGGACAGCGTTGGCGTTTCCTGGCTCCTAGACGCATCACCGTGACCTCTGCCTTCATCGTCACATGGCGGTCTCTCCCGGTGTGCGTGTGTGTCCCGGGTTCCCCTTTGACAAGGACGCCGTCATACCGGTTGAAGGCTCACCCTACTCCAGGATGACCTCATCCTCTTATTGATCTGCAATGACCCCTCTGCAAGTAAGGCCACATCTGAGCTACTGGGGGTTTGGGACTTAAAGATGTGGGTTCGGGGGGTAGAAAATTCAACCGGTAACAGTGTGATCTGGTGTGTGATTGTGTATGTGTACAGGCTCTATGTAGCTCCCTCGGTGATTGTGTTAGAAGAGTGTGTTTGGCAAGCTCTATTTTTTATGTTTTGTTTCTTCTGTCTTACAGTGAACGTGGCAACAGGCTTTATGTTTATTTCCTTCCTTTTCAAAAGCAAAGTCATAGTTTGGATATAGTTAACAGGGCAAGTCCTTACAGAAAAAGTCTTTTATTTGTAATTTATGAAAGCCCCGTGTTTGAATTTTTCTTAATGAAACCCTTTGGCAAGCCTTATTGTTATGCCCGCTGTTGTTATTTTTATATGTTGACAATTATAACATCAAATATTGTAATTTGACTGATGCTAAAGCTCCAATACTTGGTCTACCTGATGCAAAGAGCCAACTCATTGGAAAAGACCCTGATGCTGGGAAAAATTGAGGGCAAGAGGAGAAGGGGACGACAGGGGATGAAATGGTTGGATGGCATCACTGACTCAATGGATGTGAGTTTGAGCAAACTCTGGGAGACAGTGAAGGAGAGGGAAGCCTGGTGTGCTGCAGTCCATGGGGTCACAGAGAGTTGGACATGACTTAGCCACTAAACAACAATAACATCAAAATACTGTAGAATGATTATAGTTCAGTACTTTCTAATCCATCTGTATTTTAGTTAATTATTAGAGATAAGTGCACACGTGCTTGCTAAGTTGCTTGAGTCGTGTCCAACTCTTTGTCACCCTATCGGCCATAGCCCACCAGGCTCCTCTGTCCTTGGGATGCTCCAGGCAAGACTACTGGAGTGGGTTGCAGCACCCTCTTCCAGGGGGTATTCCCTCCAGGGGTCGAACCCGTGTTTCTTACGCCTCCAACAGTGGCAACTTTAAACCAGAGCCATCACTGCTATCAGAGCTTCTTCGAAAAAGACAAATCCCTTTGACTCTGACCATCTGATGTCCCTTCTGCTCCATCTCTGGATATCCTGTCTATCACATAGCTACCATTTCTGGACAGAAAGATACCAACCACATCCTCTGTTATTATTTCTGATAACTGGCCATGCGCTAACCAAAGATAAGGCTTGGGGGGTTTCTCCTTTATGTATTAGCTGTAGTAACCACATGAGCAGAATCTTGGCTTCTTCATCTGTTTGGTTTTCCTGAGGTACAGGTTATAAATGAAAGGCAGGAGAAATGCTTGCTTGCTTTCTTTGGCATTTAAAATTTTTTAAAGTTGTGTTTCTAGCATCTTCCAAAGATAGCCAGTAATATCTTTTTCTAAATTGATCCAGTAAGTAGGAGCCCTTTCCCCACCCCCACCACCAGCCTTTACCTCTTTGGCTGGAAGTCTGCAAGGCTGTGAGCCTAGACTCGTCACTATCAATTCCAGACTCATAGGGACAGCTGGTATGAATAATAATGATAACACAGAAATAGAATAGATGAGAGACGTAAGGGAAAAAATAGCATTTGGGTATGTGGATATAGTTGTCTGAGGCTATCTCCAGCGTCTTTTCCTTAGTTTGGTGACGTGATTCAGTTCCTTCCCTCCCTCTTTCCTTCCTGCCTTCCTTTTCACATTCCTTCCTTCTCTCTTTATTGTTTTAAAGTCTTTTCAAGTTCGGTTTTTCAGTCTGTCATTTCCATCCAACTATATGAGCTATGCTGGCAATGGAAGGTGGTGCAGATGAAACAGAAATGGTCATATTTCATCAAATTGAAAGCAGAGCTAGAATGAAAAGGAACAAGCCTTTCATTAAGGGGTCCTGGGGGCACGTCCCTCCTTTTAATAAATGATCCTGGGGGATTTCCCTAGTGGTCCAGGGGTTAAGACTCTGCACTTTCACTGCTGGTTGAGCTTGTTCAATTCCTGGTGGGGGAGCTAATATCCTACATGCTGTGCGGTGCATCCAAAAATTCAAAATAAATGAATAAATAATAAGAAGTACTGGGACAGTTGATTATCCAGACGGAAAAATTAGACCTTTACCTCAGTCCTTGGCAAAAATTAATTTCAGATGGATTAAATATGAGAAACAAGCTTTTTAAAATTGAAATTTAGAAGAATATATAAGAGAGTATTGGAAAAGGAAATGGCAACCCAATCTAGTATTCTTGCCCGAGAAATCCCACAGACAGAGGAGCCTGGCGGGGTACAGTCTATGCAGTCCTGAGAGTCGGACATGACTTAGTGACTAAACCACCTCCACCACGAGAGAGTATGTTCCCGAATGAAGCTTCCAGACACAAAGAAGTCTCTCAAAATATAAATAAAAAGATGAATTACTTAGAGTAACTAGTATTAAGAAATACAAAGAAGAATGAAAATATGAGTCAGACTTAAAAGAGTCTTTGCAATGGATAGCTTACCAAGGACAGGTGTGCCTACTATGTACTTATGTCCTTTAAGTCAGTGAGGAAAATATTAATACCAGCTATTCAATAGAAAAGTGAACAATGGCTAGATACCATCAATTCACAGCAAAGAAACCCCAAATGGTCAATATTCCTCATTTGTAATCAGGAAAATGCAAATTAAAACAACAACGAGGTATCTTTATATACACAGCTTAAAATAGGTTTTTTTGTTCAGTCGCTCAGTCGTGTCTGACTCCTTGTGACCCCATGGACTGCAACACACCAGGCTTGCCTGTCTATCACCATCTCTCAGAGTTTGCTCAAACTCTCGTTCATTGAGTCGGTGATGCCATCCAACCGTCTCATCCTCTGTCGTCCCCTTCTCCTCCTGCCTTCAATCTTTCCCAGCATCAGGGTCTTTTCCAATGAGTCCGTTCTTTGCATCAGGTGGCCAAAGTATAGGTTACCAGTTCACATATTTTAATCAGCAAAAATTACAAAGTTGTGTGTGTGTGTGTGTGTGTGTGTGTGTGTGAATTGGTAATGACTCAAGGAACTGGAAGCTTATACATCCTTGGTGGAAGAATAAATGGGGGAAACCACCTTAGTTATCAATTTGCCTTTTCCAGTGGGATGAAAGTTGTGGACGTCACAGAAGACAGATTTTACTCCTAAATATAAACCTCAAGAGATCACAAGAGATGTGAGCAAGAAGGCAGGTTCCAAAGATGTTTAACTGCAGCATTTTGCTGACAGCAAAGCAGGAGAAGAACCCAAATATCTAGCAGTCCAGGAGGGAACAAAGGGAAACCAAGGTTTGTGCATACAACCAAGTATGCTTTTTAAAGTTTTCTTTTATTGAGCTGTAATCACATACCGTAAGACCTATACTTCTAAGGCGTACAGTCCAGTGGTCTTTATTCACACGGCTGAGTGACTGTCACCACTGACTAATTCCACAACACCGTCATCAACCCAAGAAGGTGCCCATGCCCGTTCCTAGTCACTCCCCCTTCCTCCTTCTCTCCAACTAATGGCAACCATCAACGGCAGCCATTAATCCACTTTCTCTCTCTAAGGATCTGTCCATTCTGGATATTTCATATAAATAAAATGCTATGAGGCACAGCTTTCTGTGTCTTAGCATAATGTTTCCCAATGTCATCCAGGTCATGGCATGCACCAGTGCTTCATCCTTTTTTGGGGCTGAGTAATATTCCATGGTATGGTGAACAACTGAATTCTGTGCAGCAAGCAAGGAAATGGATATTCAAAAATCACCTGGATGAATTTCAAAAGCATAATGTTGATGGAAATTAAAAAAGGTGACAGAATTGTAACAATGATTCCCTATGTTTGTATAATGTAATAACAATAAAATATAATATATTGACTGTTGATAGATGCTTGAGGAGTAAAAGTATGAAAAAATCCATCAGTATAATATATACTACTCTGAGTAATGTTGACCTCTTAGAAAAAGAGGGAGGGAAATAGACTGGGAGGGATAGAATAAAAACACAGCAAAGTGTTCATGGTTTGAAAATAAGGTCAGTGTGCTTATTTCCACTTATATTTTGGGGTGTTTTTCTTTATGACAGAAGTATTTCATAATTTAAAAACTTGAAGAAAAGTTATCTAGGGAATTCCCTGGCAGTCCAGTGGTTAGGACTCCAGGCTTTCCCTGCTGAGGGCCTGGGTTCAATCCCTGGTAGGAGGGCTAAGATCCCACAAGCTGCAGGCACGCCCGAAAAAAAGAAAGCTATCCAGTGTATGCTATTGAGTGAAGAATATTCATATATACATTCCAAATATTTATACTTTGATCCATCCACATATTTTTAAATGACTTGCAAACCTAATTGAGTGATGCAACTTTGGAAGCAAAGCTCATATACCCGGGCTTATCCAGACGCAGTTATTCAGTACTACTGTCATCTACACAAAAAAGTCCACACTCAGAAAAAAATCCTCAAAATGCTGTATTCACATGAGTTCATTAAGTTAAGGGTGCCAAGTGACAGAATCCACATAGATTCTGTAAGTCTAACTTTATTGCAGCCCTTGATTTTAATAATAAGAATAAAAACAGAAATATGATGCAGTAAGAAAACACTTTCATTCTTAGCAGAGAGGAAACTGGTCTTGAGACTAGCGGGCTTGAAAGAATCAGGAACCAAATACTTCCAGCCGCTATCCTAGGTGTGTGCTACTTAGGGATGCTTTTTGTTAATTCACAAGTATCTCCCTCCAGGGCCGTTTTTTCTGCTCCTTTTGTGAAATCCCTGTGTCTGTGGGGGCACGTAGTCTTCTCTGAGGAACATTTTCCATTTGCATGATGTCGTCCTGAACTCCCTAAGTGAATATTCCCAGTCCCACCAGCCTGTAGGTACAGTACGTATTCTTAGCCTATGATTTCATTCAAACCCTCCCTGGTGGGTCAGAGGGTAAAGAATCCACCTGCAATGCAGGAGACCGGGGTTTGATCCCCTGGGTCAGGAAGATCCCTTGGGGAAGGAAATGGCAACCCCCTCCAGTATTCGTGCCTGGGACAGCCCATGGGCAGGTGAGCCTGGTGGGCTACAGTCCATGGGGTCGCAAAGAGTCGGACACGACTGAGCGACTAACACTTTCATACTAAGGTGACACTCCAAGTCTCGTGAAAACTCACCCCGTAATTTTTGAGAGGAGGGGAAGCAAGAAGGGAAACGTAATTCTCTTATTATGAATAAATGAGCCAAGGACAGAGTCCCCTGGATTTTCCCAAGTCCGGCCATCCCAGCTGTGTTAATCCACACTCTCCCTCCCGGAGGAAAGCTCTTCTCTCGGTGCTACACCTTCACCGTTGTGTAGTCACAGGAACTTGGGGTCTCCTCGGCGGGGACAGAAGCTGCCCCGGACAGCACTGTGGTGTTTAGCTGGGCGTAGGTCACCCCCTCGGGCTCTTCAGGCTTTGGGGAGAAGAGAGACAGGCTTGTGGAGCTGAGTTCTGCAGTAGGGTAGCCAGGAGCCACACATGGCCATTCAACTTCAGACAAATGTCAGCTAAACTCAAACTGAGGTCCTCAGTCTCACCAGTTGCATTTCAGATGCGGCGGGAGGCTGGGATGTGTACGGGACAGCACAGCTGTAGGCTGTTCCCCTCATCGCAGGAAGTTCTGTTGGACAACACGTTCTAGGATAGCCATGCTTTCGACTCCCATAACAGGATACCATCAATCAGTGGTAACGTGTGCTTATTAAAAATCAGTGCAAACGTAGGTTTTGAGAATAAGAACTGCCCTCCTATATGCATACCTACTGGTGACATAGTATTGTATTTTAAAAAATAATGCTGCTGAGATATAATGTATATACCATAAAATGCCCCTGTGATAAGTGTATAGTTCCATGACTTTTAGTGAATTTGTAGAACAATACAACCATCACCACCATACAGCGGGAGAATATCCATCGCCCCACAAAAGTTCCCTGTGCTTGTTTGCAGTTAAGCCTTGCTCTCCCTGCCCTTCACCCCCACCCCAGCCATAAGCAATGACTAATTTGCCTTTCCTGGAAATTTTATGTAAATGGGACAATTTTATATATAGTTTTTTGTATCTGAGTTTTTTCACCTAGCAAACTGTTTTTGAGGTGCAGTCACTTCTCATGTATATCTGTAATTTCTTCCTTTTACTGCTGAATAGTATTCTGTTGTATGGAGGGATCCCATCACAACATGACATTATCATAATATCATAATTATCAACAATGTGCTAATCAAGGTTATTAAGCCAACACTTAAAATAGCCCAGATTTAATCACTGACATTTACTTTGTGATAAATTATGCTTTTCCATTACTTAATATTTATATATATATATATCTAAATGAATGCAACATACATAAATATTGCTTTAAACACAACAATGTTTAAATCTTTTACTATTTTTTTTTTTTTTTTTGGCCAGTAGCTTGCAGCATCTTAGTTGCTGACCAGGGATTGAACCTGGGCCCTCGACGGTGAAAGCACAGAGTCCTAACTGCTGGATCACCAAGGAATTCCCTGCTAATGCTTTTATTTAACTTGCTTTGGCTTCAAGAATGAGCCAGTGAACCTCTGTGCCCTGTGGGAAAAGGTGTGAATTTTATTTGCTATTGCGCTTAGATGTTATAATGCTGATTAATATTAAATAACAAATAAGTATTTTAGGGGCTGGTGGCTCAGTGGTAAAGAATCCACCTGCAATGCAGGTGATGCAGGAGATGCCAGTTCAATCCCAGGGTTGGGAAGATTCCCTGGAGGAGGAAATGAAAACCCACTCCAGTATTCTTTGCCTGGGAAATCCCGTATAGAGAGGAACCTGGGGGGTTATAGTCCATGTGGTCACAAAGAGTTGGACATATCTGACTGACTGAGCATGCACCCAACAAGCAGTATTTTAAACAGAAAAAAATGATGGATGTAAATTGATGGATGAAGCACAAGCTGGAATCAAGATTGCCAGGAGAAATATCAATAACCTCAGATATGCAGATGACACCACCCTTTTGGCAGAAAGTGAAGAACTAAAGAGCCTCTTGATAAAAGTGAAAGACGAGAGTGAAAAAGTTGGCTTAAAGCTCAACATTCAGAAAACTAAGGTCATGGCATCCAGTCCCATCACTTCATGGCAAATAGATGGGGAAAGAGTGGCTGACTTTATTTTTTTCAGGCTCCAAAATCACTGCAGATGGTGATTGCAGCCATGAAATTAAAAGATGCTTACTGCTTGGAAGGAAAGTTATGACCAACCTAGATAGCATATTAAAAAGCAGAGACATTACTTTGCCAACAAAGGTCCATCTAGTCAAGGCTATGGTTTTTCCAGTGGTCATGTATGGATGTGAGATTTGGACTATAAAGAAAGCTGAGGGCAGAAGAATTGATGCTTTTGAACTGTGATGTTGGAGAAGACTCTTGAGAGTCCCTTGGAGAGCAAGGAGATCCAAGCAGTCCATCCTAAAGGACATCAGTCCTGGGTGTTCATTGGAAGGACTGATGCTGAAGCTGAAACTCCAATACATTGGCCACCTGATGTGAAGAACTGACTCATTTGAAAAGACCCTGATGTTGGGAAAGATTGAAGGCAGGAGGAGAAGGGGACAACAGAGGATGAAATGGTTGGATGGCATCACCGACTCGACGGACATGAGTTTGGGTAGACTCCGGGAGTTGGTGACGGACAGGGAGGCCCAGCATGCCGCGGTTCGTGGACACGACTGAGCAACTGAACTGAACTGAACTGAAATTGATTAATATTTGTTAAATGATGCTTTCATGCCATCCATTTGACACTTAAAATCTGTCAGAAATGCCAATAAACCCTTTACGTTTATGACATCATTAGACTCACACAGCCTTTTAACTGGGGATTTGGATTCCCCTTAGATATGGGAGGAAAGACGTGAAGAAGTGTTAGTCACTCAGTCATCTCCGACTCTCTGTGACCCCATGGGCTGTAGCCCACCGGGCTTCTCTGTCTATGGAGAGGAATGGGTTGCCTCTCCTTTCTCCAGGCCATCTTCCTAACCCAGGGATTGAACCCAGGTCTCCTGCATTGCAGACAGATTCTTTACCATCTGAGCCACCAGGAAAGGAAGGGTCCAAATCATGTGGGTTTGTGTCTTGTTTGTTTAATTTTTATTGGAGTATAGGTGACTTGCAATGTTGTGTTAGTTTCAGGGATACAGTAAAGTGAATCAGTTGTCCACATACATGTATCCCCTCTAATGGGGGTTTTGTGATTTGTCTCAGACCACACTGGTGATAAATAGCCATTGGGAGCTGGAATCCAGCTACTGTGAAATTCAAAGCATCTGTTTTTTTGTTTGTTTGTTTGTTTGTTTGAGATGTAACTGATATGTAACCCTGTGCATCTTTAAGGTGTACTCATGTTGATGTGATACATTGATATAGCGTACCACCTTGCTAACACTTCCATCCTGTCACATAATTATCATTTCTTTTTCGTGATGAGAACAATTATGATCTAGCCTCCTAGCATCTTTGACGTATACAATACAGTATTGCTGACTATAATCCCCAAGCTGTGTGTTAGATTCCCAGGACTTACTCATCTACAAGTTGCAAGTTTGTTCCCTTAAATGTCATCTTCCTAGGTCCCCTACCCACCTGCCCCCAGCCCCTGTTAACCTCCTATCTACTCTCTTTTTATGGGTTCCTCAGATGTTTTTCAACTCAATATTACATGGCCGCATGAATATAACCAGCGTTTGAGCTAAGCCAGGAGGCAGATAGACCAGCCTCTGGTGGTACATGAGCTCTTGGGTTATTCCATGGGGGAGAACTCACCGATTCAGATATCCTTTCCAGCATGGGTGCATCTGCGTGTGAGTACAAGGAGACAAAACTCAGTTCTCAGATGGCAAGAGTCAGATCGTAGTCTCTCCATCCCAAGTTTCCTCCTGGTTTCGTCCCTGATGACTTACCTGCATCCCTCTGCTTGCACACTTTGGAACGGCAGGTTCTGAGAAAGAGAAACGCGTTCAAGTCTGGGATCTGGAGATCTGGGGGGTGGGGGGGGATAGGGCTGAGAGAGGTGGGGCTGGGCGTAAGAGTCACTGATGTGCAGACGGGGTCTCTGAAGAGTGGAGTGGGAGTTAAGGCAGGGCGTGACGTCTGTCAAGTGTACCTACCTCTTGGTGGATTCTTCCTGTGATGAATCTATTAAAAAAGAGAGAGAGAGAGAGGAATGTATCTCCCTAGAGAATCCTTCACTTTAGTCCCCTTCCTTGGAGTGTGAAACCCGCGCTGCTCTGAACTCACCTTGCTGAGTGCACCTGTAGATGAAGAAGATGGCAAGGAAGAGGAGAAAGAGGGAGAGGCAGCTGAAGGTGGCCACGAAGACGACCCTGGTATCTGGCGGGAGAACAACGGGGCCAAGAGTCAGGCTGGCTCCGGGAATTCACTGAGCAGCTTCGCAGAAGAGTTACAAGCAGCCAGACAGCCTGGCTTCAAGACTCGGAGCTGCCACCCCCCCAGCTGGAACGTCCAATCGCTTGAGAGAATTTGCGTCATCTCCCTAAGCTTTTGTTTTCCCGATCAAATCGAGGATAGCAATTGTGGCTGCTTTACTGGTTGGTAGAGAGATGGAGTGGGTCAGTGGCTACAGAGAGGGCTAGCACAGTGCCCAGCAGATGGCAAACACCCAGTAAACGTTTCATCCCCAGGAATAATACTTATTAACTGTGAGCCATTAGCACTCAAGTGTTTTCTCAGTAAAAAAAATTTTCTGTATTAATTTTTTTTTTTTGCCATGAAGCTTGCAGGATGTTGGTTCCCCAACTAGGGATTGAACCCAGGCCTTTAGCGTAAAGGCCTGGAGTCCTAACACTGGACCACCAGGGAATTCCCTGTTCTTTCTCATCTTGACAATAAGTACACAAGGTAAGTTTGCCATCCCCATTTCATTCATACATAAATCAAGCACCTGGAATTAAACTGAGTTCCCCAGACTCACATGGCTGGGATGGGCTTTGGACGCTGCTATGTCTAACCTTTATGGCCAGTCTGCCCCAAGGTCGGGGTAGCTCTGTGCTGACCCCTGGGTGTGGGCATTCAAGAGAAGTGACATTCTGAACCTTTTCCAGGTAAGTCATGATCTAGTGAGAAACACATTTACCCAGACTAACTGTGATGCTACAGAAGTGAAGACAAGTCCAGCAACAGATGGATCAAAGTCCAAGAATCATTTTCTCAAGGTAAGGAAGCAACCTCAGTGTCCATCGATAGATGAACAGATAAAGAAGATGTGGTATATATGCACATACACTCCCGATGCTGGGAGTCTGAGTTCAATCCCTGGTCAGAGAACCAGATCCCACAAGCTGCAACTAAGACCTGGTGCAGCCAAATAAATAAATATTTTAAAAAGCAAAAATAAACTCATAGAAACAGAGAGTAAAACAGTGATTGCTAGAGGCTGGGCAGTGGGGTGTTTGGGGAGAAGTTGGTCAAAGAGCACAAACAAGTTTCAGATGACTGAGGTCTGAGGATCTAATGGACAGCGTAAACCATAGTTGATGGCACTGTAGCGTATCATGAAACTTACTAGGAGAGTAGATCTTAAGTGTTCTCACCAAAAAACAAAAAAAGCAAATACATGACATGAGGTGAAAATTTCACTTTTAGTGCAAGTCGCTCAGTTCTGTCTGACTCTTTGTGACCCCATGGACTATATAGTCCATGGAATTCTCCAGGCCAGAATACTGGAGTGGGTAGCCTTTCCCTTCTCCAGGGGATCTTCCCAACCCAGGGATCGAACCCAGATTTCCCACATTGCAGACGGATTCTTTACCAGCTGAGCCACAAGGGAAGCCCCTGACATGACTTGAGTTGAGTGATGTGCAATTAACTCTATGGGGAGAATCCTTCTACAATGTATTGTTGTTTAGTTGCTAAGTCAAGCCCAACTTTGCGACACCTTGGGCTGTAGCTTGCCAGGTTCCTCTGTCCATGGGATTTCCCAGGCAGGAATACTAGAGTGGGTCATCGTTTCCTTCTCCAGGGGCTCTTCCCCACCCAGGGATCAAACCTGAGTCTTCTGCGTCTCCTGCAATGCAGGCAGATTCTTTACCACTGAGCTACCAGGGAAGCCCCTATCCTGTATCAAATCATCACATTGTAACTTTAAATATCTTACCGCTTTATTTGTCAATGATACCTCCATGAAACTGGCGGGCGGGGGGGGGGGGCGGTGAGGGGAAGGAGGTGTAGGAAAGGGAGGTAAGGAGAGCTCCCTTGAAGAGAGCCGTGATGATGAAAAACCCTGACTCGGAAGCACTCAGTGTAGCATCTGATTCACGGTGTTGGATGAGGAGGTTGCAGTGATCAGGATCATTCTCTCACACGGCATCCCACCCACACCCACCTCCCTCTGTAGCAGATGCTATCAGCGCCCCTCCGCCCATGGTCCCCCAGATTCCTTTGCCATTCTTAGGCATGCTCGATCATGGTTTCTCCCCCTTCCCCACGTAAGCACTTTGGTGTCTGTTGGCGGTAGTGGTGGTGGGGTACTGCCCAGAAAATGCCTTGGGAACCTAAGTGGCCCAGGGACACCCCTTTACCAACAGCGGACATCTGTGGGAGCCACACAGCCCCATGGACTTGGAAAAGTGGGGCAGAAACACCCGTTCCTGGATGGCGGCAAAGGAACATCAGCCTTGCCTTATGCTCTCAGCCCTCCCCTTGATGACCCTACAGTTTATCTCATGGTGCAGTTCGCTAGAAATGAGAAGTGAATGATTGCAAAACTGTCCACAGCCCACTGAACTGGGTTTGCCCTGAGATGGCCACATATCCTGGCCAAATTTCACATCAACTATTGACACATTGCCAAAATTAACTTGCAGAAGGTCTGTGACACTGATCTAAGGCATCTGACCAAGCAGTGGGATACAGCTTGACACAGGTCATGAAATCCCAGAAAGGAAGCCTGGCCTTGTGGCAAAGTTAGGGGATGAACTTCATCGTCATCTCTGCCCAGAATTAGAGCAGAGGGTTCCTTTCCAGTAGCCTGGAGGCGCACGTATGTAGGCTGGAGACAGCCTCTTGTCGTTTAGTTGCTCAGTCATGTCTGACTCTTTCGTGACCCCATGGAATGTAGCCCACCAGACTCCTCTGTCCAAGGGATTTCCTAGGCAAGAATACTAGAGTGGGTTGCCATTTCCTTCTCCAGAGATGGCGTATCTGTTGCTCAAAAAGTTACCATGTGTCCCAGCAGTTTTACTTCTAGGTAGTAGATACCCGATCAGGGGCTTCCCTGGTGCCTCAGACGGTACAGAATCTGCCTGCATTGCAGGAGACCCAGGGTCAACTCCTGGGTCAGGAAGATCCCCTGGAGTAGGAAATGGCAACCCACTCCAGAATTCTTGCCTGGGGAATCCCATGGACAGAGGAGCCTGGTGGACTGTAGTCCACAAGGTCATAAAGAGTCAGATACAACTAATCGACTTATACTTTCTCCTTTCTTCTTTCAGATACCTGATGGAAAGCAGGGGCTCAGATACGTGTACACCATGGCAGCATTATTCACAATAGCCGAAAGGTACAAACCACCCAAATGTCCATCAACTGATGAATGGATAAACGAAATGTGGTCTGGCCACATGATGGAATATTATTCAGCCATGAAAAGGATGGAAGTACTGATACGTGTTACAACATAGGTGAACCTTGAAGACATTGTAGGAAGTGAAAGAAGCCAGTCTTCAGACCTCATACTGTGGGACTGCGTTTTATATGAAATGTCTGCAAGAGGCAAAACCATAGTCAGAGAACAGATTGGCAAGGCGTGTCAGGATCGAAGGGAGCGAAGACCGACTGCTGGATGGAGCTTCATTTCGGGAATTAGAGGAGTGGTGTAGAGCCCTGTGAATGTGCCAAATGCCTCTGCCTTGTACACTTTAGAAGGGTGACTTTATGGGATGTGAATAATATACCAACTACAAAAGAAAAGCAATGACAGAAGAGCTAAAAACACGAACCCTTCGACTTTCCATCTCCCATTTCTGATACTTCCAAGCTCTCTGACTCTGTCAGATTTCAGATCTCTCCAAGAAACTGTGGAACGCATTGTGTTCACAGAGCCAGAGTAGCAGTCATCAGCCTGCTAATATTGAATAAAAATGTTTTCGAAGGCAAATACATATTTTGGAAGGACAGGATGCAGGAAATCTTTTTTTTTTTTTGGCCACGCCACATGGGATGGAACCTGTGCCCCCTGCAATGGAAGTGTGGAGTCCCAATCACCAGGCCACCAGAGAATTTCCAAGGATGTCGTTTTTTTGTTTTTTTTTTTGTTTTGTTTTGTTTTTTGCCAACTACCTAACACTCCAAGGATGTCTTTTTAAAAATTATTTCTATTATACTTGCATAGACTCTAATGACAACCTTGAACAATTTTGACCCTGTGGAGCAGATTGCAGGAGGGTTATGCATTGCTGAAAGAAAAAACGATCAAGCATCTAGGTAAATTCCCCATTTGTCCTGTGGTTAGGACTTCCAGCTTCCACGGCCCGGGGCCTGGGTTCGCTTCCTGGTTGGGGAATTGCATGTATATGCTCAGTCACCAAGTTGTGTCCGATTCTTTGTGACTCCATGACTGTAGCCCACCAGGCTCCTCTGTCTGTGGGATTTTCCAGGCAAGAATACTGGAGTGGGTTGCCATTTCCTCCTCCAGGGGGTCTCCCCAACCAGAGATTGACTCTGAGTCTCCTGCATTGGCAGGCGCATTCTTTACCACTGAGCCACCTGGGAAGCCCAGGTCAGGGAATTAAGATCCCCCAAGCTGCATGGCACAGCAAAAATGAATCCGTGATGGATAAGCCCGTTTCAGTCTAAGCCTTCAGAAAGCCCTAGTTTTTATGAGAATTTCTCCTAAAGGAAATCAGTCCTGAATATTCATTGGAAGGACTGATGCTGAAACTAAAACTCCAATACTTTGGCCACCTGATGCGAAGAGCTGACTCACTTGAAAAGATCCTGATGCTGGGAAAGATTGAAGGTGGGAGGATAAGGGGACAACAGAGGATGAGATGGTTGGATGGCATCACCGCCTCAATGGACATGAGTGTAAGTAAACTCCAGGAGCTGGTGAAGGACAGGGAGGCCTGGCGTGCTGCAGTCCGTGGGACCACAAAGAATCGGACATGACTGAGCAACTGAACTGAACTGGACTGAGGGTAGAAACTTAGTCAATTCTTTGTGGAAAACCAGTATCAGAAAAAAAAAAAAATTAACATTCCCTGTTTTTTGAGAACTTGAAAGTTTTAGCAAGTGTTTGATCATACATCATCCCAAAGTATAGGCTCCGCAGGTCCCGGTTCCATTCCCCAAACTAGTCATTCCGACTCACCCCCATCCTTCCCGAAACTCCACCAGAGCTTTTCACCACGAAAAACAGCAGACAATGTACCTTGTGCTGTTTTATTCACCAGCGTTTTCAGAGGTGGATATAATTGGGGAAACAAGTCCCTTTTAATTATGTTACCTGTCTGTGAAGAGGCAGGTTTGCTTTCCTCTTGGTTCCCTAGAAAAGAGGAAAGGAGACAAGGAATCACAATGTTTGTATGGGAACCTTGGGGACATAAACCCTCATGTTCTATTTACGGACTTCGTGCCCTCTTTGGGAAGCAGAGAGGAGAATGTTTTTTTCATTCCCCAGGTGCTCACTGGGTCCCCAAACCCGGCCCAGAGCACTAGGTTAGTCTTCTTGGAGCTTGGTATTATTTTAATAACAAAAATATTTATGAATAACGCTACTAATCCCCCACCTTCCAATCCTATCCCAGGAAAGAGCACCAGCATTGTGCAAGTATTCTCTCCCATTTGGTAGGTTGCCGTTTCATGTTGATGATTGTTTATTTTGCTGTGCAGAAGATTTTTTGGTTGATATACTGTTGTTGTTCAGTTGCTAAGTGATGTCCGACTCTTAGTGACCCCATGGATTGCAGCACGCCACGCTCCCCTATCTCAGTTTGGTCAAATTCATGTCCATTGAGTCGGTGATGCTATCTAACCATCTCATCCTCTGTCCTCCCCTTCTCTTTTTGCCTTCAATCTGTCCCAGCATCAGGGTCTTTCATAATGAATTGGCTCTTCACATCAGGTAGCTAAAGTATTTATTTTTGCTAATTTTCTGTAGATAAGATCACATCTGCAAATGAAGGCACTTTTACTTCTTCCTTCCCAATTTGAATGCCTTTTTTTTTTTTTTTTTCCTGTCTTTCCCAATTGTTCCAGAGAGGACTTCCAGTATTACGTTGAATTGAAGTGGTGGGCATCTTTTCCTTACTCCTGATATCAAAGGAAAAGCTTTCAACTTTTCACCATTAAGTATGACCTCAGCTGTGGGCTTGTTATATTGGCCTTTATTGTGTTGAAGTATGTTCCTGCTACACCCAATTTATTGAGAGTTTTTATATTGAAATGATCTATTTTATCAAAAATTTTTACGTATGTTAAGATGAACATATGATTTTTATCCTTCATTCTATTAAAGTGTGTATCACACTTATTGACTTGTATATTGAACCATCCTTGGGTATAAAGAAGAAATCTCACTTGATCATGGTGTGTGAGTCTTTTAACGTAGTGTTAAAATTGCTTTCCAAGATTTTGTTGAGAACTTTCACATCTGTATTCATCAGGGATATCGGTCTATAGCTTTCTTTCAGTGTCCTCGTCTGGTTCTGACATCAAGGTGATGCTGGCCTTGTAAAATGAACACAGGAGTGTTCCTTCCACTGAAGTTTTTGCGAAGAGTCTGGGAATGACTGGTGTTATTTCTTCCTTAAATGTTTGGTGGAATTCACCAGTGAAACCATCTGGTCCTGCCCTTTTCTTTGTCAGGAGTTTTGATTGCTGATTCAATCTCTTTATCTGTTATTGATCTGTTCCAGTTTTCCATTTCTCCATACTTCAGTCTTGATTAGTAAACATCTGCAAACGTTCTCCTGTCTGTAGGTACTACCCACGTCCGTGTTCTCCCAGACGATGGCCAAGAGGGGCTGGAATCAGGTTGCTGGTTCCACGACTAGTACTGAGGTCTGTCTGCCTGTTATCCAACTCCCAGGGGGGTGAGGCCCCTCCTGGGGCCTTTGGTGTCTGGTGGTGGATCCCACAGCTCCCACAAGGCACTTTTGCTCATGAATGAGTGACAAATTTTAGTTGTTGGAGTGAGGGTACAAAAATAAGGAATGGCAGACCTCCCTGGTGGTGCAGTGGGTAAGAATCCGCCTGCCAATGCAGGGGACACAGGTTCGATCCCCAATCCAGGAAGATTCCACATGCCGTGGAGCAGCTAACCCCGAGAGTCACAACTGCTGAGCCCACGAGCTGCAACCACTGAGGCCCTCGAACCTAGAGCCCATGCTCTGCAACAAGAGAAGCCCCCACGATGAGAAGCCCGCGCACCGCAGCAAAGAGCAGCCCCCATTCATCCCAGCTAGAGAAAGCCCATGTGCAGCAGCAAAGACCCATCACAGCCAAAAATTAATTGATTATTCTTTTAAAAGAAAAAGGAAAAAAAAAATCATAGGCTCAAAATGGAATCATTTGTGTAGACCGTGCTAGGGCTCAATACCGAATCTAATTGAAGCTTTGAAGCCCATGCCCAGAAATGTTGTCTTAAATAGTCAGTCGGGAATTGTTAGGTCAGCACCAGTGGGGTCATCTGTCACAGGGACCCCTCCTTCCCCCAGAGGACCATCGGTTAATCTGCCACGCAGACCCCTTTCTGTACTCCATAGGTGGCGATGGTGTTCAGTCACTACATACTAAGTCAATTTAGTCGTGTCAGGCTCTTTGCAACCCTGTGGTCTGTAGCCTGCCAGGCTCCTCTGTGGGATTTTCCAGGCAAGAATACTGGAGTGGGCTGCCATTTCCTCCTCCAGGGCATAGCAAAGCATGATTTGCAGAGCACATTTTCAGTTATGCTCTGGGATGGGGAAAACAGCTTCTCGGTAGCAGGTTTCATGGGTCCATTTTACAGTGAGGTGCCCGGGGTCAGTGACATCACCTGGATAAAGGCATTGGCTCTCTGACTGCACCCAAGGATTTTATGGCTGGAGAGCTCTCTGTGTTACATCTGCCAAACATTCAAGACTACCCTGTTTGAGAAATAAAGAGGGGGATTGTCCAAGGTGAAGGACAGAGAGAAAATATGCCCAGACCACCTGTCAAGGAGCCCAGGACCACCTTAGGCGGGATAGTTGCTCACTCACATCCGACTCTTTGTGACCCTGTGGACTGTAGCCCTCCAGGCTCCTCTTTCCTTGGGATTCTCCAGGCAAGAGTACTGGAGTGGGTTGCCATGCCATCCTCCAGGGGATCTTCCTGACCCAGATATCAAACCCGCATCTTCTGCATTGGCAGGCAGGTTCTTTACCATCTGAGCCACCAAGGAAGCCCAGGCTCCAGGTGAGTGAGGAGGAATTCAGCCGCCTTCCTGTTGAGTTCTGCCCTTTATTGTACCCAGAGTCCTGTGACTTTCCCAGCGTGAATGTCGCATTCCGGACATCAGACTGGCACGTCAGGGTCACGTTGCTGCCGCGTCCAACCTCTGAGTTGGGCAAGGCATGGAGGAGGGGTTGGGAAGTTTCTCTGGAAAGAATTTGGAGTTTGACTCTTCATCTTGGTGACCACCAAAACCCTCCTAGAATTCAGAGGATGAAAGGGAAAAGGTCGTGAAACTTGGGGTGCGGGAACAGAGTCTAGGTTGGGAGATGACTTACCATTCTTTTCCTCATCTTCATTGCCCAGACAAAGCCCTGGAAGAGAAACACTCATGAGGGAGGAAGTATATGTTTGTCTTTTTTTTTTTTTTTTTCTTAATTGAAGTATAGTTGATTTGTTGGGTTAGTTTTCCGTGTACAGCAAAGTGATCCAGTTATATATCTAGATCTGCAGATATACATCTAGACAGAGAGTGACTCAGGAGATCCAGCCCTTGTTTCCACTCAAGTGTGGACTCAAAACACGAGCCCCCAAGCTTCACGAGGAAGCAGGGACTGGGCGCCTGGCAGTGGACGGAGCCCGCGTTAGCTCTGGCTACAGCGGCTGCACCTATAGGCAGGAAATTGGTTTCCGGGTGGTCAGGGGGGTAGGGGGTGTCCCCAGGTCTTGTGGTCTCTTTTTAGTCCCTCTTTCCTCTGCTTTTAGTCTAAAGGCATCTCAGCTCTGTTATCAGCCAGTCTTCTGCTCCAGTGCTGATTCCCATTCTTCCTTTCTTTCTTTTTTTTTTTTTAAATAAGCACACGATTGCCTTAGACTCACTTTTCATCATGAAACCTTACTGAGGGCTAGGTGAAAACTGAGAAAGGAGTTCTCTGTTTTTGACAAATAAGATTGTATTAATGTGTACATGTGATGACTGGATGCACATATGTATTGTGCAATGACCACCACCATGAAGCTAATTAACAAATAAGTCAGCTCACATAGTTAGCTTGTATGTGTGGGGGGGAGCGGGGTTGGGGGGAGAATGTTTAAGATCCATTCTCTGAGCCAATTTCAGTATTATTAACCATCGTCACCATGCTGGCCATTAGATCCTCAGAACTTATCTTTCTTTTTAAAAAATATCTATTTATTTTGTAATTGCTTATTTGGCTGTGCTGGGTCTTAGCTGCAGCATATGGGATCTAATTCCCCAACCAGGGATCAAACCCCGACCACCTGGACTGGGACCATGGAGGCCTAGCCACTGGGCCACCAAGGAAGTCCCGTCTTTCTTAATAAAGGGCCACAGTGGACATGGGCAGAGAACTGGCTGCAATGGACATACTTGCCACTAAGAAGAGACATACTGGCATGTAGGGTAGCTTGAAAAAGCGAAGGATAAAAGAATCACTCCTTGAAGCCTTAGTAGAATTCTGACGTAGGGAGCTGTAGGCAACACAAGTAAGCATATTTATCTGGAAGTAATTGCAGTAAATAACTACCAGTCAGTGAGAATCTATCATTTGACAGACTCTTCACATATGTCAGCCATGTGCCCACTTATATTATCTACTGGGTCCTCTATGGCAACTGACATTTACCATACAGCTACCCTCTCTGCCTGACTCAGCCAGGCATCATCCATTTAACATTTAGTATGGGCTCTGCAGAACGAAATGGCAACCCACTCCTGTATCCTTGCCTGGAGAATCTCATGGACAGAGGAACCTGGTGGGCTACAGGCCACGGGGTCGCAAACAGTCAGACATGACTGAGTCACTGAGCAGCAACAATGGCCTTTAAATACACCGCGTGGAGAGCTGCTCGATTTCCAAGCTAGAAAGGGAGGAGGTGAGTGACACTAGAATCTATAGTTCCCCAGAGAAGAGGAAAAATTACTTTGATGTTGTGACATAATAAGAAACACATTGGGTCTTTGTCCCTGGTTCCCGTACAGAGCTCCTCAAACTCTAAAATTCCCTGAGTGTTGTGAGAGGGAAAGGTGTCTTTTGTTATGTTAATATAACTTTTGGAAAAGTCTCTAGGTAACCTAACGGTGGTGGCCGGTTGCCAGGGAAACAACGAAGTGATTAAAGGGTAGGAACTATCAGTCTTACCCACCCCCCACCCCCAACCCCGACCTCCAGGAAGAGAAGAAGGGCTGGAGATTACCAGTTGCCAGTGATTCAATGAATCATGCCTATGTCAACTAAGAAAATATGCAAAACCTAAAAGTTGAGAGTTATGTTGTATTCATCAGATAGCCTTAGGACTTCAAGCCCAGGAGGCAGCATCTCAGGTAGTTCTGCATCTCTCAGATGCTCAGCATCTCTCAGCAGTTCCCTGAGAGAACTGCTGGGGGTGGGGGGGGGGGTGGGAAGGATATGTATGAGTTTTGCAACAAAGGGCAGGAGGTCAGAACAAAATGTTACTGTTAATAAAAGAAAATCAGATGTCTCAGGTTAAAGAATTTAGTGCTTTTCTCAGTATGGGAAGACGCCAGTGTCTGGGCTCACGGCAGTCATCCCTTTGATATGGACCTCAGCTGTCTGCGGCCAGCATCCCTGTGTTTTCTGATCCCTGAGTTCCCTCAGGGCGCGCTGTGGGGAGTGGCTGCAGTCTGATCATGCTAGACGGCAGGTGTTCTTTCCTTCCTGAGTGCCCTCAGGGCTCACCCTCAAGTGTCTTCAATCACTGATGACTGAGACATCCTTTATTTACTGATACGGCAGGAAATATTCCGTTTCTCATCTATGTAGTGAAGCCTCCATAGAAACTCAAAAGGGTGGGTTAAGATAGCTTCCGTGTTGGACACGTGGAGATTTTTTTAGTGTGATGTGCTCAGAAGCCCTTTTCCTCACACTTGGCTCTGTGCACCTCTTCCATTTGGCTGTTCCTGAGTTAAATCCTTCTATGTACTGTGCTTAGTCGCTCAGTTGTGTCCAGCTCTTTGTGACCCCATGGGCTGTAGCCCACCAGGCTCCTCTGGCCTTGAGATTCTCCAGGCAAGAATACTGGAGTGGGTTGCCATGTGCTCCTCCAGGGCATCTTCCCAACCCAGGGATCAAACCCAGGTCTCCCACATTGCAGGTGGATTCTTTACCATCTGAACCACCAGGGCAGCCCAAGAATGCTGGAGTGAGTAGCCTATCCCTTCTCCAGGGGAACTTCCTGACCCAGGAATCGAACCAGGGTCTCCTGCATTGCAGGCAGATTCTTTACCTGCTGAGCTACCCAGGAAGCCCAGATTCTTCTATAATAAATTGGTAATCTAGTGAGTGAAATGTTTCTCTGTGTTCCATGTTCTCACAAATTTGAGTTCTAACAAATTGATGGGCCCAAGGAGGGGTTCGTTAGAACCTTCAGTCTGTAGCCAGTTGGACAGAAACACAGGTAACCACCAGGGCTCTTGATTGGCACTTGGAGTGGGAGGGAGGTCATCTTCTAGGACGGAGCCCTTAATCTGTGGGATCTGATAGTATCGCCAGGTAGTTCGTGTCAGAATGGAGTTGAATTGCAGGACAACCAGCTGAGTCAGCTGCTTGGTGGTGTGAGAAACCACCCCTCCATGTTCACACACATGGGAACTGGGTGCAGAGTCCTCACTGACATCTGAGAAGTTAAACACTGCCTGCCACGTCAGTAAACAAATGGTGTCACCGTCATCAGTGACTGCACACGCCTCTGACAGTGAGCTGGTGAGCTCTGAGGCAACGCAGGAAGCAAAGAACGCCTGCCATCCCACAGCCATCAGACTTCAGCCACTGCCCACGGCGAGCCCCGGGGGAGCTCAGGATGTGAAAACACAGGATGCTGGCCTCGGACAGCTGAGGTGTACATCCAGGGAATGACTTCAGTCAGCCCAGACTCTTGCGTCTTCTCATACATAGAAAAGTGCTAATTCCTTAGTTTGAGATATCTGGTTTTCTTTTATTAGTAGTAGTGTTTTGATGTTCAGACCACCTGCCCTTAGTTACAAAACTCCTATCCATCCTGGCTCCCCTCTTCGCCTCCTTGAAGCAGTTTTTTCAGAATTACTTGTGATGCTGTCTCTGGGGCTGGAAGTCCTAAGAACATCCACTGAATAAAACATAACTCTCAACGTTTATGTTGTGCAATTTTTTTCAGCTGACAGTTTACACAAGGTCCTACTGGAGTTGACTGGAACCCTAACCCAATATGACCGATGTCCTCATAGGAAGTTGGAAGGGCAGGCACTGTTGTGCATCAGGTTGCCAAGATACTGCTCCCAAAGTACAAGCTGTGAGCCTGGCCGCCCTACCTACTACCCTTGACCCAGCTGAATAGGATATATCTCTGGAAACCCAGAAGTCACAAGCCAACCTGTTGGCCATAAGATCCTGGTTTAAATGGGAGTACCAGCTTCAATGCAATGACCCTCGCCACTGAGGGCTTATTGAAGATCCTGCCTTGGTTCGTTAGACCTAAGCAAGGTCAGCAAATATCTATCCCAGTTTCGGACCCACCCCCAAGAGCTTGGTCTTAGGAGCTCTTTTTGGGATTGGGCCTCTCCTCTTCTAGTTTTATGTTTTCAAAACTGACAGAGATGGGAAAGAAAAACTGATCCAGGAAGGAAAATTGGATTGAACATTTAACATCTCATTAATTCTGGCATTGATGACTATATGTACTGTTGTTTAAACGAATCTATTAATCATTAAAAAAAAGATAAGAGGTTGGGAAGAGACCTGGAGACAGAACATGCCAAGGGAAGACGGCCATGTGACTATGTGAGGCTCCACAAGCTGAGGGGTGCTAAGGATTCCTAGTCATCTCCCAGCCAGAGTCGAGGAGGGAGGCGTGGAACAGACCCTCCCTTGGAGCCCCGAGGAGGAATCAGCCCTGCTGACACCCTGGTTCTGGACTTCTGGCCTCCAGAATGGTGGGAGAATAGACGTCTGTTGTTTTAAGCCACCCAATTTGCGGTCGTCTGTTACAGCAGCCCAAAGAAATAAGTGTGGGAAGAATGAGGTCCGTCTCTTGACTGCCCCATTTATTCTGTCCTGAGACTGGAGGTTTGGGGTATGGTGACCAGCAGCCGCCTCTCACACTCACATGCGTGTGTGGGATAGGCGTGACCTCAAAGGGAAGGGCTTAGCCCAGAAGAAGGAGGAAGCAACCCGCGGGTGGGAGCTTCGTGTCCTCCCCGCCGCCCCCCTCCCGAAGCCAGCTCCACTCACAGAGGAGGAACTGGGCACTCAGTCGGGTGGGGCTGCCTTTCCAAAGTCTGGAGACACCAGGCCAAGATCATAGTCTAGGGCTTCCTTCCTACAGGCTGAGGTCTGTTTGATCACCTTATGTTCAAGTTGAATATCAGCTTAAAATCATGCTCAGGATATGGCTGGTCAGAAAATGTTCTTATCCACCGCTTCCTGCCTTTGTATCATGAGGTGAAGTGTTCGGTGCTTAGTCGTGTCCAACTCTTTGCGACCCCATGGACTGTAGCCCGCCAGGCTCCTCTGTCCATGGGATTCTCCAGGCAAGGATAATAGAGAGGGTGGCCATTCCCTTCTCCAGGGGATCTTCCTGACCCAGGATTGAATCCGAGTCTCGGCACCACAGGTGGATTCTTTACCGTCTGAGCCCCCAGGGAAGCCCCACCTTGGTGTCATAGGGAAAAACAAATCTGACTCCATATTGGGTCTGTTTCTTTTACTTTAACCATTGTAGTCTGTTGTTTTTGCTACAACTTAATCACTAAGGGGATGTTGCCTGCAAGCCTAAGGTATACATAGTGCTTTTCTCCATGAACCCTGCTTCTCATGCCTGAGTCTTGAGCTAGAATACCTTTGCTTAAGCTCACAGGAAATATCCTGACCAGGCCCACCTGTGAATGACTGCAGGAAAGAAGAAATTAACACATCCCTCCTGGATTCTGGCCAGAAGTATGAAATATTTGCAATAATTTATTGCCTTTTTTAATTTCATCTCCTCACTTCCCCCTCTTTGTTCTATAAAAGTAACTAGCAGCCAGACCCCCAGCAAGATGTTTCTTTGGGACATTAGTCCACCATCTTCTTGGTCAACTGGTGCTATTTTTTTGCCCCAACAACTCATCTCTCAAGCTATTGGCCCATCATGCAGTGAGCATTACAAGCTTGGACTCAGTAATAACATGTCTGTTCTATATTCCTTGTTCATAACCAAACTCACAGACTTTCACAACCTGTAGACTCTGCCTCCCATATGCTAATGGGACATTCAAGGCAAGATGGTGGTACATAGACGATACCGACTTGGAGGTCCCATCTGAGCTGTGCATTATTGAGCCGAGTACCCTGAGGGTGTTACCACATGTCTCTGCTTCTCATCCCTTATGTGCAGGCACCAAAACCAGGGCATGCAGACACCACAGCCCACAAAACTGTGACAGGTCGCTTGTACCTAGTACACGGAGGCCACCATTTCTGTACTTGCCACATTCCCCATGGTAACCTCCACTACACGGTGAATATTCTCCCCCTCAAACCCATCTGTCCCAGCCCTGGAGACTCACCAAGGCAAAGCAGGGACAGGAATTCCGTGATCATGGTGTCCCTTCTGTCCGGACCAAGATCCCGCCTTCAGTTCTGCAGTTCAGAGGAAGACAGGGGCCTGGGCGACCACAGCCCCCTCCTGCCCTCTCGGTCCCGGGGATGTGTGGCCAGAGGTTTCGCCCTGACCCTTGGCTCCTCCACCATCTGGTGTACAATTTCCTTCTCACAACTGACTCAGGAAGCCAGAAGCCACCAGTGACAACATCTTCCTCGTAAATCTAGTGTGTGTGGCTCCACCCACCCTGAGACCTCTCCGATCTCATCTGAAGTCTGGCCCAAGACGTTTTCCCTTAAAATAGTTTGTCTTTGCAGAGAAGGAGGAGTACCCTGTAAGATCCTTTCTATGTGGACTCTAAAAAGAAATGATGCACATGAACTTACAAAACAGAAAGAGACTCACAGACTTAGAGAGAATGAACTTATGGTGACGGGAGGCTGGGGGAAGGATGAGGGGAAGGGAAGGTTAGGGAGTTGGGGACGGACATGTACACACAGCTATATTTCAAATGGATAACCAACGAGGTCCTACTGTGGAGCACGGGGAACTCTGCTCAGCGTTACATGGGAACTTGGGAGAGAATGGATACATGTGGATGGACAGCTGAGTCCCCTCACTGTTCGCCTGAACCTTTCACAACATTGTTAATTGGCTAGACCCCAAAACGAAAGAGTTTAAAAACATAACTTGTCTTTTTTTTTTTTTTTTCATAACTTGTCTTTTAAACAGCTTTACTTTAACTTTTTAATTGAAGTATAAATGGCTTATATTAGTTTCAGGTGTACCACCTAGTGATTCAGGATTCTTATGAATTATACTCCATTAAAACTTACTACTGGGACTTCCAGTGGTAAAGAATCTGCCTTCCAAAGCAGCGTACATATGTCCCATCCCTGGTAAGGGAACTAAGATTCCCATATGGGGCAACTAAGCCTGTTTGCCTCAACTGGAGAATCCGTGCGCCACAATGAGAGGTGCCCACGTGCCGCAATAAAGACCCAGCAGTCTAAATAAATAGATTTTCTTAAAGTTATTACAAGATAGGGCTTCCTTGGTGGCTCAGTGGTAAAGAATCTGCCTGCCAATGCAAGGACATGGGTTCAATCCCTGGTCTGGGAAGATCCCACATGCTGTGGGACAACTAAGCCCATGTACCACAGCTACTGAAGCCCATGAGCCCTAGAGCCTGTGGGCCACAGAGAGACAAGCCACCGCAGTGAGAAGCCCGCACACATCACCAGAGAGGAGCCCCCGCTCTCCGCAGCCAGAGGAACCCTGGGCAGCAATGGAGACCCCAGACAGCCAGAAACAAACACATAGTAAGTCTAAAAAATGTTATTACAAGATAATGGCTATATTCCCTATGCTCCACAGCATATCCCATTGCTTATCTATTATAGTCGTGTCCGACTCTTTGCGACCCCACAAACTGTAGCCCGCCAGGCTCCTCTGTCCATGGGATTCTCCAGGCAAGAATACCAGAGGGGGTCACCGTGCCCTCCTCCAGGGGATCTTCCCGACCCAGAGATCAAACACGTATCTCTGGCTTCTTCTGCATTGCAGGCAGGTTCTTTACCTTGAGCCACTTGGGAAGTCCAAGATAGCAGTTATTATATATATATATATATATTTGGTCACCGACCTATAAAATTTAAAGTGTTTCATGCCCATAAATACTTCCCCACAACATAGTTATAAGCTGTTTCCCCAGCATGATTTATTTTTTATTTTTGGTTCTTTTGTTTATACATTACCATACCATCTTGGAACACTGAGATTTCATTTTTACAATCCAGCTTGATTTATATTGCTGTATCATCCTCTGTGGAAGTAAAAACTTTTATCTAACCAGTCTCCTATCACTGTACATTTATATTATTTCCAACTCACTTGCTACTATAACCATAATGAAAATAAATAACTTGTAAATCTTTGGCTGGACTTAATTATTCCTTGGGGTAAACTACTGGGGATATAAATTCTCAGGCTGAAGGCTGTAAATGTTGGAGGGGGAGATGAGCTTCATAGCCCAGTTGCCCTTAGTAACTAGTATTGATTCATCATTCTAAAACCTGATCATGTGTCTTTTTCCAAATTCTGTTTAACATTAGATTTTAGCATGAAAAAATTGTAAAATCAATAATGCAAGATGACATTTTATTGACTTTTCCTGCGTTGGGTGATTTCTTGGAATAGCAAATGTCTTTCTTTTTCTTTTCTGAACTTTTCATGTGGAATGCAGTCAGTGAGAGAGGCATGTCAAAATAAAAAATACAGTTATAGGTTTAGCTCCTTTAATACTATCAACAATTCTTTTATAGATTTTGTATCTATATTATTGGACTTACCTGTTGGCTCAGCTGGTAAAGAATCTGGTTGCAATGTGGAAGACCTGAGTTCGACCCCTGGGTTGGAAAGATCCCCTGGAAAAGGGAACGGCTACCCACTCCAGTGTTCTAGCCTGGAGAATTCCATGGACTGTATCATCCATGGGGTTTGAAAGAGTCGGATAAGACTGAGCAACTTTCACTTTCATCTATATTCTTGGATTTTGTATCTATATTATTAGCTGCTTACAGAGTTGGGGTTATTATATATTTCTCTTGAACTATTTTATCATTAGGAAATATGCACCTTCATATCTGAATACTATTTCTTGCTTTAAAATCTACTTTATATGATGTTAATATAGACATACAACCTTTGTTTTTCTGCTGTTTGCATGGTATATCTTTTTGTATCTTTTTGCTTTCAACACATCTGTGCATATACTTAAAGTGTTTCTCTTGAAAAAAAACAACATTTATTTAGGTCTTTTTAAAACATCAATTAGATCTTTTCACTGAATTTCAGGGTCCATTGATGTTCTATGCAATTACTTATTTCTATAAATTACTTATTTATAATTACATCTTATAACTAGGATTATATATATCCTAATTTATAATTAGGTTGTAAGTTTATAATCTTGCTAATCTTTCTATTTGCCCATCTCTCTTCTGTCTCCTTATTTCCAACTTCTTAGTTTTAAAAAATATTTTTACTGTGTCATTTTAGCTTTTTTCTGCTTAACCAACTCTTTTTTAGCTTCACCAATAATATGCCATTTTAACTACTCAATTTTCTTTACTTCTACATTATTTTTTGTACTATTCTTTTTGAGATGACTCTATTGATAATTTATACTTGACTTACTAACGGCTATGTCATATTTTCCGATGTAAAACATCAGTTTTAAACAACCTAAGAGAAACACTCACATCACAGTCTTTCAACAATATCCACTATCATTGTCCCCCTTCCCTCGATTCTAGCGTGCAGTATTTTTCCTACTGGCCAAGAACTTATCAACTTCTCTGTGTCAACTTTTTCCCTCTCCCCAACAGAATCCTGGCTTTCGGCATTTCTGGCTCATCCAGATGTGTTAGAATTCATCCAGGTGTGTTAGAATTTGAGATGGGAATTTGACTGTGTTCAAAGATTCTGTACTGAGAGTGGGCTCAGGTAGAAGGAGAGGGTAAGAGGCTCGGGGGGATTCTGCGGAGCCGAGAAAGGTCCTGGGGTCTTGGGGGGTGAGCGCAGCCCAGGAGAAGCCCCGAGGTCGGGGTGGAGGAGCTGGGGGCAGAGCAGGGCCCAGGCTCCAGCGTGGGGACGTGCGCGCGCCCGCGGGCGGGAGCCCAGGACGGCCCCTGGGGGCCAGGAGGTGACGCGGGCTCCCGGCTGGTGTCTGTGTCTCTCCTTGCAGGGCTGTGTGTCGGCCAAGCAGACGGAGGAAGTGAGTGGTTCTCCATGGACCCTCCTGATCCTTCCCCGGCAGGGACCCGCACTTTCTCCCCCCCCCAACCCCCATGGGCTTCCCGAGAGCAGGTGGGTGGGGCGCCCCCAAACCTGAGACCCGCTTCCTTCCAGAGGTGCTTCCCAAGCCCTCCCTCAGGGCCTGGCCCAGCTCGGTGGCCCCCGCCCGGAGCTCCGTGACCCTGCGATGCGGGGCTCCCACCAGGGACGTAAGCTTCACTCTCCGGAAGGGGGGACGCGTCTGGGAGATGGTCCAGTCACCCGACCCCACAGAGGGCCGGGCTGAATTCCACCTCCCCGATGTAACGTCCAGCCACGCGGGAGAATACAGCTGCGAATCGCACGGGACGGGGGATCCCCGCGGGAGCTCAGGGCCCAGTGACGCCCTGCTGCTGCTGGTGACGGGTGAGGGGGCGCCTGGGAAGGACGGACGCCCCGGGGCCAGGGGACGAGGGAGGGAGCGGACCAAGAGACGGAGAGCAGGTCTCCCCTCCAGGGTTGTTGGGAGGGGAGATGGAGAGAGGCAGGGACCGAGGTGATGCCTTGGCTTGATCCAGGGCTCCTAGGAGGGAAACACCTCCTTCCTGGAATCAGAGGGAAAAAGAGGGTGAGGTCAGGTATCTGTCCTTCCCCCACTCCATGAGAACCCCCTGCCAGGAGAACGGGGGAGCAAGGGACCCAAGGCTTCTCTCCGCGACCCCGGAGGCCTCCTGCTCTCACAGGAGGTTCACCCAAACATGAGCCCAGAGGGCCAGAAACTGGGCACGGATAAGTCCTGTGACGGTGCTCTTTTTTTTTTTTAATTTAAACTTCTAATTTAAACCCATAAGTGCCTGGACTTATAAGTCTCTACTGGAGAGGAACTGTAAACGGAGGCCCTTTGCGAAGCGTCCCCTTCCCCACCCAAGCCCTGCTCACCACTTGCCCCCATAAACCTTCCACCTGCAGCCTCTGGGGGTTTTTTGGTTGTTGTTGTTGTTGTTTGTTTGTTTGTTTTGCGATTTCTGCCTGTTTTAGATTGTGACAGGTTTTAGAGCCTGATTGCAACCGCGCATCTTCCAGGGAGTTCTTTCTGACTCTGGCCCCTCCCGGGACCTCCGACAGCACTATAATTCGTATTTTGTTGTTGCTGTTCATTAAATTCTACTTTGCAGACGCAACTTTCTGCTTAACCTAATGTGAGGAGGAGGGCCGGGGCTTGAACCCACCTACCCTCCACCAACCCTAGGAAGGTGTTCAGCGCACAGAGTTTGTGTGCGTGTGTGTTCAGTTGTGTGCGACTCTCTGCCACCCCACGGACTGTAGCCCGCCAGGCTCCTCTGTCCACGGGATTTCCCAGGCAAGCATACTGCAGTAGCTGACGTTTCTTCTCCAGGGGATCGTCCTGACCCAGGGCTGGAACCCGCATCTCCCGCGTCTCCTGAATTGACAGGTGGATTCTTTACAACTGCTGCCACCTCACACACAGTAGGCCAGCAATAAATAACAGACTCGTTTTCGATGCATATCACACGTACGATTCCCGAAAGGGAGGAAAGGTGGATCGGCCAGGCCCTGAGGACTACAAGTCCCATGAGCCCGAGCGGGCCTGGCCCAGGTTACCGGGCGCTGGGGGCGGGGCACGGGGCTGGGTTTTTGCGCTGAGCAGAGCTCCTGCCAACCGAAATGCACCAATAAACGCTGGAGCATTTCCCGGGGAAGGGTCGGGGAAGGGTCGGCGGAGGGCGGCGGGCTCTCACCGGCCGGGACTCACACGGCATTCGTGTGGGCGGACACTGCACTTTTGCTACCTTTGGGCAGCGAACGCAGGACGCACGGTCTACCGCGGACGAGGAGAGGCCACCCCCGCGCCACGCGCCTCGCTCCCCACTCGCCCACCCCACGCCCGCAGCCTGGAGTTTGCGCTCGCGGGCGCGGTGGTCCGCGGGCCTGCGCCCTGCGCTCCACCGCAGTCCGAGCGTGCGCGCCGCCGCCTAACCATCCGCCCCGGGGGCCGCCCAGGGGCCCGCAGCTGACCCGCGGTGTGTCCTACAAGAAGCCTAAGCGTGGGGTCCCCGGGGATCTCTCGCGTCCTGGTGAGGAAAAACCGTGTCCCCAGTGGGCTCGCTCCCCGCCGACCACCGGAGTCGCCAGATGAGCGGGCGTTCCGGGGGAGGATGCTCCCGAGCCCCGTCGTCGGAAGCGACCGCCAGCGCCCTGGAGGGCCGCCCAGTCGCCTCTGGCGGGCCAGGGCGCGGAGGGTCGAGCAGGTAGCGGGGCGCGGGTGCGGCTGGTAGCGCCCTCACGGCGGTGGGGGTGGGCGGCGGGGTGGGGAGGTCAGGGGGCTTGCCTTTGCTCTCCCTCTGCCTCTGCCCTGCCGGGAGGAGACGGGGTTGTTTGATTTCAGGTGCTAGAGTGTGGCATTCTAAAGAGCGCCCTAAATATGTGAGAGGTTCTTTTTCTCTCCAGCGTCTGCTGTTAATGTAACCGACGTACTACTTTTTTTTTTTAAGTTCACTTTTTTTAATTTTTTCATTTATTTTTATTAGTTGGAGGCTAATTACTTTACAGTATTGTAGTGGTTTTTGTCATACATGGACATGAATCAGCCATGGATTTACATGTATTCCCCATCCCTATCCCCCCTCCCACCTCCCTCTCTACCCGATCCCTCTGGGTCTTCCCAGTGCACCAGGCCCGAGCACTTGTCTCATGCATCCAACCTGGGCTGGTGATCTGGTTCAAGTCTTAAAATCGGGCACGCTAGGCATGCTCACTGTCATGTCATTTTAAAAAAACTGAATAAATTTCACATGTTGTTGGCCAGTTGCTAAGTCGTGTCCGATTCTTTGGGACCCCATGAACTGTAGCCCTCCAGGCTCCTCTGTCCATGGGATTTCCCAGTCAAGAATCCCAGAGCGGGTTGCTATTTCCCTCTCCAGGGGGATCTTCCTGACCCAGGGATGGAGCCCTCGTCCCCTGTATTGGCAGGCAGATTCTTTACCCCTGAGCTGCCTGGGATGCCCAGATTTCACCTGTAACATTGTGCAGATTTAAGGTGTATAGCTGTTACTTTAATACACTTATGTACTGTTGTATATAAACGTTGTGTTTATCACATTGCATAATTATACTATAGTGTTTCCATCTGTGTTCGTTGTATGGCTGTGCGTTAGATGGCTATTACTTACTTACTGCTTCTTACAGATGTTTACCCTTAGCTCCGTCTGTCTTACCCACCCCACCCCTCCATCTGCCACTGTAACCACAGTTTTACTCTATTTTCTATAGGTTTGACTTTTTTATGTGGGGGTAGGTATTTGTTTTGTTGTTTTTATGGGGTGGTTTTTTAGGGTGTGGCTTGCAGGATGTTAGTTCTCTGACCTGGGGTTGAACGCAGGCCAACCACAATGAAAGCTCTGAGTTCTAAGCACTGAACCACCCAGGAATCCCCCTTGACTTTTTAAATTCCCTATGTAAGTGATATCATAGGGGACTTGCTTTCTGTGTATGACTTATCTCACTTAGCTTAATGACTTCAGGGTCCACCCATGGTGTCACAGATGGCAGGATGCCCCCCCTTTTCACTGCTGTATAATATTCCATCCTGTATATGGGCCATATCGTTTTACCCGTGCATCTGTTGTTAATCAGTTTGGGTGGGTTTCCATATGTTGGCTATTGTGAATAACGTGTTAAACACGGGAGCGTGGGTATCTTCTCAAAAATCCTGTTTTTGTTCCCAGGAGTGAAATTGCTGGATCCTATGGTAGATCTAGTTTTAATTTGGGAGGAAAACTCCATATTGTTTTCCATAGTGGTTGGACCAGTTTATATCCCCACCCATGCTGTGTGGGGCTCCCTTTTCACCACATCCTCACCAGCACCCGTTGTCTCTTGCCTTCCTGATGGTAGCCCTTCTAACAGGTGTGAGGTGATGGCTCATTGTGGTTTGAATTTGCATTCCCATCATAATTAGTGATGTTGAGCATCTTTTCACGTGCCTGATGACCATTTGGGTGTCCTCTCTGGAAAAATGTACTTCTCTGGTGTTCACTAAAGAAGAGCTCCTTTTGAATTTTCTTGTAAGGCAGGTCTAGTGTTAAATTCTGTCAACTTTTTTTCTGCCTGGGAAAGCCTTTATTTCTAATTCACATAGGAAGGGTAACTCTTCTGAATAGAGTTTTGTTGGGTGACAGTTTTTATCTTTCAGTATTTTGAGAATGTCATTCCACTCTCTCCTGGTCTGTGGCTTCAGCTGAGAAATCCACTGATAGCCTAGTTCCTTTGTAGATGGGCTGGTGGCTCAGATGGTACAGAAACCACCTGTAGTGCAAGAGACTGGGTTGACCCCCGGGTTGGGAAGACCCCCTGGGAAAGGAAATGGCAACCCACTCCAGTAGTCTTGCCTGGAGAATCCCATGGACACGTAGCCTGGTGGGCTACAGTCCAAAGGGTCGCAAAGAGTCAGACACAACTGAGTGACTAACACTTTCACTTTGTAGATAGTTATTCCCTGGCTGCCTTTGAAATTCTTTCTCATTGACATTTGACAGTTTTAATGTCATGTGTCTTGGAGAAGGTCTTTTTGGCATTGAGTTAATGAGGTGTTCTCTTAGCTTCATGGACATCCAGATCCTCCCCCAAATTGGGGAATTTCCAGCTATTATTTCTTAAATAAGCTCTCTCACCTGCCCCTGTTCCCCCATCTCCCTCTCTTCCGGGATCCCCTTTATCCTAATGTTGCCCTTCATAATGCAGTCAGACAGCTACTGTAGAGTTTTCTCATTTTCTAAGATCTTAGTTCCGTCTCCTCTTCTACCTGTATCATTTCTAGATTTCTTTAGTCTTGCTAATTCTCTCTTCCTTATGGTCTGCTCAATTTCCAGTGCTTTCAAATGCGTCCTTCAATTCATTTATTGAGTTTTTCAACTCTAGAATTTCTGTTTGCTTCTTTTTTTAGTGTTTTAATCTCTTTAATAAAGTATTCTTTCCGCTCATTATATTTATTTTTTGCCAGCACTTAATACTCGGTCTTTTTTAATTTTTATTTTATTTTGAAGCATAGATTATAATATTGTGTTCCAGATGTACAACAACATGATTCAGTTACACATTTACATATATCTATTTTTCAGATTCTTTTCCCATTTACGTTATTACAGAGTATTGAGTAAGTAGAGTTCCCTGAGCTATACAGTAGGTCCTTGTTGATTATTTTATATGTAGTGGTGTGTATATTGTTAATTTCAGTCTCCTAATTTATCCCTTCCCCTGTTTGCCCTTTGGTAACCATGCATTTGTTTTCTAAGTCTGTGAGTCTGTTTCTGTTTTGTAAATAAGTTCATTTGTGTCATTTTTTTTTTTAGATTGCACATATAAGTGACATCATATGATATGTCTTTCTTTCTTTGACTTACTTCACTTTCTGTGATAATGTCTAGGTCCATCCATTGTTCATTAATTTTATTCTTGAGCTTATTGAACTGCCTTTCTGAGTTTTCTTGTAACCTGTTGAGTTTCTTTATGATAGATATTTTTGGTTCCCTATCGGTTAGATCAGAAAGTTCATCACTTTTAAGTCTGTTTCTGGAGAATTGTCATTTTCTTTTACAATACTATGTTGCCGGGAGCCAACACAGGAGATCCTACCCATGACAAGGTCATGAGGGAGAAAACCTGACGGGCAAGGAGGATCAGGTTTTCAGGGATTCCGAAAAGCTGCCCCCGGGCACTCACCTTAAAGATGATATCTGTCTTTCTGATGCTTGCTTTAATAGACTACTCCCTAATTCTGTGACATAGGCAGAAGGCCTTCCTCTATCTCTTTCCAAATAAGAATCAATTTAGAACTTTAATCAATAAGTTTCCCCGGGTGGTGGTATTTTATGAGATTATCCAGGGTGAAAGGAGGGTTTTAATTTAAACTCCTTTGCTGGTATTTTAGTTTGTTTAGCAAATGCGTTTATGCCCTTGGTACTAACATGCATGACTGCTTATAATACCCTAATCATAAAACAGCATAAAGAACCTGATCATATAAAGGCCCTAATAGACATAGAGCCTTTTTGGGGGGTGAGGAAGTCCTATTAGAAAATATAAGAAAAAAATTATTATAAAAGTGGTTATTGGGTTAATGTTTGCTTGCTGTGTTTTTGCTTTTAATGTGCTAAGGCTGTGCTATGGAAACCACTGTTAATATAGTTATAGATCTAGAGAAATAAGAGCTTAGCCCTAGTGTTGTAACAATGAAATAGTTGTTAATTATTAGCCAGGAGTGCTAGGCAGAGGCTGCCTCACAGAAGCTGCAGAGTCTGTGTGGGATAGACCTCATAGATAAATTTAACTGACAACTTTTGCAGAAGAATTGATGTTGGTACTAACAGGGTCATACTCTACTATGTTGTGACATGCTGTACTGTTGCCCTATGAGACTGTAACTTTTCTGTTAAGGTCACCACAGAAACGGAAAATAGGTTTACATTCACCTGACTTACGTAAAATGTTAATAAGCCCCAAAACCAAAAGATAATGTGCAAAGATTTGTTATAGAAACAGAATGCAGAAAACATCTTGTTCTTCCTAAAGAACAAACTGATGTAATGTAAACTAACCCTGTATAAGCATGAGTAAGCATCTTGTATCTTGGATACATTCTGAGTGAGGGTATATAAACTGTTGTCAAAAAATAAAAGATAGACTTGGCCCTATCAAGGCTGGTCTCACGTGTCTTCTCTCTCTCGCCGACGCCGTTCATCCCGAGAGTACCCCCTGGATCCTGCCGAGGCTGGACCCTGGCACTATGTTACTGTGGTTTTTCGTGGCACTTGATGAGTTGTCGTCTGCTGGTACATTTGAAGTAGCAAACACCTTACTTCTTCAGGTAAAGCTTTTTGCTTGTCTGTTTTACTTGATTCCAGGTGGCTCAGTGGTAAAGAATCTGCCTGCCAATGCAAGAGACACAGGAGACCTGGGTTCCATCTCTAGGTCGGGAAGATCCCCTGGAGGAGGAAACGGCAACCCACTCCAGTGTTCTTGCCCGGAGAGTCCCATGGACAGACGAGCCTGGCAGACTATAGTCCGCGGGATGGCAAAGAGTCGGCCACGACTGAGGACCTGAGCATGCACGCAGATCAGTTCAGCAGGCGAGTAACTGCAGCCCTTTCTTTCTCAGTAGGTGGCGATGGAGTGCAAGTTTTTGGTTGGTCCTACCTGAGCTGCTGTTTCTCCTCATCCTTGCCAGCACTGGTCATTTGCAGACTTTTTGAGGATAGCCATTCTGACAGGTGTGAGGGGATGGGTCGGTTTTCTTTTGATTTGCACTTCTCTAGTAATTAAGGATGTTGAGCATCTTTTCATGTGCCCGTTGGCCATCTGTGTGTCTCCTGTGGAGAAATATCTATTCAAGCCGTCTGCCCATTTTTTAATCAGGTTGTTTGTTTTTCTGATGCTGAGTTGTATGAGCTGTTTATGTATTTGGATATTAACCTCTTATCATCATATTATTTACAAATATTTTCTCCCATCCTGCAGGTTGCCTTTTCATTTTGTCTATGGTTTCCTTTGCAGTGCGAAAGCTTTTGATTTTAATTAGGTCTGTTTATGTTTGTTTTTATTTCTTTTGCCTTAGGAGACAGATCCCAAGAAATATTGCTAGGATGTATGTCCAAGAATGTTCTTCTGTATTCTCTTCTAGGAGTTCTGTGGTTTCAGGTCTTATGTTTAGGTCTTTAATCTGGTTTTAGTTTATTTTAGTATATGGTGTGAAGAAATCTGGGGGGCTGTGATTGTGTGCATAGCACTGTCTTAAGTGTCTTCATGTACTGACTGAATTAGTTCTTTTTTTATTTATTTTTAATTGAAGTATAGTCCATTTACAGCGTTGTGCCAACCTCTTACAGCAAAGTGACTCTTATACACATATGGACACTCTTTTTTTAATATTCTTTTCCATTATGGTGTACCACAGGTTATTTAACATACTTCCCTAGTAATGCCCTAATCGCGTTCTTTTGCATGTAACTGTCCAGTTTTCCCAGCACCACTTATTGAAGAAGCTGTCCCTTGTATATGGCCTTCTTTGTCGTAAATTAATTGACTGTTAATGTGCAGGTTTATTTCTGGGCTCTTTACTCTGTTCCGTTAATCTATGTGTCTGTTTTTGTTCCAGTGCCACGCTCTTTTGAATACTGTAGCTTTGTAGTGTAGTCTGAAGTCTGGGAGAGTGATAGCTCCAACTTTGTTCTCTTCTCTCTAACTTGTTTTGCAAATTCAGGATCTTTCGTGCTTCTGTGTGAATTTTAGGAGTATTTGTTCTAGTTCTGTGAAAAATGTCATGGGTAATTTGACAGGGGTTGCATTAAATCTGTAGATTTCTTTGGGTAGTATGGCCATTTTAACTATTAATCCAAGAACATCTGATATCTTTCCATTCCTTTGAATCATCTCCAGTTTTATTCATCAGTGTTTTATACTTTACAGAGTATAGGTCTTTCACTTCTTTGGCTTACTTTGTTCCTAGATATTTTATTCTTTTTGATGTGATTTTAAATGAGTTTTTTTTAAAGCTTTCTCTTTCTGATAGTTCATCATTAGTGTATGGAAAAGCAACAGATTTCTATATACTAGTCTTATATCCTGCAACTTTGGTGAATTCATTTATCAGTTCTCATGGTTTCTGTGGGGAGTCTTTTGGGTTTTCTATATAGTTGCCTAATGTCAACTTGTTGGATTTGATATTGTTTGGGGTGAATAATGGACCATTGGGACCAATGATGGACCAACGGACCAGGTGAAAGGCACAAGTATCTTGAGTTATTTTTCCAGCTTCCTGTGAATCTAAAATGATTTCAAACACATGACTGAAGGGGAAAATGCAATCTAAAATAGACAGGGACAGTCATGCTTAGGAAACCAGAGCATGACTAAAAGGTGTTCCCTGTGAGACCAAGGTGGAGACTGCAGCAAGCAGACTGGGGCATGAGCGACTCCTGTGCATTGAAGTACAGCCACACTGCCTGTAAACCAGAGTGCTATCCATTTTGACTGCGTGGGAGCAGGGAGCCACCGGAGGGGTCTGTTCTCAGAAGGATCCATGGCTTTTACTAACTGGGTTGAGAGCCAAATTCTCTTGGTGCCTGAAGCTGCTGAGAACACGAGTGAGTCAGTGTCAGTCGCTCAGCCATGTTCAACTCTGCGATCCCGTGGACCTTAGCCCACCAGGCTCCTCTGTCCATAGGATTTCCCAGGCAAGAATACTGAAGTGGTTGCCATTCCCTCCTCTAGGGGATCTTCCCAACCCAGGGATTGAACCCGTGTCTCTTGTGTCTCCTTCATTGGCAGGCGGATTCTTTACCACTGAGCCGCCTGGGAAGCCCTTCAGTAGCGTGTTTGCCCCTAAATCCTGAATCCCTTTTGTCTGTAACTCCTCCGTCTTGGAGGGCCATCTTTCACGCTTCTGTCCCACCATCCCTAGGCTGGAGAAATGCAGTTTGATGGCTGCTTGCTGCCGGCCGCTGTCCTCTGTTCTCAGAAGCAGTAAGAGCCTGGAGAACCTGAACCTTTTAGGAAACGACCTGGGGCTGGATGGAGTCAGCAGGCTGTGGACACCCTTGAGAAAGTCAGCGTGCAAGCTGTGGAAACTCGGGTAATCCCCCGACTCCTACACGGGGAAGCGACTGTTGGGATGGGGATGAATGGGACGAGGGCCTAAAGCGAGCCTACAGTTCAGTTTCCCAGGGCGTCCGGTTTCCCAGGGCATCCAGTTTCCCAGGGTGACCAGTTTCCCAAGGTGATTCTCGCCAGCAGAGCTTCTGGTGTCATGCGTGGTGGTCTGTATCCACATTGTCCAGCAGAGGAGCCGCTGGCCATGCACAGGTACTGGACACTTGAAATGTGGTTCCTGTGATGGACAAGCTGACTTTTTAGGCTTTAGGCTGAATTAACCAGCCATGTGTGACTGGTGGTCCCCAGACTGGATGGCGCAGTCCTACGCACTTGGGTGTTTTGGGGAGTGAGTCCCCTACTTTTCTGATTCTGGCACTGACTGTGTCTTGCTCAGACGTTCACTCAGCGACTTCCTTCCCAGTACTGACCTTGGCCGAGCACAAGGGCGTGGTAGTTGGTGTGATACACGGTCCTGGGCCTTCTCATCGTGGGGTGTGTTTGTCTTTGGGAGATAACAAATCCGAGACCCGTGAAAGCAGGGTTAGCTGCCATGAATGCTGGGAGGGAAGCTTCGGGTTGTGGTGGAGATCAGGGTGGTGAGGGAAGGCATGTCTGGGGGGGTCCTGGTGAGGCTGAGGGGGCGAACTGTGTGTCAGGCGGGGAAGACGGACAGTGACTGCAGCTGAGGGAGGCGTGTGCTCTGAGGAAGTCAGAGGATCATGTGCGGAGCCCCGAGGTTGGACCGAGCTCTGTGTGACCCTTGGGGCCACTGAGAGAAGAGCATTTATTTTTTATTTTTTAAACTTTTTATTTTGTATTGGGGTATAGCCGATGAACAATGTTGTGATAGTTTCAGGTGAACATTGGAGGGACTCCACCATACGTGTACATGTATCCGTTCTCCCCCAGTCTCCCCTCCCATCCGGGCCCCCACATGACACTGAGCAGAGTTCAGTGCGCTATATGGTACATCCTTGTTGGTTATCCGTTTTAAATACAGCCGTGTGTACTTGTCCGTCCCAAACTCCCTACCTACGCCGTTCCCACTGGCGTAAGTTCGTCTGAAAGAAGAGCAGTTAATTAGAACACTCTTCCACCTTGTTTAATATCCTGTAGATGAGGTCAGAAAGATAAGCAGCAGGGTTTTTTGTTTTTTTTAAGAGAGACATTAAACTAAGCACGTCTTAGCATGAATCCTCTTCAATACCAGGGAACCTTGCCCACTTTCAGAAGTTGGTCAAAATCTCTGCATTGAGGATTTCATATTAGCAACGTCATAACTAAGACATACATTTAAACAATTTTATTGGAGGATAGTTGCCTTTCAGTGTTGTGTTAATCTACTGTACAGCAAAGTGAATCAGCCACATGTATATATATGCATATTTTCCCTCATTTTTTTGATTCCCTGCCCATTTAGGGCACCACGGATTGAGTAGGACTCCCTGGGCTATACAGTAGGTTCTCATTAGTTACCTATTTTATACACAGTGTGTATATATGTCAACCCCAATCTCCCAATTCACCCCAAACCCCTGTTCCCCCATTTGTGTCCATATGTTTGCTCTCAACATCTGTGTGTCTATTTCTGCTTTTTAAATAAGATTGTGTAGACTAGTTTTTTTCAGATTCCATACATATGCATTAACATATGATACTTGTTTCCTCTTTTTGACTGACTTCACTCTGTTTGACAGTCCCTAGGTCCATCCATGTCTCCACAGATGCTAAGTCATACATTTTTAAAAATTGAAGTATGACTGATTTATAATTGTTCTGGTTTCAAGCGTAAAGCAAAGTGATTCAGTTATGCATACTGTGTCAATCATATCTGTTCTTTTTCATATTCTTTTCCCTTATGGGTTATTACAAAATATTGAATATAGTTCCCAGTGCTCTACAGCAAGTCCTTGCTGGTTGATTTTATATATATATATATATTTAGTAATCCTGTGTTTATGTTAATTACAAGCTCCTAATTTATCTCTCCCCCTCTTTTCCCCTTTGGTAACTGTAAAGTTTGTTTTCTATGTCTGTGTGTCTATTTCTGTTTTGTGTATAAGTTTATGTGTTTGTGCATATACATACGTATGTGTATGTGTATATATATTTATATATTTAAGATTCCACATATAAGTGATACCATATATCTGACTTCATTTAGTATGATCATCTCTAGGTCCATCCATGTTGTTGCCAAAGGCATTATTTCATTCTTTTTCATGGCTGAGTAATATTCCACTGTGACTATATGTCGCATCTTTGCCCATTCAACTGTCGGTGGGAAGTTAGGTTGCTTCCGTGTCTTGGCTATTGTGAACAGCGCTGTGAACATTGGCTTGTGTGTACCTTTTTGAAGTATAGCTTTGTCTGGCTGTATGCCCAGGAGTCAGGTTACGGGATCAGATGGTAACTCTAGTTTTTCCTCCTTACTGTTCTCCATTGTGGCTGCACCAATTTCAAGTCATGTGTTTTTCAAAGATCTGAGATGGTGACCACCACAGATGGACAAGTCTCCCCTTACTGATTGTGAATGTTACCCATGTTGGGGAGGGGACTTCTGACTGGGTACCCAGACCCTAACCTCTTCTCAGAGAAGAGCATGCCAAGACCTCCTCAAAAGTCTGTGAATGTGTGTTAGTAATACAAAGAAGAGGAGTTGGATTTCAGTACAGTGACAGCGACCTCAGTTACCCTGTCAAGTTTGTTTCATCATCTTTCCTGGGGATTTCCTGTCTCTTTCCTTTCGTGCTTTTCTATGGAAAGGAGCTCTAGTACCTTGGAATCTCTCTGCGTGAAGCTGGAGGTAAAGCAATATCCTTGTGATGGTAAACAAAAGTTAGCTTCTCTTTGGGACACCCATTTTAGCATCTCATTCTGTCACCATCTCTTCTCCTTCTGCCTCTATTTTTGCAGGGTTGAAAAAGATTCTTTGAAGATGGACTCCAGCCAGGAGGCCACGGGACGGGGTGGGATCCCAGCATCTCCTATTATGGGGGGATGCCCTCTTCCTCTCTGACCCTCAACATGTGCCTGCGTCTCCCTGGCCACACGGCTGGGAAATCTGTCACTCTTGACCTTTAAATCAAAGAGGTTTTAGCCCTGCCATAATTGTTGCCTGAAAATGTCCACAGGAGACAAAGTCCAGCTACTCTGTTCTTGTCATTTCCATCTTGAAGTGCCAACAGGAGGCTGCTTGTAACTACCTAGCCTAGAGCCCACCTGCCTCCTTCCTCAGGAAATGTAAACAGAAGTCTAATTGTAAATGCCCAGCCTGGAGCCCACCTAACCCTACCTCAGGACCATATGGGGCTCCTGGGCACAGAGGCTTTTTTCTGTTCCTTGTTCCTTTCTCTGAAATATTTTTTAATACCAAAAACATTTTGCACTGGGGTGTAGCTGGTTAACAATGTTGTGGTAGTTTCAGGTCAACAGCAAAGGGACACAGTCATACATGTATATGTGTCCACTCTCCCGCAAACTCCCCTCCCATCCAGGCTGCACCCAACACTGAGCAGATCCCTGTGTCTATAGTAGGTCCTGGTTGCTTCTCCATTTTAAATACAGCAGTGTGTACATGACCTCCCAAAGTCCCTAACTGTCCCTTCCCCTGGCAACCATACATTCATTTCCTAAGTCTGTGAGTCTCTTTCTGTTTGTAAGTTCATTTCTGCCCTTTGTTTCCTGTAGGCAGACTCCAGCCTCCATGACCTGCCCTGAGTTCCAAAGGGCAGCTTCAAGCAGTTGCTTCTCATGGAAGGAGCAGCTGAGAAATCACCTGAGACAAAACTAAAGGAACCAGTCAGTCAGTCCAGTCACTCAGTCGTGTCCTACTCTTTGTGACCCCATGGAGTGCAGCACACGAGGCCTCCTTGTCCATCACCAACTCCTGGAGTTTACCCAAACTCATGTCCGTTGAGTCAGTGATGCCATCCAGCCATCTCATCTTCTGTTGTCCCCTTCTCCTGCCTTCAATCTTTCCCAGCCTCCTCCATCCATGGAATTTTCCAGGCAAGAGTACTGGAGTGGGGTGCCATTGCCTTCTCCCTAGCAGCAGCAGCATCCAAAAGCCCCCATACCTACATTGAAACCAAGCTCCACTCAAGAGCCAACAAGTTTCAGAGCAAGACATACCAAGCTACTTCTCCAATAAAGCAGGAACATAACCCTGAGCACAAAAATACAGGTGGCCAAAAGTCACACCAAACCCATAGACACCTCAAAACTCACTACTGGACGCTTCATTGCACTCCAGAGAGAAGAGATCCAGATCCACCATCCGGAACACCGACACAAGCTTCCCTAACCTGGAAACCTTGACAAGCCACTCGTCCAACCCCACCCATAGGGAGGAACCTCCACAAAGGAGAGGAACCACAAACTGCCAGGATACAGAAAGGCTACCCCAAACACAGCAACCTAAACAAGATGAAAAGGCAGAGAAGTATTCAGCAGGTAAAGGAACATGATAAAAGCCCACCAAACCAAACAAAAGAGGAGGAGATAGAGAGTCTAACTGAAAAAGAATTCAGAATAATGACAGTAAAAATGACCCAAAAAAGAATTCAGAATAATGACAGTAAAAATGACCCAAAATTTTGAAAACAAAATGGAGGTACAAATAAATAGTCTGGAGACAAGAATGGAGAAGATGCAAGAAAAGTTTAACAAGGACTAGAAGAAATTAAAAAAAATGAATAATGAATAATGCAATAGCTAGCTGAGATCAAAAGCACTCTGGAGGGAACCAACAGGAGAATAACTGAGGCAGAAGATAGGATAAGTGAGGTGGAAGAAAGAATGGTGGAAATAAATGAAACAGAGAGGAAAAAAGAAAAAAGAAAAGAAATGAGGACAACCTCAGAGACCTCTGGGACAATATCATACGCCCCAACATTCGAATCATGGGAGTCCCAGAAGAAGAAGACAAAAAGAAAGGCCATGAGGAAATACTTGAGGAGATAATAGCTGAAAACTTCCCTAAAATGGGGAATGAAATAGCCAACCAAGTCCAAGAAACCCAGAGAGTCCCAAACAGGATAAACCCAAGGTGAAACACCCCAAGACACATATTAATCAAATTAACAAAGATCAAACACAAAGAACAAATATAAAAAGCAGCAAGGGAAAAACAACAGTTAGCCCACAAGGGGATAGGATAACAGCTGATCTTTCAATAGAAACTCTTCAAGCCAGAAGGGAATGTCAGGACATACTTAAAGTGATGAAAGAGAGAAACCTACAACCCAGATGACTGTACCCAGCAAGGATCTCATTTAAGTATGAAGGAGAAATCAAAAGCTTTACAGACAAGCAAAAGCTGAGAGAATTCAGCACCACCAAACCAGCTCTTCAACAAATGCTAAAGGATCTTCTCTAGACACGAAACACAGAAATGGTTTATAAACTCAAAACCAAAACAACAAAGTAAATGGCAATGAGATCATACTTATCAATAATTACCTTAAATGTAAATGGGTTGAGTCCCCCAACCAAAATACAAAGACTAGCTGAATGGATACAAAAACAAGATCCCTATATATGCTGTCCACAAGAGACTAACCTCAAACCAAGGGACACATACAGACTGAAACTGAAGGGCTGGAAAAAGATAATTCACGCAAATGGAGACCAAAAGAAAGCAGGAGTAGCAATACTCATATCGGATAAAATAGACTTTGAAATAAACGCTGTGAAAAGAGACAAAAAAGGACACTACATAATGATCAAAGGATCAATCCAAGAAGATGATATAACAATTATAAATATATATGTACCCAACATAGGAGCACCGCAATATGTAAGGCAAATGCTAACAAGTATGAAAGGGGAAATTAACAGTAACACAATAATAGTGGGAAGCTTTAATACCCCACTCACACCTATGGATAGATCTACCAAACAGAAAATTAGCAAAGAAATGCAAATTTTAAATGATACAATGGACCAGTTAGACCTCATTGATACCTATAGGACATTTCACTCTAAAACCATGAATTTCACCTTTTTCCCAGGTGTACATGGAAGCTTCTCCAGGATAGATCACATCCTGGGTCATAAGTCTATCCATGGTAAATCCAGAAAAATTGAAATCATCTCAAGCATCTTTTCTGATCACAATGCGGTAAGATTAGATGTCAA
This sequence comes from Cervus canadensis, assembly GCF_019320065.1. Taxonomy (NCBI): domain Eukaryota; kingdom Metazoa; phylum Chordata; class Mammalia; order Artiodactyla; family Cervidae; genus Cervus; species Cervus canadensis. Next base: position 14,312,923 of record NC_057403.1, on the reverse strand, counting down.
TCTAATGTCAACTACAGTCAAAAAAACTATTAAAAATACAAACACATGGAGGCTAAACAACACACTTCTGAATAATGAACAAATCACAGAAGAAATTTTTAAAAAATCAAAATATGCATAGAAACGAATGATCACGACAACCCAAAACCTATGGGATTCAGTAAAAGCAGTGCTAAGGGGAAGGTTCGTAGCAATACAAGCCTACCTCAGGAAACAGGAGAGAAATCAAATAAATAACCTAACTCCACCTAGAGCAACTAGAAAAGGAAGAGATGAAGAACCCCAGGGTTAGTAGAAGGAGAGAAATCACAAAAATTAGGGCAGAAATAAATGCAAAAGAAACAAAAGAGACCATAGCAAAAATCAACAAAGCTAAAAGCTGGTTCTTTGAGAAGGTAAATAAAATAGACAAACCATTAGCAAACCAGACTCATCAAGAAACAAAGGGAGAAGAATCAAATCAACAAAATTAGAAATGAAAATGGAGAAATCACAGCAGACAACACAAAAATACAAAGGATCATAAGAGACTACTACCAGCAGCTCTATGCCAATAAAATGGACAACTTGGAAATGGACAAATTCTTAGACAAGTATAACTCCGAAACTGAACCAGGAAGAAATAGAAAACAGACCCATCACAAACACAGAAATTAAAACCGTAATCAGAAATCTTCCAACATACAAAAGTCCACCATGACTTCACAGGTGAATTCTACCAAAAATTTGGAGAAGAGTGAACACATATTCTACTCAAACTCTTCCAGAAAATTGAAGGTAAACTCCCAAACTCATTCTATGAGGCCACCATCACCCTAACACCAAAACCAGACAAAGATGCGCCAAAAAGAGAAAACTACAGGCCAGTATCACTGATGAACATAGATGCAAAAATCCTTAACAAAATTCTAGCAAACAGAATCCAACAACATATTAAAAAGATCATAAATCATGACCAAGTGGGCTTTATCCCAGGGATGTAAGGAATCTTTAATATCCACAAATCAATCAGATGATACATCACATTAAAAAAAGATAAAAACCTTATGATTATCTCAATAGATGCAGAGAAAGCCTTTGACAAAATTCAACATCCATTTATGATAAAAACCCTCTGGAAAGCAGGAATAGAAGGAACATACCTCAACATAATAAAAGCCACATATGATAAACCCACAGCAAACATTATCCTCAATGGTAAAAAATTGAAAGCATTTCCCCTAAAGTCAGGAACAAGACAAGGATGCCCACTTTCACCACTACTATTCAACATAGTTTTGGAAGTTTTGGCCACAGCAATCAGAGCAGAAAAAGAAGAGGAATCCATATTGGAAAAGAAGAAGTAAAACTCTCAATGTTTGCAGATGACATGACCCTCTACATAGAAAACCCTGAAGACTCCACCAGAAAATTACTAGAGCTAATCAATAAATACAGTAAAGTTTCAGGATATAAAATTAACACACAGAAATCCCTTGCATTCCTATACACTAAAGGAAACAATTCCATTCACCTTTGCAATGAAAAGAATAAAATACTTAGGAATAAATCTACCTAAAGAAACAAAAGACCTACGTATAGAAAACTATAAAACACTGATGAAAGAAATCAAAGAGGACACAATAGATGGAGAAATATACCATGTTCATTGATTGGAAGAATCAATATTGTCAAAATGACTATACTACCCAAAGCAATCTATAGATTCAACGCAATCCCTATCAAGCTACCAACGGTATTTTTCACAGAACTAGAACAATTTCACAATTTGTATGGAAATACAAAAAAACCTCGAATAGCCAAAGCAATCTTGAGGAAGAAGAATGGAACTGGAGGAATCAACCTGCCTGACTTCAGGCTATACTACAAAGCAACAGTCATCAAGACAGTATGGTACTGGCACAAAGACAGAAACATAGATCAATGGAACAAAATAGATAGCCCAGAGATAAACCCACACACCTATGGACACCTTATCTTTGACAAAGGAGGCAAGAATATACAATGGAGAAAAGACAATCTCTTTAACAAGTGGTGCTGGGAAAACTGGTCAACCACTTGTAAAAGAATGAAACTAGAACACTTTCTAACACCATACACAAAAATAAACTCAAAATGGATTAAAGATCTAAATGTAAGACCAGAAACCATAAAACTCCTAGAGGAGAACATAGGTAAAACACTCTCCAACATAAATCACAGCAGGATCCTCTATGACCCACCTCTCAGAGTAATGGAAATAAAAGCAAAAATAAACAAATGGGACCTAACTAAACTTAAAAGCTTTTGCACAATGCAAGAAACTATAAGCAAAGTGAAAAGACAGCCTTCAGAATGAGAGAAAATAATAGCAAATGAAGCAACTGACAAAGGATTAATCTCAAAAATATACAAGCAGCTCCTGCAGCTCAATTCCAGAAAAATAAGTGACCCAATAAAAAAAATGGGTCAAAGAACTAAACAGACATTTCTCCAAAGAAGACATACGGATGGCTAACAAACACATGAAAAGATGCTCAGCATCACTCATTATCAGAGAAATGCAGATCAAAACCACAATGAGGTACCATCTCACGCTGGTCAGAATGGGTGCTATCAAAAAGTTTACAAACTATAAATGCTGGAGAGGGTGCAGAGAAAAAGGAACCCTCTTACACTGTTGGTGGGAATGCAAACTAGTACAGCCGCTATGGAGAACAGTGTGGAGCTTCCTTAAAAAGTTGGAAATAGAACTTCCATATGACCCAGCAATCCCAGTGCTGGGCATACACACTGGGGAAACCACAATTGAAAGAGACACGTATACCCCAATGTTCATCGAAGCACTGTTTACAGTAGCCAGGACATGGAAGCGGTTGCTTCCATGTTCATTGGCAGACAACTGGATAAGAAAGCTATGGTACATATACACAATGGAATATTACTGAGCTATTAAAAAGAATACATTTGAATCAGTTCTAATGAGGTGGATGAAATTGGAGCCTATTATACAGAGAAAAGTAAGTCAGAAAGGAAAACACCAATACAGTATACTAATACATATATATGGGATTTAGAAATATGGTAATTGTTGGGGTCCCTTAATGGACCGGAATCTGGAGGTACGGAGTCGACGATAAGAAAGTGAAAGAGAGAAAGAGGCCGATGTCCCTTGGTTTACGCAGAGGACCAATAAAGTCCTTGACACAGGACTTGCATCGCTCACGAAGGCACCAGGCGCCCTCTCGAGGGGGTCTTAGAAGCCCGGGCAGAAAAGTGAGCACGACGGGTCTCCACGCTCCAGAGAGTCAGCCAGAAAAGGAGAGAGAGAGAGAGAGAGAGAGAGAGAGAAAAGACCCGGGGACCCAAGCTCTGATGAAGCAAAGGTGCTTTAATGATTTTTCTATGAGTATATATAGGCTGCAGTACAAGAAACTTCTTTCGGGAATGATAGAGATCAGAAAACCAAATGTACAGCAAACGTTACCAAGGAAACATGGGCTAAAGTTAGTCACAAGGTCAGAAGACAATCCCTATCTCAAGAAAGGGGAAGGAGACTAAGCTGTTTTGTCCTAAGGAGAATGTTTACTAAAGGAGACTCATGCTTGCCTCACACAATGACCTCAGTCCCTGGGAGCAGCGTGCTGTTCCGCTTGAAGAGGGACAAAGGACTCATGAGACAGCACGTAGGAATCCTCCCGTTAAACATTCCCTGACAGTAATGATGACCCATATGCGAGACAGCAAATAAACACAGATGCAAAGAGCAGGCTGTTGGACTCTGTGGGAGAAGGCGAGGGTGGGATGACTTGAGAGAATAGCATTGAAACATGTATATTATGTGAAATGAATTGCCAGTTCAGGTTCAATGCATGAGACAGGGTGTTCAGGGCTGGTGCACTGGGATGACCCTGAGAGAAGGGATGGGGAGGGAGGTGGGAAGGAGGGTCAGGATGGGGGAACACATGTACACCCATGGCTGATTCATGTGAACGTATGGCAAAAACCACCACAATATTGTAATTAGCCTCCAATTAAAATTAAAACATAAACAATAAAATGAAAAACCATAGCTTTGGTTAGACAGACCTTTGTTGGCAAAGTAATGTCTCTGTTTTTTAATATGCTGTCTAAGTTGGTCATACCTTTTCTTCCAAGGAGCAAGAACCTTTTAATTTCATGGCTGCAGTCACCATCTGCAGTGATTTTGGAGGCCCAAAAATAAAGTCTGTCACTGTTTCCATTGTTTCCCCATCTATTTGCCATGAAGTGATGGGACCAGATGCCATGATCTTAGTTTTCTGAATGTTGAATTTTAAGCCAACTTTTTCACTCTCCTCTTTCACTTTCATCAAGAGGCTCTTTAGTTCTTCTTCACTTTCTGCCATAAGGGTGGTGTCATCTGTATATCTGAGGTAATGATATTTCTCCTGGCAATCTTGATTCCAGCTTATCTTCATCCACAGCATTTCTCATGATGTACTCTGCGTATAAGTTAAATAAACAGGGTGACAGTATACAGCCTTGACATACTCCTTTCCTGATTTGGAACCAATCTGTTGTTCCATGTCCAGTTCTAACTGTTGCTTGACCTGCATACAGATTTCTCAGGAGGCAGGTCAGGTGGTCTGGTATTCCCACCAATTGAAGAATTTTCTAGTTTGTTGTGATCCACACAGTCAAAGGCTTTGGCATAGTCAATAAAGCAGAAGTAGAAAGTTTTTTTACTGAAACTTTCTTGCTTTTTTGATGATCCAGAAGATGTTGGTAATTTGATCTCTGGTTCCTCTGCCTTTTCTAAATCCAGCTTGAACATCTGGAAGTTCACGGTTCACGTACTGTTGAAGCCTGACTTGGAGAATTTTGAGCATTACTTCACTAGCGTGTGAGATAAGCACAATTGTATGGTAGTTTCAACATTTTTTGGCATCGTCAGTCTCCATTAATTGTGTCGTAAGTCTGTAATTTCATTAGAACTCACAGCATGATGATATTTCTAATTCAGTTAATCTTCCTCCATTTATTTTTTAATTCATCTAATAATTGTGCTGTTAGTTTCTTGACCTCTATCCCCGCTTCACTCTTCTTCAGTTGTTCATTCCCACAAAAAATCTTTAACTTCATTTTTACCAACATTGTCAAAGTTCATGATCTCAATTTCCAGCATTCTCTTCTTCAGTAACCACTTTTTATCCTGACTTTTCAGTTTCACTTCCGTTCCATCCCACCCAACTGTAAGCATTTATTGACCATTACTTCCCATTCCATTCCCGTTTCTCTACCAATGCATTTGTTGTTATTGTGGGTTTGTTTTGTTTTGTTTTTTTTTCCGGTTTACAACTTTCTCTCATGACACACTTTTATTTATTGTGGAACAGTGTTTTGGTGACAGAAATGTAGAGACAGTTATCACTTACATGATGTTACACTATATCTCAGTAAGCTGGGGGAAGAGATTAAAATGTGCATTTCTCTGTCATTCTTCAATAATGCAGTTTTTCTGTTCTCTTTTTCTTAAATTCTACTTTTTCCTACATTGATATAGCTATGCTAGCTTTCTTGAGTTAATGTTTGCACTATGTATTTGTTCCTTCCTTTTCCCTTTTGATCTATTTGTGTCCTAATATTTGAAGTGTAACACTAGACAGAAACGAAATGTGGTTACCTGCATTTCCTTCCTAGGTCACAGTCTCTGTGTTTTCACTGGAAATAAGCATGAGAAAGTATTTCTTATACACCCATTAATCTTTCATTACTCCCTTTAAATGATAGTTATATTGTACTTTTCTGTGAAAAATTGGTCTTGCTGCTCACTTATGAACATGCAATTTTATGTATGCATATTATGCTTTGAAAAGTGTATGTAAAAACTGTACAATATTACAGTCTCTTTGTCCACTAACAATAAATACAGGGCTCTAAGTGCATTCCACAGTCACAGCCCACTGAGGCTAAAACTGTCTCTTGAAGCAGAAGATCCCTCCAGTGTATGGAAGGATTCCACACAGCATCTGTTTCTCATGGTTAAGACGATTCATCACCGGGGACATTTTTGTCCAGCATTTGGGAGGTGGAGGCTGGTGGCTGTTCATTTTTCTCCTTGAAGCTGTGTCGGATCCCATATCCAAAGTATATGACAGATCCTAGTAGGGAGATGAGACAGTGAGAAGGGAAAGTAGGTGCTCTCCCTACTTACAAATGCCCAATAGGTCTCTTATTACGGCATCTGACATATTTGGGGAGGGCTTCCAGGAAGAGGACTCGCTTCTGTCACTCAAGAGGACTCTTCACCCCAAAAAGCCACTCACCAATCCCCATCCAGATGCCAAATTGGACCCAGGTCCCAGCGTCCATCTGTATCATCAGGTAAATGTTCACAAAGATGCTCACCAGTGGGAGGACAGGCAGAGCAGGGACCTGTGGGCAGAGTCAATTCATCCCTGAACACACCCCAGACATCTGAATTAGAGACTCTACCCCAGGAAGAGCAGGAAGACTCCAGTTCTACTCAGGTTGTGTGTTCAGTGGCTACTGGGACTGGGTTTGTAAAGCACCAGTGTGGATGCTGAGTGTGGATCCGGGAAGTGCCCACTGGTTTTAGCAGTTCCCTTTGCTCCCTGACCCAACAAAGATGTTTATTCTTCAAAGCACAAAGACTTCATTCAAGGTGAACACTTTGGGCACGTAAGGTTACCTACCCTGAAGTGAAGAGCAATGGGGCTCTGGGGCTGCCTCCAGATGATGACTGTGACCCCAGTGATGAGCAGCAGCAGCAGCACAATCACTGTTGTAAGCCCAGGGTCTCCAGAGAACACCTGGCTGGGCCACTGGGCCAGGATCAGGCTCAGGATGGTCAGCAGGAGAACTGCAAGGGTCAAGGTGGAGGAGAACAGGAAGGACCCAGAAGACAAAGACGTCAGGACCTCGGGTCACACCCCTCCCTGAAACCACCAACATCAGGAAGAGCCATCGTATCCCCCAATTCCTTCTCAACTGCCAAAGACACAGAATCCCAACCTATGTTGTCAATTTCAAAATATGACCAAAGAGAAACCCCACTCCGAGCAGGAAGGCACATCCATAGACAATCTGGCCAGATTTCTGGGTGGGAATGGGGCTGGTAGGGTACCACAGAGTCTTCAGAATGCTTGAGGTTCCTGCTTCAGTTACAGGTTCTGAAGGACTTGGTACATGATCAGAAATCTCAATTTCCTCCTTTATTTTCTCATTCTTGCTTAAATTTTGGTCTTGTTGGTACCTGAAGGAGTGATATCAAGGCTGTATTCACAGCAGCCCCTACTCATTCAACATCAGACAGCATAATCCACCTCTTTCTTGCCTTAGGCTAATGAGACATACAGAAGGCAGCAAGAAGACAAGAGGATCACCTCCCCATCACCCCCCAAGAGTCCAAGACTCTCAGCCAAGGTTAGTGGAGCCTCACCTGAGGGCAAGTATGGAAACAGCCACAAGGGTGTAAGCAGGAATAATCCCGGCTGACATGAGTTTCACCAGATCAAGGATGCTGAGGAGTGATGCCGTGAACCCTAGAATGAGGGCGGGAGGGAGGGGATGAGAAGTCACTGGATACATTCATGTTAAAGAAATTGGTCAAAGAAAGAATGATCCATTGACGGATGAATGGATATAGAAGCTGTGGTATATATATACAATGGAATACTACTCAGCCATAAAAGGCACACATTTGAGTCCGTTCTAATGAGGTGGATGAACCTAGAGCCTATTATTCAGAGTGAAGTAAGTCAGTAAGAGAAAAGCAAATATCATACATTAATGCATGTATATGGAATGTAGAAAGATGGTACTGATGAACATATTCTCAGTCCAGCAATGGAGATGCACACATAGAGAACAGACTTATGGACAATGGCAGGAGAGAAGAAGGAGAGAGTGAAATGAATGGAGAGTAGCATGGAAGCATATACACTAATGTACGCAAAACTGACAGCCAATGGAAATTTTCTGTATGACTCAGGGAACTCGAACTGGGGCTTTGTAATAACCTCGAGGGGTGGAAGGGTGATTTAAGAGGGAGGGGACATATGTATACCTATTCATATTTATTCTTCATATTCTTCATATTAATCTTCATATTCAAGTAAATTCATATTTATTATCATACTTATTCATCTTGATGTATGACATATCAAACCAACATTGTAAACCAATCATCAACTGATTAAACATAAATAAATATATTTCTTTAAAAAGAAAAGGAAAGAAAAGGCTTCCTCTATTCACCTGTCAGAGTTCCAGAAGCCAAGATGGCCATGACGGGGGTGCCTGTATGGGTGTGGATCTGGGCAAGAACTTGGAAAAGGAGCCCATCAGCTGCCATTGCATAGATCAACTGAAACATGGAGACCATGGCCCATAGGAAGCTGGAAGAGAAAATGGAAACGTGTGAGGATGTGCAGAAGCAGGAGAGACCAGGGCACCCTCAGTTCCTAGTCTACATGGTGTCCTTCCTGTTGACTCTCAATCCCAAGGGCTGGGACACCTGAGAATCTGACAGTAGATGAGGAAACCAGGACACTGACCTGTATAAAAGGGTACACAGTAAGACAACAGCCATGACATATGCAGCCGGGTCCCATCCAACCTGGAGGAAAGCCTGTGGTAAGGGGCTGTAAGGGTAAATCTGGTAGTAGGGCACCATGAGGGTGAGCGCCGCTGAGACTCCGGAGTACGCCAGAAAGCCAATGAAGATGGAGATCACCATGCTCAAGGAGATGGAACGCTGAGGATTTGGGGCTTCTTTCCCTGCAGGAGAGGTGGAAGTATTGTGTCAGGAAAAACACTGGAATGAAAGCTGAAAATACCCTTTCCTTTTGCATGTCCAACACCAGGCTTCCCTATCTTTCACCATCTCCCTGAGTTTCCTCAAACTCATGTCCATTGAGTCGGTGAAGCCATCCAAACATCTTATCATCTGTCACCCCCTTCTCCTATGCCCTCAATCTTTCTCAGCATCAGGGTCTTACCCTCTACCAACCCCTGTGCCCAGGGGCAGCCCAACCAGCGGCCACACCCCTGATGGGACACATAATGACCACGTTACCTGCAGTGACGATGCTATGAGCACCAAAACATGAGGTGAAAAGTATAGTTGCTCCTTGGAGAATCCCTTCAAAGCCAAAGGGCACAAACCCTCCAGAACCCAGAGGGCCCAAGCTACGGTGAGAGAAGGAAAGAGGAAGAACATGGGTGAGGTGAGTTCAGCCACTTCTACTGGGCTCCTCCCTTCATACCTCAAGTCCTGGGCCCCAGGGCCCCCATAATCTGGATCCACCAGCCCAGATGTCTTTAGTCCCCACCATATTCCGAGCTCTGCACCAACACCACCCATGTATTACCAAGAGGATCCTCCTGACCTAAAGGTGCTGCTGGATCCGGATGTGTTAGCTCTGTAGTCCTGTTCTGTAAGCTGCCAGTTGTGCAGGTCTCCCTTAATGAAGCCCGAGAGGATCATGAAGATGGGAACAAAAAGATTCAAGCCTGTGGACACTTTGAATATCAGGGTTGTCACACGAGCTCCCAGAATCAATAGTCCTGTGGGAAAGTTGGAATATGAGACATCCACGGTAATTAAATCCATAGACACAGAAAGCAGGCCAGTGGTTGCCAGGGGTTATCGGGTGGGGTGGCATGGAGGGATAGACTGTGACTGCTCAGTGGGTACAGGGTTTCCTTTCAGGGAGATAAACATGTTTGGAACTAGATGGAGTAAGGGATACAACACTGTGAATGGACTAAGTCCCAGTGAATTGCACACTTTGAGAGGCTTTCCTGGTTGCTCAGCAGTAAAGAATCTGCCCACAACGTAGGAGTCACAGGAGACACAGGTTCAATCCCTGGGTTGGGACGATCCCCTGGAGGAGGGCATGGTGACCCACTCCAATATTCTTGCCAGGAGAATCCCATGGACAGAGGAGCCTGGTGGGCTACAGTCCATAGAGTTGCAAAGAGTTGGACATGACTGAATCGACTTAGTGCCCATATACACACATGCATTTTAAGATGGTTAATTTCTTACTGTGGCAGTCATCTCACAATGCACATCTATCAAATCATCAATTTATACACCTTAAACTTATACAATATTGTATATCAATTATATCTCAATAAAACCAGGAAAAACAATGCATAAGTTTTATGCTATGAGAATTTCCTCTCAATGAAAAAAAAAAAAAATGTTCGCTCTCAATACTGAGGAAGAGTCTTGTCACCTTAAGTAAATGATTCTGATCTGGGGTGGTTTGTCACTCAAGGAACATTTCCCAATGTGTGGAGACATTCTGATGATCACAGTTTAGCACCAGATTCTAGTGAGCAAGGCTGGAGATGCTACTCAACATCCGACTATGATTTTTTTTTTTTAATTCCCTACAATATGAAGCTTAGGACAGACCCAGGGTGGGAAACAATTCTCTATGTCTTGCCTCCCTTACTCATAACCCTGATCCTTCTTTCCAGTCCTAATTCTACCTTCCGCCACCTTAAGCCTTTCTCGTACCAGCCCCCTCCCCCAAACCCCACTCCTTCCATCCAGTGCCTGACCCCTTCTCACCAGTCATCAGCAGCACCAGGCCCAACGAAATAAAGTCTGGGTATGGGGCCAGGAAAGAGGACATATGTGGAGAGAAAGTTCTCTCTAAGGCTTGAGAGATTTGGTTCCCAATGAGGCTGTCAAAGGTGTAACTCCAAGCCCTTGTTAAACAGGAAGCAGCTGCAGTGGCAGAAGAGAGGTTAATGGACAATAATTAAACCCGTACAATGTACCCTGGGATGTATTTAGGGGGAAAACAGACAAAATACTCTGAAATAGTTCCTTTTCATGGGATTGGGGAGAGAAGAATCAGATGACTCACAAAATAGGTAAACTATTTAACATGTGAGGAAGAGACGAAAGCTATGCAAAAAAAGAACATGGTGAGGTGGGACCTGGGGGTGGCTGGGAGATGAGTGTTGACATTTTAAATCAAGTGGTAAAGGATAACTCCATGAAGGCAACAGCTGAGCAAAGACTTTCATACTGTGAGGGGAAGAGCCTGTGGGAACTGCCTCCCTCTCATCCACCCCCTACAGTGCCCTCTCCTCTAGTGAAGACCCTAGGTACCCTCATAGTTTACTGACTCTTAAGCCCCACTTCGTCCCCCTCCCCATCATCTCACCAGCCACTAAATACAGTAAGAGGTTCCAGCCAATGACCAAGGCGCAGAGTTCTCCCATGGTGACGTAGCTGTAGAGTTAGGCAGAACCGGAGCGTGGTACCCAAGCCCAAAGTTCGGCATAGCAGAGTCCAGACAACACAGAAGACAGGGCGACCACCGAAAAGGAGATGATGATCGCCGGTCCAGTGATGAACATGACCATGACGCCGGCCAGGATGTACACACCAGCGCCCAGAGTCCTGCCCACGCCCAAGAGCACCAGGCCGAGGGTGCTCAGCGGAGCTCCGCGACTCTCAGGCTCCTCCCGGGGCTCCAGTGGCCGCCTGCGGACCAGCTTCTGAACAAACTGGCGAACACACTGACGCAGCATCCTAGACGGAGCTGAGGAGGTTACGGTCTGCTGAGAAAACAAGACACAAAGTCATCAAGCAGGTCCATACGCCCTTGGCCCTGGGAGTCCAATTCCACGGAGCAATGGAGTGATGAGGGGCAGGCGGTACAAGGACACATGGGCAAGTTCTCCATCTCTGCGCTTTGGTTTCCTCAAACATAAATCAGACATTTAATATGCTTCAAACTTGCTGGAAAGGTTGCTTAAAGAGAAGTGAGGGATGGGGGGCGCAGAATACATCTTCCCGAGGGTGCCACTTTGGTTTTTGGGCTGTCTTGAGATGAAGTCAATGAAGATACTGTGACCTGAAGAAAAGCCTTTTGCCTGTCCCTTTGTGGCTGAAAGTAATTTAGATTAGGGGACCTAACAGCTCCATGTCCCCAGAGAGCTATTATCAGAGAGAACTTCTGGTCTCAGAAAGGCTTGTCAGCACAGAGGGGCAAACATTTGTTAACCAATCATTTGCTCTTCTCATCTTCTGTAACCAAGCGGGGCTGATCTCAGAGAGAGAGAGATAGCCGTGAGCGGCAGCTTGAAGCGAGGTCTTAGTTCTCTGACCAGGAATTGGACCTGGGCTGCCTGGATGAAAACCAGGAATCCTCCTCCTTGTCCAAGACCGGCTAGAGGCTAGAAACAAGGTTTCCCTGGCTATTGCCCCCACTGAAAAATGGGAGGAAAAAACTGAAAAAAAAAAATTAAAATTAAGAAAGCAGCTTATTACTAGAGACACAACACAACAAGCAGGAGAACACACAGAGAAATAGTTTTTTGTTTTTTATTTAAGACAGAAGCAAGGCAGAGTTTATGCCTGTAGAGAAAGGATGTGGGCATCCCCATAATGAGTAGAATCCCCATAAAGATGCAGGTAAATTATTCATGCAGGGCAGTTCTTCTCGGTGTGTTTGCCTTTGGCCAACTGTCTGGTTTCTCTTTCCACACTTGACCTGCCCTAGGATCCTCCCCGTGCCCTAGATTTCTTTCTACTAGAGATCCCCCAAATGTTTTTGAAATGCCAACTGATAGTGCTTTCTCTGCACCTGTTAAAGCTATTCATGACCGAAGGGTCTCCAATTTCTGGAGCGACCAGCCAGAGACAGAATAAACAGGTTTTATTTTACCCACAAGTGTAAATTAACAGATTGCTGTACATCATAAGTAGCTTGAGGAGAACAGTCTTCTTATTTTTGAAAAAACAATAATTAGAAGCCAATAATTTGCCATACAAAAGTCATAAAGATTATAATCATATTTAGCATTTCATTTGTGGATATTAGCCACTCAGTTGTGTCCAAATCTTTGCAACCCCATGGACTGCAGCCTGCCAGGCTCCTCTGTCCGTGGGATTTCCCAGGCAAGAATACTGGAATGAGTTGCCATTTCCTCCTCCAGGGCATATTCCAGACCCAGGGATCAAGCCCGAGTCTCCTGCATTGCAGGCAGGTTCTTACCGTCTGAGCCACCAGGGAAGCCCAGCAGTTCATTTAATGCCATGTAATTCACTTCTGTTCCGTTTGAGTCCAGTCTTTCTATTAGTTCTGTTGACCTGGCCTGATGATTAAGGATGATGGTGACAGTGATAGTTTCAAGAAGTCTGTGAGGTTTTTGTTAAGGCTGGTGTGATTTGTCCAGTGAGGTGAGTACCTTGATCACTGGAGACTGTGGAAGGCATACTCCAAGTGGAATGCATATTTATTTTTTACAATTTTCTTTTCATTGTAAGGGCATCAGTCTTGCAGCCAGGAAAGGCTTTAACCCATCAAATAAAAATGAGATTTTTCAGGGAGCCAGGAAAAGCCGGGCAGTCGTCTTGGGTGTCCCAGAGCCCTGACTGTTTAATCAGCAGCTATTGTGTGCCCATTTTAAATTCCCTCAGTTAGGAGTAGACCTCTGCCACGCTCTTCCCTGGTGGCTCAGATGGTAAAGAATCTGCCTGCAACGTAGGAGACGCGGGTTCAATCCCTGGGTTGAGGATTGGCAACCCACTCCAGGATTCTTGCCTGCAGAATTCCATGGACAGAGGAGCCAGGTGGGCTACAGTCATAGGGTCACAAAGAGTCAGACACGACTGAGTGACTAACACTTTCAGTTGCTATGCTACAAGAATATCAGGGTGTCCAAAGTCTGACAATAAAGGTTAAGTTTTGTAGAAGAATGAACTTTATCTACATGTGCCATAATCTTCAGAGATCGTGAAATACTCCTTATTTTCTCAACCAAAGTAGTGAGAGATCTCAAAAGCAATTACAAATCACTTAGACTCCAAGAAAACATTGCAAAGACAGACTGCAAAGTTCCAAAGAATAGCCAGGAGAAATAAGAAAGCCTTCCTCAGTGATCAATGCAAAGAAATAGAGGAAAACAATAGAATGGGAAAGACTAGAGATCTCTTCAAGAAAATTAGACACACCAAGGGAACATTTCATGCACAGATGGGCACAATAAAGGACAGAAATGTTAGAAATGGACCTAACAGAAGCAGAAGATATTAAGAAGAGGTGGCAAGAACACACAGAAGAACTGTATAAAAAATATCTTATGACCCAGATAATCACAATCGTGTGATCACTCACCTAGAGCCAGACATTATGGAATGTGAAATCAAATGGGCCTTAGGAACATCACTATGAACAAAGCTAGTGGAGGTGATGGAATTCCAGTTGAGCTATTTCAAATCCTAAAAGGTGATGCTGTGAAAGTGCTGCACTCAATATGCCAGCAAATTTGGAAAACTCAGGAGTGGGCATGGGACTGGAGAAGATCAGTTTTCATTCCAATCCCAAAGAATGGCAATGCCAAAGAATGATCAAACTACTGCATAATTGCACTCATCTCACACGCTAGCAAAGTAATGCTCAAAATTCTGCAAGCCAGGCTTCAGCAATACATGAACTGTGAACTTCCAGATGTTCAAGCTGGTTTTAGAAATGGCAGAGGAACCAAATAAGATTTGAACCAGATCAAATTGCCAACATCTACTGGATCATTGAAAAAGCAAGAGAGTTCCAGAAAAACATCTATTTCTGCTTTATTGGCTATGCCAAAGCCTTCGACTGTGTGGATCACAGTAAACTGTGGAAAATTCTGAAAGAGATGGGAATACCAGACCACCTGACCTGCCTCCCAAGAAACCTGTATGCAGGTCAGGAAGCAAGAGTTAGAACTGGACATGAACCAACAGACTGGTTCCAAATAGGAAAAGGAGTATGTCAAAGCTATATATTATCACCCTGCTTACTTAACTTATATGCAGAGTACATCATGTGAAATGCTGGGCTGGATGAAGCACAAGCTGGAATCAAGATTGCCGGGAGAAATATCGATAACCTAAGATATGCAGATGGCACCACACTTATGGCAGAGAGTGAAGAGGAAACTAAAGAACCTCCTGATGAACATGAAAGAGGAGAAGGAAAAGTTGGCTTAAAGCTCAACATTCAGAAAACTAAGATCATGGCATCCGGTCCCATCACTTCATGGGAAATAGATGGGGAAACAGTGGAAGCAGTGGCAGACTTTATTTTTTTGGGCTCCAAAATCACTGCAGATGGTGATTACAGCCATGAAATGAAAAGACGCTTACTCCTTGGAAGGAAAGTTATGACCAACATAGATAGCATATTAAAAAGCAGAGACATTACGTTGCCAACAAAGGTCCGTCTGGTCAAGGCTATTGTTTTTCCAGTGGTCATGTATGGATGTGAGAGTTGGACTGTGAAGAAAGCTGAGCGCAGAAGAATTAATGCTTTTGAACTGTGGTGTTGGAGAAGACTCTTGAGAGTCCCTTGGACTGCAAGAATATCCAACCAGTCCATCCTAAAGGAGATCAGTCCTGGGTGTTTATTGGAAGGACTGACACTGAAGCTGCAACTCCAATACTTTGGCCACCTCATGCGAAGAGTTGACTCATTGGAAAAGACCCTGATGCTGGGAGGGATTGGGGGCAGGAGGAGAAGGGGATGAGAGAGGATGAGATGGCTGGATGGCATCACCGACTCAATGGACATGAGTTTGAGTAAACTCCGGGAGTTGGTGATGGACAGGGAGGCCTGGCGTGCTGCAATTCATGGGGTCCCAAAGAGTCAGACATGACTGAGCGACTGAACTGAACTGAACTGAACTGAACTGATACTGTATTGGTGTTTTTCTTTCTGGCTTACTTCACTCTGTATAATGGACTCCAGTTTCATCTACCTCATTAGAACTGATTCAAATGCATTCGTCTTAGTGGCTGAGTAATATTCCATTGTGTATATGTACCATAGCTTTCTTATCCATTTGTCTGCCAATGGACATCTAGGTTGCTTCCATGTCCTGGCTATTATAAACAGTGCTGCAATGAACATTGGGGTACATGTGTCTCTTTCAGATCTGGTTTCCTCAGTGCGTATGCCCAGCAGTGGGATTGCTGGGTCATATGGCAGTTCTATTTCCAGTTTTTTAAGGAATCTCCACACTGTTCTCCATAGTGGCTGTACTAGTTTGCATTCCCACCAACAGTGTAAGAGGGTTCCCTTTTCTCTGCACCCTCTCCATCATTTATTATTTGCAGACTTTTTGATAGCACCCATTCTGACCGGCATGAGATTGTACCTCATTGTGGTTTTGATTTGCATTTCTCTGATAATGAGTGATGTTGAGCATCTTTTCATGTATTTGTTAGCCATCTGTATGTCTTCTTTGAAAAACTGTCTGTTTAGTTCTTTGGCCCATTTTTTTATTGGGTCATTTATTTTTCTGAAATTGAGCTGCAAGAGTTGCTTGTATATTTTTGAGATTAATTCTTTGTTAGTTGCTTTGTTTGCTATTTTCTCCCATTCTGAAGGCTGTCTTTTCACTTTGCTTATCGTTTCCTTCATTGTGCCAAAGTGTTTAAGTTTAATTAGGTCCCGTTTATTTTTGCTTTTATTTCCATTACTCTGGGAGGTGGGTCATAGAGGATCCTGCTGTGATTTA
Organism: Cervus canadensis; assembly: GCF_019320065.1. Lineage (NCBI taxonomy): Eukaryota > Metazoa > Chordata > Mammalia > Artiodactyla > Cervidae > Cervus > Cervus canadensis. The sequence goes on along the minus strand of NC_057403.1, from coordinate 14,296,405 downwards.
TGTCGGAGAGTGTTTTGCCTATGTTTTCCTCTAAGAGTTTTATAATTTCTGGTCTTACGTTTAGATCTTTAGGGATTTCCTTTTGTTGTGATGAAAATGTTTGGAAATAGATGGAGATGATGCTTACACAGCACTGTGAATGTAATAAAAGTCCCACAGAATTGTAAACTTGCAAATGGCTAATTTCTTATTGTGGCAGTCATCTCATAGTAGACAGGTCTATCAAATCATCACTTTCCTCATCTTAAAATTATATACTCTTGTATATCAATTATATCTCAGTAAACTGGGGGAGTACAGTAAAATGGTTAATTTTATTTTGTGTGAACTTCCTCTGAATTAAACAAACATGTTCAGTCTCAGTACGAGGAAGAAACTTGTAAGCCTAAGTAATGATTGTCAGATGGGGGTGACTTTGTCTCTGAGGAGACTTCTGACAATATCCTGAGGCATTCTGACTGTCATACTTTGGGTGGAGGGCATCAATTTCTCTAGTGAGTAAAGACAAGGGATGGCTTCCCTGGTGGCTCAGTGGTAAAGAATCCACCTGCCAGTGCAGGGGGTGCAGGTTTGATCCTGGGGTCAGGAAGATCCCCTGGAGAAGGAAATGGCAACCCACTCCAGTATTCTTGCCTGGAAAATCCTGTGGACAGAGGGACCTGGTGGGCTACACTGCATGGGGTGGCAAAGAGTCAGATAACGACTTACCAACTAAACAACAAAGACCAGGGCTGCCACTCAGGAACTGACAACGACTGAAAGCAAAACCCGCAATGAACAGGATAGCCCCCTACACCACAGAATGATTCAACCCAGAATGTCAATACTGCCAGGGGTTGAAAACATTGGTCTGTGCCTTGCCTTCCTGTCTCTCTTATCTCAGACACTTCATTCCGGTCCTAAGCCTCCCACCATCTGAAACCCCAAGCCTTTTGTACCCAGCTCCCCTTGCACACCCCATTTTAGCTGACCTCTGTCTCACCTGTGAGCAGCAGCACCAGGACAAAGGCAAAAAAGTCTATGTAGGTGGCCAGGACGTGGGGCACATGCAGAAAGAACATCTCCTGTAACACCTGAGAGATGTGGTTCCCAATCAGGCTGTCAAAGGCATAGCTCCAGGCTCTGGCCTCATAGGCAGTCGCTACAGCAGCAAAAGATGAAGACCCATTGACAAACACAAATTGCACCCTGACCTTGTACCGTGCAATGTATTTGGGGGAAAACACACAGAGAAAATCCCTAATCTCAGAATGTTTCCTTTTATGCAGTGGAGAGAGTAGACCCAGATGATTCACAGAACAGGTCAACTGTTTAATATGTTGTTGTTGTTAGTCACTCAGTCGTGTCCGACTCTTTGTGACCCCATGGACTGCAGCCTGTCAGGCTCCTCTGTCCATGGGATTCCCCAGGCAGGAATACTGGAGTGGGCTGCCATTTCCTTCTCCAATTTAATATGTTAGGAAGAGATGAAAGGAAACAGCTGAGCAAAGACGTCACTACGTTGAGGGGAGAAGCCTGTGAGACATGCCTTCCTCTCACCCACTCCCTACAGGTCCCTTTCCTTCTCGGTTCTAGCTCCCATCATTTCAGGAAAGCAGTGTAGACCCAAGTAAAATAAAGTTTCTAGCTATGAAGTTCTTCTACCATTACCCACTTCACTCCACAAGGTGGATAATAAAGATCTCATGAATCAGCAACACTCCAATTCCCCTCTGAATTTTCTGACCTTAAGCCCCACCTTCCCCCACCATCATCTCACCCGTGACAGAGGACAGGATGAGGTCCCAGCCAATGATGATGGGACCAGATGCCATGATCTTAGTTTTCTAAATGTTGAGCTTTAAGTCAACTTTTTCACTCTCCTCCTTCACTTTCATCAAGAGGCTCTTTAGTTCCTCTTCACTTTCTGCCATAAGGGTGGTGTAGTCTGCATATCTGAGGTTATTGATATTTCTCCTGGCAATCTTGACGGCAAGTTAATTTTTTGCTGACAAATGTTGTAACATACATGGCTTAAATTTGGTGACATTCAGCCCATCCAGGTACAATAAAGGTATTATATTTAATATTAATGACTCTAAAGATATATTAACAGTGATTAATATGACTCTAAATGTATCTGGTCCCATCACTTCATGGGAAATAGATGGGGAAACAGTGTCAGACTTTACTGTTTGGGCTCCAAAATCACTGCAGATGGTGATTGCAGCCGTGAAATTAAAAGACGCTTACTCCTTGGAAGGAAAGTTATGAGCAACCTAGATAGAATATTAAAAAGCAGAGACATTACTTTGCCAACAAAGGTCTGTCTGGTCAAGGCTATTGTTTTTCCAGTGGTCATGTATGGATGTGAGAGTTGGACTGTGAAATAAGCTGAGCGCAGAAGAATTAATGCTTTTGAACTGTGGTGTTGGAGAAGACTCTTGAGAGTCCCTTGGACTGCAAGGAGATCCAACCATCCTAAAGGAGATCAGTCCTGGGTGTTTATTGGAAGGACTGACACTGAAGCTGCAACTCCAATACTTTGGCCACCTCATGCAAAGAGTTGACTCATTGGAAAAGACCCTGATGCTGGGAGGGATTGGGGGCAGGAGGAGAAGGGGATGAGAGAGGATGAGATGGCTGGATGGCATCACCGACTCAATGGACATGAGTTTGAGTAAACTCTGGGAATTGGTGATGGGCAGGGAGGCCTGGCGTGCTGCAATTCATGGGGTCCCAAAGAGTCAGACATGACTGAGCGACATGAACTGAACTGAACTGAACTGAAAGTCCATAATGAGACTTTAACTTTCTTATCTGATATTTAACACTGAATATTTCCCAGATCATGTGAACCTAAAATTAATTTAGTTTAATGTCTCTTATTTTTAGAATTGTTTGGTTTGCAAGTGTTTACTTTTCCTTAAGCCAATTTAATAGAGCTCCTTTACAAATTAATCTCAAAAATTCAAAACAAAGACAAATACTGAGACATACATACATCCAGATAAACAGGGATCTTACGGCTTCATTTTCTAAACTTAGTCATGAATCAGGTATTATAAAACTCACTGGTTTATAGACAACACTTTTAATAAGGATAAGTTTAAAAGACTTCCTTTCCATTTCCCCCTCAGTCTCAGGAACTGGAGATTATGAGACTAGATAAGAGAAATGTACCTGAGAGTGTGATCTCAAGGCGCAGGGAAAGTCATGTTCTTCTACAGGACTTGTTCTCTCAGTGTCAGAATTCTGGAAGAAAAAAAAAAGGTATTTTAAAAGCTAGCTTTCTCTAATTGCACATGCACAAAGAATCTGTTTTTTGTTTGTTTTTGTTTGGGGAGGTAGTTTTTGTTCTTTGGGGCTTTATATTCCCCCCAATTTCAAAAAGTTTTGTCTTAGCCAGTTTTCTGTGGAGTCCAGAGAATTTTGTGGCCACGGCATGTCATAATAAAATGTCATCTTTGTCTTCTCTAGTCAAAGTTTTATAGCTAAAACTTAGACCAGATAGTGCCCAAATTGGCCCAGATAAGAATGGCAGGCTGGCTGATAAAATGCTGTCCCGGCAGGAATTGTCCCTCTGAGCAGATGGGGTCTAAGTTTGATCAGATGAGGGGGAACGAGATGGCAGAGGAGGCAGACGTGGAGTTCCTCTCTCTCCAGCGATACATCAGGAATTCACCTTCAGACACAGGAGATCTTGCAGAACGCCAGGTGAGAGCAGGCAGGAGCACCTGGACACCAGAGAAGAACATATAGAACCACACAAAACTCAGTGGGGTGAAGGAAGTGGGGGGAAAGAGAGTTAGTAGGACTGGACCTGCTTTTGGAGGGTCGGGGGACTGAAGCAGGGATCTGATCCCCACATGTACGCCCTTGGAGGGTGAGGAAACTGGGGAGCAGAGGAGAAGCACTTGAGGCTGAGGGTGAAGCAGCTGATCTGTGAGAATCTGAATGGAATGAGAATCACAGGGACAATCCTTGCCGCAGCCATACGTTTCCTGGAAAGGGATGCAAGGACGCAAGTGCCCTGGAAGGCACAGGGCAGGGAGCTGTAGAGGAGGGACTGTGGAGCGATTCCAGCTGTTGACTGCTATCCCAGCTGTTGACTGCAGGGAGACGCCCACCCGAGAGGATGTGGGGGAGGAGGTGGCAGTGGGAAAAGCCTGTGCAGGAAACCCGGGCAGCCGTGGAGGCAGGGCGATCCTTGCAAGTCACACACAGAAGGTGCAGCCATCGCGGTAGCCTCTCTGTCCCCACACGTCAGCCCTGGACAGCAGAAAGCCCCAGAGAGAGGCTGGCCCATACTGCCTTCACGGGGGAGGGAGCCAGGGGCAGTAGAGAAGGACCGGCCACAGAGGAGCTCTGAGAGCAGCTGCCAGAGGCCAGGACGAGACCCTGGGAGGGCCAGAGCTCCCTCGGCTGAGACAGCTGGGGTCCCTGCACGCTCGGCGGCCCCAGAGTTCCCACGATCAGAGCAGCTGTGCCACCCCCAGGCTGGATCCTCACTGAGGCTGAGCTGCCAGAGGCTAGAAAAAGCCCTTTCCTGCGGCCCTAGCCACCAGTTCCCCTGAGCACCTGGTGCCCCGGGCCCGGCCACCCCAGCAGCTGCACCCCCCGCACCCCGTCCTCCCTGGGGCAGACCCACGCCCTCCAGGGCAGCCTCAGCAGCAAAGCCCTGTGGACGACTCACAGGCAGAGGTGGAGACCAAGCCACAGCTGAAACCCAGGGGCAGTGCGGCTGAGGAGGAGAACTCAGAACCTTCCCACCTGCTGCACAAGTTGCAGGTTGAATCCACTCGGTCAAGGAGCAGACTCTGTGTCTCTGAACATATGAAAGGACACCGAGCGCTCCCGCAGAAGAAAACACACAGCTCTGGCAGCTGTGGACTGTGGAGGCAAGAACAGGCAGGAGTAGGACCAGATTAGAGTCTGAGCTGCCCACGCAGCAGGGCCAGAGACCAGCGCAGTGTTGGAGGGCATCCCGGGGAGGCGAGGTGCCCGGAGACTCCCAGTGACATAAAGGACGGTGACAGCTGAGATCCAAGGAAAACATTTAGTGTTCTTATATTTTTTTTGACTTGCTCTCTAGTTGCTTCTGGATTTTTTTCCCCACTCTGTTGCTGTGGTCGTTGATTTTATTAGTCCTATTGTATCTACTTAGCTTTTGAGAATGTCCCCTCCCAGGGAGAATTTTTTTCTATCGCACTTTTTATTTCCTGTTTATACTTCTGCCTCTATGTTGGCCCTCTGTGGTTCTATGGGGTTCTCCTTTTTAATTCTTAAAGTTTTTAATTTTATTATTTCTTTTTCTACTTTTTCTTTGGCTTTTCTTATTGCTATTTTCCTGTTGTAGTTATTCCTTAATATGTATAAATCTTTACCTACCTCTGCTTAACTTTGCTTCTTCTATTCTTTCTTCCTCTTCTTTCTTTTTCTTACCATGTTTGTTAGCTTGATTTGTTTCTATACTTTATTCCCCAGTTGGCATCTTGACTTGGTTTTATTTTCCAGTTTGTGCTTTAGTTAATTTTATTTTTAAATGGCGGCTATCATTTTCAGTTCCCTTTGCGTGCTGGGCCCATCTCTTGTACTTTATTTGTTTATTTATTGACTGTTTTTGTTTGTTTCTGGGTGGCTGTGTGTGTGTGTGTATTCTCTTGTTTTTATTTGTTGATCAGAACAATCTGAAGGAGTAAGGGAACTTGCAGAAATGGGAAATCTTGATTTCCCCCTAAGAGTTTGGAGAAGGTTGAAGGGGATCATTTAGAATGTAGGAGAGGTCACCTCCATCCATATTCCCATACTTTGGCAATGAAGATCTAATTGTAGAATAGTATTATAATCTCAGTTCAGCTCAGTCACTTGGTCCTGTCTGAATCTTTGCAACCCCAGACTGCAGATCGCCAGGCCTCCCTGTCCATCACCAACTCCCCAAGTTTACTCAAATCATGTCCATTCAGTCAGTGATGACATCCAACCATCTCATCCTCTGTCAACCCCTTCTCCTCCCGCCTTCAATCTTTCCCAGCATCCGGGTCTTTTCAAATGAGTCAGCTCTTCACATCAGGTGTCCAAAGTATTGGAGTTTCAGCTTCAACATCAGTCCTTCCAATGAATGTTCAGGACTGATGTCCTTTACGATGGACTGCTTGGATCTCCTTGCAGTTCAAGGGGCTCTCAAGAGTCTTCTCCAACACCACAGTTCAAAAGCATCAGTTCTTCGGTGCTCGGCTTTCTTTGTAGTCCAACTCTCACATCCATACACGACTACTGGAAAAACCATGGCTTTGACTAGATGGACCTTTGCTGGCAAAGTAATGTCTCTGCTTTTAACTATGCTGTCTAGGTTGGTTATAACGTTTCTTCCAAGGAGCAAGCACCTTTTAATTTCATGGCTGCAGTCACCATCTGCAGTGATTTTGGAGCCCAAAAAATAAAGTCTCTCACTGTTTCCACTGTTTCCCCATCTATTTACCATGAAGTGATGGGACCAGATGCCATGATCTTAGTTTTCTAAATGTTGAATTAAGTCAATTTTTTTCATTCTCCTCTTTCATTTTCATCAAGAGGTTCTTTAGTTCTTCTTCACTGTCTGACGTAACTGTGATGTGATCTGCATATCTGAGTTTATTGATATTTCTCCCAGCAATCTTGATTCCAGCTTGTGTTTCATCCAGCCCAGCATTTCACATGATGTATTCTGCATATAAGTTAAATAAGCAGGGTGACAATATACAGCCTTGACGTACTCCTTTCCCGATTTGGAACCAGTCTGTTGTTTCATGTTCAGTTCTAACTGTTGCTTCCTGACCTGCATACAGGTTTCTTGGGAGGCAGGTCAGGTGGTCTGGTATTTCCATCTCTTTAAGAATTTTCCACAGTTGGTTGTGATCCACACAGTCAAAGGCTTTGGCATAGTCAATAAAGCAGAAGTAGATGTTTTTCTGGAACTCTCTTGCTTTTTCAATGATCCAGCAGATGTTGGCAATTTGATCTCTGATTCCTCTGCCTTTTCTAAATCCAGCTTGAACATCTGGAGGTTCACAGTTCACGTACTGTTGAAGCCTGGCTTGGAGAATTTTGAGCATTACTTTGCTAGTGTATGAGATGAGTGCAATGTGCAGTAGTTTGAGCATTCTTTGGCATTGCCTTTATTTAAACTCTTTTTAAAATTTTTGTTTAGGGGGGGAAAAATTTTTTTGTTTATTTACTTGGCTCTGCAGGGTCCCTGTTGTGGTATGTGGAATCAGTTCCCTGACCAGGGCTCAAACCCATGCCCCTTGCATTGGGAGTCCAGAGTCTTGGCCACTGAACAATCAGAGAAGCCCCTAAAGTATAACTCTTGACATAATACACAGTTACCTGAGTTTCCTTCCCATGCGGCAATCTCTAGTTCTTATTGGAAATAAGTACAAGAAGGTGCTTCTTATGTGTCAGCTAATATTTCTTTCTCTAGTTGCCAGTTACATCATAGTACTTTCTTTGAGAAGATTCATCTTACTATACACTTATGAAGGATGCAATTTTCTGTAAGCATATAAAGCTTTAAAAAGTTTACTTAAAAATTATACAATAGCAAAGTCATTTTGTCCACTGGCAATAAATACAGGGGACTAAATGCTTTCCACCTTCACAGTCCATAGAGGCTCAAACTGCACCTTGAACCAGCAGATACCTCCAGTCTATGCAGGGGTTCCACACAACATCTATTTCCTGTGGTTAAGATGCTTCTTCACTAGGGCTGTTTTAGTCCAGAGTCTGGAAGGTGGAGGCTGGTGGCTGTGGCTCATTCTTCTCCTCCAAGCTGTGTTGGATCCCATATCCAAAGTATATGGCAAATCCTAGTAGGGAAATGAGACAGTAAGAAGAAAAACAGGGGCTCCCCTCACTTATGAATGCCCAGTAAGCCTCCTATTATGGCATCTCACACAGTTTAGGGGAGAGGTGGTTAGAAGAGGATTCGGTTCAGTCACTCAAGAAGCCTCTTCACTCCAAAAGGTCACTCACCAATGGCATTCCAGATGCCAAAGAGGGTCCAGGTCCAAGTGCTCATCAGCATCATCAGGTAAATGTTCAGAAAGATGCTCATCAGTGGGAGGACAGGCAGAGCAGGGACCTGTGGGCAGAGTCAGTTCATCCCTGAACACAGCCCAGACGTCTGAAAGGGAGACCCTTCCCCACGTGGGTGGGACAAGTTCAGTCAGGCTGTGTGTTCGGTGCCTATTGAGCCTGGTTTCTAAAGCACTGAGTGTGGATCAGGGAAGAGTCCATTGGTTTCAGCAACTCCCCTTCTTCCCTGGTCCAGCGAAGGATGTTTAGACCTAAAGCACACAGACCTGCTTCACTCAAAGTGGACACTTTGGGCACATAATGTCACCTACCCTGAACGTAAGAGGAGAGGGGTCCTGAGGCTGCCTCCGGATGATGACCGTGACCCCACTGATGAGCAGCAGCAGCAGCACAGCCACTGTTGTGAGCACGGGGTCTCCAGAGAACACACGTCTGGGCCACTGGGCCAGGATCAGGCTCAGGATGGTCAGCAGGGGAACTGCAGGGGTCAAGGAGGAGGAGAACAGGCTGGACTCCAGAAGACAAAGATGTCAGGACCTCGGGTCACACCCCTCCCTGAAACCACCAACATCAGGAAAGCCCATCATATCTCCCAGACTCCTCAACTGACAAAATACACACACTCACTCCATCCAGTCAATTTCAGAACACGAATAAAGTGAAACCCCACTGCTCACCAAGCAGGAAGGCACATCCATAGACAATCTGGCCAGATTTCCGGGTGGGGATGGTGCTCGTAGGGAACCACAGACTCTTTAGAACGTTTGCGGTTCCTACTTCAGGTTCAGAGTCCGAAGGACTTCTTTCAAGTACAGGCTCCATCTCAGTTTCTTCTTCTGTTTTCTCATTCTTACTTAAATTCTTATCTGGCTGGTACCTGAATTAGAGGTTTAAAGGTAATATTAACAGCAGCCCCTATTCACACATCAGGTTGCCTATTCCATTTCTTTCCTCTCTTGAACAATCACAAGGCAGCATCACACAGACCAGGATGACCTCCCCATCGTCCCCATGACCCCAAGCCCCCCGATCAAGGTGTAGGGGGGTCTCATCTGAGAACAAGGACCGAGAAGGACACCATGGAGTAAGCGAGCAGGGACGCAACTGCCATGAGGTTTACAATGTCACTGGACTCAAAGAGTAATGCCGTGATCGCTAGAATGGGGAAACAAAAATGGCAGGGGTGGGATCGGAAACCACTGGATCTGCACATAAGGGAAACGGATCAAGGAAGGAGTGAGCTTTGTTTATTCACCTGCAAGGCTTCCAGAAGATATGATGGCCACGACGGGAATTTCCTTGTGACCACAGACCTTGGCAAGTCCTCGGAAAAGGAGCTGATCCTCTGCCATTGCACGGATTAACTGAGACATGGGGAACATGTCACCCAGGAGGCTGGGAGAGAAAGTGGAGACACGTGTGAGGACGTGGAGAAGCAGGGGAGACCAGGGCATCTGCTCCCTGGTCTATAGGGAGCAAGATGTCTTTCCTTCTTGTCTCTCATTCCCACGGGCTGGGGTGCACGAGCATTTGACAGTGGACGGAGAGAAACCCGTGACACTGACCTGGACGTGAGAGCACAGAGAATGCCAACAGCCACGACGTATCTGGCAGGGCCCCAGCCTACATGGAGAAAAGCCTCGGGCAAGGGGCTGTGGTGATGAATCTGGTAGTAGGGCACCATGAGGGTGAGTGCCGCTGAGACACCAAAATAGGCCAAAAAGCACATCAGGAGTGAGATCAGGGAGATGGATCGCTGACGGCTTAGATCTCCTCTCTCTGCAAAAGGGGTAGAAGCAGCAGGTCAGGAAAACACCCTGGGTGAAAGCACAGAATTACCTCCCCTCTTGGACCTCCAAAAGCAAGCTAACCTTCTCCCAACCTCTGTGCCCAAGGGCAGCCCAAACTCTGTCCAAACCCCCAATGGGACACACAGTGACCCCGTTACCTGTAGTGGTAATGGCAGCAAAACCGACAAATGCATAGAAACACGTAGCTGCTCCTCGGAGAACCCCCTCAAAGTCAAAAGGCACAAACCCTCCAGCACCTGGAGGGCCCAAGCTGTGGTGGGAGAAGGAGCAAGAAAGAGCGTGGGTGAGGTGGGTTCAGCCTTCACTTCTGGACTCTCCCCTCAACACCACAAACTCTGGGCTGCAGGAAACCCACCATCCGGATCCACCAGCCTAGGTCTCTTTAGTTCCCACCAAATTCTCAGCTCTGACTCTGCTACACGCACACACATTAATATGACCAAGGGTACGCTGCTAACCTATCAGTGAATACAGCTGTGGCCAATGCATAGTCATGTTCTGTGAGCTTCCAGTTGTGCAGGTCTACCTTAATGAGGCCGGAGATGATGATGAAGCCGAGAACAAAAATGTTGATGCCCGTGAACACTCTGTAAACCCAGGCTGACTCACGAAATCCCAGAACCAGTAGTACTGTAGGAGAGAGGGAATATGAGACATGCGCAGTAACTGAGTCCATAGAGACAGACAGCAGCCTCGGGGGCTGGCGGTGTGGGGCGGGGTGGATGGGCCGTGACTGCTCAGTGGGTACAGGGTATCCTTCAGGGGAGGTGAACATGTCTGAAGCTCGATGCAGGTGATGGCTGGGCAACATTGTGAATGTACTAGCGCCCCTGAATTGTTCCCATAAGATAGTGAATTTCTTTTCTTATAATTTAAAAAATGTTTCATTTTATCTATATTTGGCCGTGCTGAGTCTTCACTGCGGCATAACAGAATCTTTAGTTGTGGCGTGTGAACTCTTAAGTTGGGTCAACTGGGATCTTAGTTCCCTGACCAGGGGTGGAAGGTCCCTTGCATTGGGAGCAAGGAGTCTTGGCCACTGGACCACCAGGGAAGTCCTAATAGTTTGTTTCTTACTGTGGCGATCATCTCACTGTAGGCAGGTCTATCAGATCGGCACCATGAGACTTCCCTGGTGGTCCAGTGGTTGGGAGTCTGCTGGCCAATGCAGGGGACACGGGTTCGATCCCTGGTCCAGGGACATTCCACATACTGCAGACCAACTAAGCCCATGTGCGCTAACTACTGAGCCCAAGCTCTGGAGCCTGTGCTCTGCAACAAGAGAAGCCACTGCAATGAGAAGCCTGTGTATCTCAAAAAAGAGTAACCCATGCTCTCTGCAACTAGAGAAAACCTGTGAACAGCAACGAAGACCCAGTACAGCCAACAAAAAATCACATTGTACACCTCAAACTTATCATGCTGTATGTCATATCTCAGTAAAGCTGGGGGAAATAGCAAAATGATAAATTTATGCTATGTGAATTTCCTCTGAAATTAAAAAAAAAAAAAAAAAAACTTTGGTCTCAGTACCAAGAAGAAAATATGTCAGTCTAAGAAAATGATTTTCACCTGGGAGTAAGTTTTATTCCCCAAATGTTTGGCATGGTCTGGAGACATTCTGATTGTCACAATTTGGGGAGTGTGTTTCACTGGTATCTAGTCATGTATGGATGTGAGAGTTGGACTATTAAGAAAGCTGGGCACTGAATAATTGATGCTATTGAACTGTGGTGTAGAAGAAGACTCTTGAGAGTCCCTTGGACCGCAAGGAGATCCAAGCTGTATCTAGAAAAGGCAGGGGAACCAGAGATCAAATGGTCAACATCATTGGATCATGGAAAAAGCAAGACAGCTCCAGAAAAACATCTATTTCTGCTTTATTGACTATGCCAAAACCTTTCACTGTGTAGATAAAAACAAACTGTGGAAAATTCTTCAAGAGATGGAAATACCAGACCACCTGACTTGCCTCTTGAGAAATCTATATGTAGGTCAGGAAGCAACAGTTAGAACTGGACATGGAACAACAGACTGGTTCCAAATTGGGAAAGGAGCCCGTCAAGGCTGTATACTGTCACCCTGCTTATTTAACTTATATGCAGAGCACATAATGAGAAAAGCGAGGCTGGATGAAGCACAAGCTGGAATCAAGACTTCTGGGGAAATATCAATAACCTCAGATATGCAGATGACACCACACAAATGGCAGAAAGCAAAGAAGAACTAAAGAACCTCTTGATGAAAGTGAAAGAGGAGAGTGAAAAAGCTGGCTTCAAGCTCAACATTCAGAAAACTAAGATCATGGCATCCGGTCCCATCACTTCATGACAAATAGATGGGGAAACAATGGAAACAGAGACTTTATTTTTGGGGGCTCCAAAATCACTGCAGATGGTGACTGCAGCCATGAAATTAAAAGGTGCTTGCTCCTTGGAAGAAAAGTTATGACCAAACTAGACAGTATATTTAAAAACTGAGACATTACTTTTCCAAGAAGATCTGTCTAGTCAAAGCTATGGTTTTTCCAGTAGTCACATATGGATGTGAGAGTTGGACTATAAAGAAAGCTGGGCACCAAAGAATTGATGCTTTTGAACTGTGGTGTTGGAGAAGACTCTTGAGAGTCCCTTGGACTGCAAGGAGATCCAACCAGTCCATCCTCAAGGAAATCAATCTTGAATATTCATTGGAAGGGCTGATGTTGAAGCTGAAACTCCAACACTTCGGCCACCTGATGTGAAGAGATGACTCACTTGGAAAGACCCTGATGCTGGGAAAGATTGAGGGTGGGAGGAGAAGGGGACAACAGAGGATGAGTTGGTTGGATGGTATCATGGACTCAATGGACATGAGTTTGAGTAAACTCTGGGAGTCGGTGATGGACAGGGAAGCCTGGCATGCTACAGTCCATGGGGTCGCAAAGAGTCCAACAAAGAGTGAGTGAACTGAAATGTGTTTGGCTGAGTTGGGTCTCAGCTGTGGGATCTTTTGTTGTGAGCCAGACAGCCAAGTTTGGGAATCATTGGATAAAGAATCTGCCTGCAATGCAGGAAACACAGGAGACATGGATTCACTTCCCAGGTCAGGAAGATCCCCTGGAAAAGGAAATGGCAACTCACTCCAGTATTCTTGCCTGGAAAATCCAAGCGACAAAGGAGCCTATTGGGCTATAGTCCAAAGGGTCGGACGTGACTGAGCAACTACACACACACACACACACACACACACACATTCTCCAGTTGTAGTGTGCAGGCTAAGGACTTGGGCTTAGTTGTTCTGCGGCACATGAGAACTTAGCTCCCTGACCAGGGATCGAACCTGTGTCCCCACATTGCAAGGCAGATTCTTAACCACTGGACCACCAGGGGAGTCCCCTCATCACATCTTATATCTGACCCCTGACTCACCCACAAGCAGCAGCACCAGGCCCAGTGCGAAAAAAGTCTGCATACGCGGCCAGGATGTAGGGCACATGCAGAGGGAAAGTTCCCTCCAATGCCTGAGAGATGCGGTCCCCGATGAGGTTGTCAAAGGCGTACCTCCAAGCCCTGGCTGTACACGCAGTGGCTGCAGCAGCAGAAGAACGAACATTCACAGACAATTGAACACCTAGTATGTGCCAGGGGGTGTACTTTGGAGGAAAAAATAGACAAAATATATAAGTGCAAAGACTTTTTTTTTTTTCATGGAGTATCAAGAGCAGACTGAGATGACTCACAAAATAGGTTCATTATTTAACGTTAGGAGGAGATCAGTGTTTCACAAGGAAAGGAAACAGGGAAGTTGGACCAGGAGGGCTAAAGGATGAGGGATGAAATTTTAAATCAAGTGGCAACCCCCCCGCCCAAAAATTAAAAAAAACACTCAAAGGCAACAGCTGAGCAAAGACTTCAATATAATGAGGTGATGAGCCTGTGGGACACGCCTCCCTCCCACCCATGCCTACAGTTTCCTTTCCTTCTCATTCTTAGTCCAATTTTTTAAGGAAAGCAGGAGAGAGCTGAATAGAATGAAGTTGTGGGGTTTTCCAGACACTGTTACCCACTTCCCCCCACAAGTCAGGTAACAAAGTGCCCATGAATGAGACCGCAATCCCATCTCCCAGTTTCCTGACCTTAGCCCCACACCTTTCCCCCACACCTGTCGCCTGGTCCCATCACCTCACCAGATAAAAATAACACTATGATGTTCCAGCCAACGACGAAGGCCCAGAGCTGCCCCATCGTGACGTAGCTGCAGACGTACGCAGAAGAGGAGCTTGGTACCCGGGCATCAAACTCCACATAGCAGAGCCTGGACAGCAGGGAAGACAGGCCGGCCACCAAGAAGCAGACGACAATCGCTGGTCCAGCTACGTACTTGGCCACGGCACCAACCACGATGTACAGGCCGGCTCCCAGGTTCCTGCCCACACCCAGGAACACCAGTTCTATGGCACTCGGATGAACCACGAGACCGCCAGACTCCTTTATGTTGTCTTCCTCTTGCCTGTGAACCACCTTCTGACCATACCAGCGAACAGACCTACGCAGCATCCTAGACGTAGTTGAGGAGGCTACAATCTGCTGAGAAAAAAAGACACAGAGTCGTCAAGATTGTTTATCTGTCCTTGACCCTAGGAGTTAAATTCCATGAAGTATTGGAGTGACGAGGGGCAGATGGCAAAAGGACACGTTGGGCAAGTTCTCCATCTCTGATCTGTGGATTCTTCAAACACAAAGAAGCCTCTTAACGTGTTTCAATATCACTAGAAAGAGTGGTTAAGGAGAAGTGATGGGGAGCAGAATCAGTTCAGTCACTCAGTCATTGTGACCCCACAGACTGCAGCACTCCAGGCCTCCCTGTCCATTACCAACTCTCAGGGCTTACTCAAACTCATGTCCATCGAGTCAGTGATGCCATCCAAACATCTCATCCTCTGTCATACCCTTCTCCTCCTGCCTTCAATTTTTTCCAGCAACAGGGTGTTTGCCAATGAGTTGGCTTTTCACATCAGGTGGCCAAAGTATTGGAGCTTCAGCTTCAGCATCTGTCCTTCCAATGAATAGTCAGGGTGGATTTCCCTTAGGATGGACTGGTTAGATCTCCTTGCTGTCCAAGGGACTCTCAAGAGTTCCAAGCGTTTGCTCTTCCCATCTTCCTGTGGGTTCTCTTCCTCCCATTTGAAGCCACAGATCCCTACTCCTTTCTCCTTATCTCAGGGGAGGATATGAGTCTCAATTGTTTGACTGTCTTTCAGTCTCAGAACTTTTATGGGGCTCCCCTATGAAGCAAATTGAATCTCCTAATCTGTCTTTTTTTCGGCTGCACTGGGTCTTAGTTGCAGCACACAAATCTTTTGTTGAGGCAGGTGAACTCAGTTGCGGCATACGTGGTCTAGTTCCCCAACCAGGGATGGAACCCAGGCCCCCTGCAATGGGAGCGTGGAGTCTTAGCCACTGAACCACCAGGGAAGTGCCTGTTTGCCTGTCTTATGTCAGTTTAATTATTAAACCAGCCAAAGAGCTTAGAAAAGGAAATTTCTGTCCTTACAGAAGCAAAACCTTTCGGCACAGTGCCTAGCTCTCAGTATCTGCTTAATGGATGTGAGCTGAGTGGATAAGAATGCTGGTTTCTTGTTTTTAAGCAAAATCAATCAGCTCTGCCTTTTCCAATCTAGCTCTGCTATTTATTAGCCTGTTGGTATTGCACGTGCTATATACCATCTTTGTCCTGCTTTTCTCTGTACCACTGGGAAAACTGTCGTTATGGTCGTTACTTCCAGCCTAGATAGGGATGAAGTGACTAAGGGGCTTGGTGATCAGAAATCACAGACTCCACATGTTTCCATGACAAAGATTCTGAAACCTGGTAGCTTCCTGTTCTGTTGCCTGAAGAGCGACATGGAATAGGAACTCTGCTTTGGGGCAGAAGGAGATGGAATTTGTCGGGAGGGACAGACTCAAGCCCAACTCAGTCAAAGCATCAAACCAGAGTGGCCTCCCAACTAACTGCCTGGAGGGAAAGGGACTAAACTTTACTCTGAATCAGGAATGACAGGACTCTATTTCCTGCTGCTTTGGGGTGTGAAATGTCCCCTCACTACACTGCTTTGCAGGGCTAGGCTGACCCAGTGACCACGAGTCACCATCAGGGGCCTTCCAGCCCTGATACTCTGAAGTCCAAGTTTAGCATTTTGGTTCAGAGCAAGCATTCAGAGAGCCAGGACACTCTGATTAGAATCTTGGCTCCTCGAACACTACTGTGCCTTTGAACAAGTCACTTACTTCTCTGGACCTGTGTTTTCTTCTTGCTCAAATGCTGCTGATGAACCCTTGTGCACTGTGAGTAGGAATGTAAGGTTCTCTAAGAAACTAAAAATGGATTTACCACATGATCCAGCAATTCCACTTCTGGGTGTACACCCAAAAGAACTGTAAATAGGATCTCAAAGAGATATTTGCACACCTATTTTCATAGCATCATTATTCACAATAGCTGAAAGCTGGAAGCAACCCAGATGTCCAACCTCAAAGAAATGGATAAATGTGATGAGGCCTATACATACATTGAAATAATACAGTTTCATTTTCAAAACTTAGTCATGAACCAGGTATTATAAAATTCACTGGTTTATCATCAACAGTTTTAATAAGTAAAAGTTTAAAAGATTTCCTTTCCATTTCCCACCCTCAGTCTCAGGAATCAGAGTTATTAGATTAGATAAGAGAGTGCACAGGGAAAGTCATGTTCTTCTAGCAGAACTTGTTCTCTCAGTGTCAGAACTCTGAAAAGAAAAAAAAAGTATTTTAAAAGCTAGCTTTCTCTAGTTGCACATGCAAAAAGAACCAGTTTTTGTTTGTTTGCTTTTGTTTGGGGATGTTGTTTTTGTTTATTTCCGCCCTCACCCCCCCCCCCCCAATTTCAAAAAGTTTTATCTTAGCCAGTTTTCTCTGGAGTCCAGAGAATTTTGTGACCACACCATGTCATAATAAAATGTCATATTTCTTTTCTCTAGTGAAAGTTTTATAGCTAAAATTTAGACCAGATAGTGCTCAAATTGGCCCAGATAAGAATGGCAGACTGGCTGATAAAATGCTGTCCCGGCAGGAATAGTCCCTCTGGGGAGATGGGGTCTTAGTTTGATCAGATGAGGGGGAATGAGATGGCAGAGGAGCAGGTGGACATGGAGTTCCTCTCTCTCCAGAGATACATCAGGAAGACACCTTCAGACACAGGAGATCTTGCAGAACGGCAGCTGAGAGCAGGCAGAAGCACCTGGCCACTGGAGAAGAATATATAGAACCACACAAAACTCGGTAGGGTGAAGGAAGTGGGGGGAAAAGAGGAGAGTGAATAGGACTGGACCTGCCCTTGGCAGGTGGGGGGACTGAAGCAGGAGTCCAGTCCCCACGCGGGCGCCCTTGGAGGGTGAGGAAACTGTTCGGGGGACAGAGGAGAAGCACTTGAGGCTGAGGGTGAAGCAGCTGGTCTGTGATGGTGGTGGTGGGGATATAGTCACCAAGGCATGACTCTTGCGACCCCATGGACCATAGCCCACCAGGCTCCTCTGTCCATGGGATTCTCCAGGCAAGAGTACTAGAGGGGGTTGCTATTTCCTTCTCCAGGGGAATCTTCCTGACCTAGGAATCGAACCCAGGTCTCCTGTATTGCAGGCAGATTCTTTGCTGACTGAGCTACGAGGGAAGCTGGTCTGTGAGAGTCTGAATGGAATGAGAATCATGGAGACTACCACAGACAGGGACGCAAGTCTCATAGAAGGCAAAGGGCTGGGAACTGGAGTGGATGGATTATGGAGCGATGCCAGGGCAAGGTCTGCTGTTGACTGTGGGGAGAGGGCCTGAGGGGATGTGAGGGAGGAGGTGGCAGTGGGAAATGCCTCTGCAGGAGACCTGGGCAGCTGTGGAGGCAGGGCGATCCTGCTGAGTTACTCACAGGTGGTGAAGCCATCACTGTAGAGAAGGACCACCCCAGAGGCGCTCTGACAGCAGCTGCCAGAGGTGAGGGCGAGACTCTGGGAGGCCAGAGCCCCATCGGCTGAGACAGCTGGGGTCCCTGCACACTCGGCGGCCCCAGAGTTCCCACGATCCAAGCAGCTGTGCCACCCCCAGGCTGGATCCTCACTGGGGCTGAGCTGCCAGAGGCTAGAAAAAGCCCTTTCCTGCGGCCCTAGCCACCAGTTCCCCTGAGCACCTGGTGCCCCGGGCCCGGCCACCCCAGCAGCTGCACCCCCCGCACCCCGTCCTCCCTGGGGCATACCCACGCCCTCCAGGGCAGCCTCAGCAGCAAAGCCCTGTGGACGACTCACAGGCAGAGGTGGAGACCAAGCCACAGCTGAAACCCAGGGGCAGTGTGGCTGAGGAGTAGAACTCAGAACCTTCCCACATGCTGCACAAGCTGCAGATTGAATCCACTCGGTCAAGGAGCAGACTCTGTGTCTCTGGAGTATATGAAAGGACACCGAGCGCTCCCGAAGAAGAAAACACACAGCTCTGGCAGCTGTGGACCTTGGAGGCAAGAACACGCAGGAGTAGGACCAGATTAGAGTCTGAGCTGCCCACGCAGCAGGGCCAGAGACCAGCGCAGTGCTGGAGGGCATCCCGGGAGGCGAGGTGCCCGGAGACTCCCAGCGAGGGAAAGGATGCTGACAGCTGAGATCCAAAGAAAACATTTAGTGTTCTTGTATTTTGACTTGTTCTGAAATTGCTTCTGGATTTTTTTTTCCCCACTCTCTTGCTGTAGTAGTTGATTTTATTAGTACTATTAACTCTACTTAAGCTTTTGAGAATTTCCCCCCAAGGCAGAATTTTTTTTTTAACCACACTTTTTATTTCCTGTTTATACTTCTGCCTCTATGTTGGCCTTCTGGGGTTCTATGGGGGTTTTCCTTTTTAATTCTTAAACTTTTAAATTTTTTAATTATTTTTTTCCTACAGTTATTCTCTGCTTTTCTTATTGCTATTTTCCTGTTGCATTTAGTCCTTAATATACATAAATCTTTATCTACCTGTATTTAACTCTGCTTTTTGTATTCTTTCTTCCTCTTTTTTTTCTCACCATGTTTGTTTGTTTTGTTTCTATTACTTTATTCCCCAGTTGGCACCTTGATTTGGTTTCATTTTCCAGTTTGTGCTTTAGTTAATCTTGTTTGTAACTGTTGCCTATCATTTTTGGTTCCCTTTGCTTGCCGGGTCCATCTCTTGTACTTTATTTATTTATTTTTTTGAATGTTTTTGTTTGTTCCTGGGTGTATGTGTGTGTGTGTACTCCATTGTTTTCATTTGGCTGATCAGAACAATCTGAAGGAATAAGGGAACTTGCAGGAGTGGGGAAAGCTTGATTTCCCCCCTGAGATTTGCGGGAAGATTGAAAGGGATCATTTAGAATGTAGGGGGGTTAACCTCCATCCATGTTCCCATACTTTGGCAATGTAGATCTAATTGTAGGATAGTACATAATCTAGAGGCCAAATTTTATCATGCCCCAACTTAAATAAAGGCCAGGCAACTTTACAGCAAAGCCTAGTTTTCCTTTTCTCAGCCTCTCTGGATTAGAAAGGGGATTCTCCATGGTGAGCAGCCTGCAACCAAGAACTGCACTCTTGGAAATAAAGTCCTGCATCCCAGAAGCATTCCTGGTAGTAGAAGGAGTGTTGGTGTTAGTCGCTCAGTCATGTCTGACTCTCTGCAGCCCCATGGACTGTGGCCCACCAGGCTGCTCTCTCCATGGAATTCTCCAGGCAAGAATACTGCAGGGGGTTGCCATTCCCTTCTCCAGGGGATCTTCCCAATCCAGGGATCGAACTCAGGTCTTCTGCATCGCAGGGAGATTCTTTACTGTCTGAGCTACCAGGGAAGCCAGAAGCATTCCTGGGGGCACATGATGGCGGCTCAGAGTGTTTTCTGGATTTCCCTCGAATCCTGTACTTGGTGGGATTTTGAGCATCTCTGCTCTACCTTTGATCCCTGACCAGACATCTCTGGAGGGCCAGTCCCTCCTGGGAGGCATTGCCAAGGCTTTAGTGAGAGGTGTCTTTTGCAGCAATGAGGTCTGCTGGAATGTGGCCCGCCCAGCAGGCTGTCCCTTGCCCGGAGTGAGGGGGGACTTGCTGGAGGGCCTGAGGGCCTGGAGGCAGGAGGATTCCCAGAGGATTTGTGGGCACTGGCCACGGTGGGACATTAAACAGCAGGAGCACCCCAAGTCTATCACCCTGTTTGGCATCTGGGGTAAAACTGAAGGGGACATAAAGTTTAGGTGAAAAAGAAATCTTGCTTCTCGAGTAAAGTAGGAAAGGAAATCACAGGGGGAAAAAAAAATTAGAGAAAGGCAGTGGGGCCAGGGGATAAAGTGTGGGTGTAGCAGGGAGCGATTTCTTGGAGGTGGTGGGAGGTGAGCTACGGCTCCCAGTGCCTTGCTCGCAACATCGATGAAGGCGGGGACATGCTGGGGGTGTAGTTTAGCAGAGTGAGAGAGAGGGAGAGGGGAGAGAGAAAAACCAGAACTTGGGCTCCTTCACTGAGCGGATCTCGATCGAAACCTGTGGGTCTTGGAAAGAGAACAAAGCAGAGAGTGAGAGCAAGTTTTCATGGAGAGAGAGAGAGACTCAGAAGTCTCCAGCCAACAGTCTGGGGAGACCGGCTTTACCTTGAAATCCCGGGTTTCAGCACCAATGATCTCGGAGAGTCAGCCGTGAGCGGTGCTTTGAGGCCAGAGCCTCGTTCTCTGCCCAGGAGTTGGACTTGGGGTGAGGGTGGGGGGGCTGGATGAAAACCAGGAATCCTAGCTGCTCGTCCACCAGGGGCTAGAGGCTCAAAACACGGTCCCCCCAGCTTTTGCCCTCACTGAAAAATGCATTTCTCAAGGAGGCAAAAACTGTAAAAATCAACAACAAGAACAGGTAGAATGTGTATTATACTCAGCCCAACAAGCAGACGAGCACAGTTTGTTCAGTTAAGACAGAAGCAAGGCCATTACACACCCAGAGGGAAAGGGTGTGGGGTCCCCCACCCCATGAGGAGGAGCTCCATGAACACGCAGGTGAATCATTCATACGGGGCCGTCCTTCCCAGTCTCTGTTAGCCTTTGGCCGGTTTTCTGGTTTCTGTTTCCACACTGGACTGTTCCAGTGTTACCAAAGACTCAGACTCTCTACACAGATGCCGAATCAACCCCCAAGCCAATTCTGGGGGAAGTAGTAGAGGACAGCTTTCTTATTTACTGGGCAAAGGGAGACACACCAGGCTTCTGCCTGAAAAGAGTGATGTGTCTCAACCCCAGGGAGTTTAATCAGGGCTTTTACAACTGTGGGTCCAAGGCGGGGTCCCTGACAAGATTGCGGGCTAAGCAGGGCTTGCACTCCCTTCATCTCATCTCGGGGGACCCGGGTCCTGTGGTGGTCAGCTCTCCCAGTCTTGATGACCTTCTCTGGTCCCTTTAATCTCATCTGGTTCTGGGGCTGCTCCTCCCTTGATCAGCAACTGTGCGAATCTGCCCTTTGGAACGCATGGAAGGTCATCACGGCCGGAGTCTTGCCTGCAAGAAATGGGGGACAGAAAGGCCTCTGTGCCTGGGAGCCCCCCGGGGTAGACGCAGAGAACAGACTCGTGGGGAAGGAGAGGGTGGGGTGAATTGAGTCACACTGACATTCATACACCTCCGTGTGAAATTAGAGCTAACGGGAAATTGCTATGTAACAGGGGGCTCAGCCCCGTCTCTGTGGTGACCTAAAGGGTGGGTTGGGGGAGGGGAGGGAGGCTCAAGGGGGAGGATATATGTATAATTATGGCTAAGTTGCATTGTTGTATGGCAGAAACCAGCACAACATTGTAAAGAAACTATCCTCCAATTAAAAAATAAATTAAGCAGAAAGAGTTCTATGCGGCTCTCACACATAACAAATCAAATTTGTTAATTTGTGCCATGTCAAATTAATTAGTAGATCAGCCAGACAACCTAGAAAGCAAAGTTTTCTTCTTCTTCAGGAGCAAAAGATTCCAGCACAGTCCCAGGCACACACAGTAGCTACTTAATCGGTAAAAGTTGAGTGAATAAGAATGATGATTTTTTAATTGAAATCAACCTGTTCTGCTGGTTCCCATCTGAGCTCCCAGCCTCTCAGCTGGTCTGATTTTGCACAAAGTGCCTACCATCTCCGTCCTGCTGTCCTGTGGATTCAGGGGAGGTTATCATCGTCATTATTCCCTGCCTTCTTGGATAGGGATGAAGTGTCTTTAAGGGTCTTCATGATCAGAGAACTCACACTCCACACAATCTTCACCAAGGATCCCGAAACCTGGTAGCCTTCTGTTTCACTGTTTGCATGCAGACTGACATGAAATGGGAACTCTGCTTTGGGACAGAATGAAATGGAATTTGTAGGGAGGGACAGATTCTAGCCCGGCTCAGTCAAATCAGCAAACCAAAGTGGCCTCTTTCTTTTAAAAAAAAAAAAAAAAAACTTTTTATTTTGTGTTGGTGTACAGCCGATTAAGAATGTTGTGACAGTTTCAGGTGAAAAGCGAAGGGACGCAGCCATACACATTCGTGTATACTTTCTCCCCCAATGCCTCCCCCACCCCAGAGCAGCCTGTCTCTGATTTACTTCACTCTGTGTGACAGGACCTATTGTATATTAATGCAAATATATAGAATCTTTTAAAAAATGGTATTGATGAACCCATTTACAGGTTAGGAATAGAGGAAGAAACGTAGAAAACGAACTTGTGGACACAGGGCGGGGAGGGGTGGGGAACAAACTGCAATTGTAGCAACAACATACACACGACCACGTGTAACACAGACAGCTGGTGGGAAGCTGCTGTTAGCACAGGGGGCTCGGCTGGGGGCTCTGTGCGGACCGAGAGGGTGGGAGGGGGTGGGAGGGAGGAGGGTCAGTCCAGGAGGGAGGGGATATGTGTGTACACACGGCTAATTCATGTGGCTGTGCAGCAGAAAGCAACACAACATTGTAAAGCAATTATATTCAAAAAAAAGAAAAAGAAAACTGCCTGGAGGGAGAGAGGTCTAGTCTCCATTCTGAATCAGAAATGGCAGGACCCTGTTTCCTGCTCTTTGAGGCATGAAATACACCTCACCACAGAGCTCTGCAAGGCTCGACTGACCCAATTAACAGAAGTCACCTGCCAGGTGGTTTCCACGACTGTTACTCCAAAGTCCAAGTTTAGCACTTTGGTTCAGAGCGAGCATTCAAAGAGCCAGGAAGCTCTGATTAGAATCTTGGTTCCACCAACACCATGTGCCTTTGAGGAAGTCATTTAGTTCTCGGGACCCGTGTTTTCTTCTTGTTTAAATTCTGCTGATGAGCTCTTGGGCGTGCCAAATGGTGCACCTGCTCTGGATAACGTATGGTGGTTGCTCGAAAGTTAAACATAATTTGCAACAATCCAGCAATTCCACTTCAGCAAGTACACCCAAAAGAAATGAAAATAGATTCTCAAAGAGATATTTGTACACCCAGGGTCATAGCAGCATTATTCATAGGAGCTGAAAGTTGAAAATTAAAGTGGCTCAGTCATATCCGACTCTTTGCGACTGCATTGACTGTAGCCTGCCAGACTCTTCCATCCACATGATTCTCCCAGAAACTTGGAAAGTTGAAAGTTGGAAGCATCACAAACATTCATCCATGAAGAATGGATAAACACAAGGTGGTCTATACCCAAGTGGAATATTACTAAGCCTTAAAAAGGCAGGAACTTCTGATGCATGCTACCATGTGGAGGTACTTTGAGGACATTATGCTGAGTGACCTAAGCCAGTCACAAAAATACAAATATCGCATGATTCCACTTCTATGAAGTACTGAAAGAGTCAAAGCCGTGGAGAAAAATGTAGAATGGTGGTTGGCCAGGGGCTGAGGTAAAGGGGGAACTGGGGAGTTATCGTCCAAGGGGACACAGGCGAATGTGTTCCAGGGACTGGGTGCAGTCAGTCAATCCAGTCGCTCAGTCGTGTCTGACTCTTTCCGGCCCCATGAATCGCAGCACGCCAGGCCTCCCTGTCCATCACCAACTCCCAGAGTTCACCCAAACCCATATCCATTGAGTCAGTGATGCCATCCAACCATCTCATCCTCTGTCGTCCCCTTCTCTTCCTGCCCCTAATCCCTCCCAGCATCAGAGTCTTTTCAAATGAGACAGCTCTTCACATGAGGTGGCCAAAGTATTGGAGTTTCAGCTTCAGCATCAGTCCTTCCAATGAACACCCAGGACTGATCTCCTTTAGGGTGGGCTGGTTGGATCTCCTTGCAGTCCAAGGGACTCTCAAGAGTCTTCTCCAACACCACAGTTCAAAAGCATCAATTCTTCTGCCCTCAGCTTTCTTCAACTGGAATTCCATCACCTCCAACTCTCACATCCATACATGACCACTGCAAAAACCATAGCCTTAACTAGACGGACCTTTGTTGGCAAAGTAATATCTCTGCTTTCTAATATGCTGTCTAGGTTGGTCATAACTTTCCTTCCAAGGAGTAAGCATCTTTTAATTTCAAGGCTGCAATCACCATCTGCAGTGATTTTGGAGCACCCCAAAATAAATTTGGACACTGTTTCCCCATCTATTTCCCATGAAGTGATGGGACCAGATGCCATGATCCTAGTTTTCTGAATGTTGAGCTTTAAGCCAACTTTTTCACTCTCCTCTTTCACTTTCATCAAGAGGTTTTTTAGTTCCTTCTCACTTTCTGCCATAAGGATGGTGTTGTCTGCATATCTGAGGTTATTGATATTTCTCCTGGCAATCTTGATTCCAGCTTGCACTTCTTCCAGCCCAGCATTTCTCATGATGTACTCTGCATATAAGTTAAATAAGCAGGGTGACAATATACAGCCTTGACGTACTCCTTTTCCTATTTGCAACCAGTCTGTTGTTCCATGTCCAGTTCTAACTGTTGCTTCCTGACCTGCATACAGGTTTCTCAAGAGGCAGGTCAGGTGGTCTGGTATTCCCATCTCTTTCAGAATTTTCCACAGTTTATTGTGATCCACACAGTCAAAGGCTTTGGCATAGTCAATAAAGCAGAAATAGATGTTTTTCTGGAACTCTCTTGCTTTTTTGATGATCCAGCGGATGTTGGCAATTTGATCTCTGGTTCCTCTGCCTTTTCTAAAACCAGCTTGAACATCTGGAAGTTCACAGTTCACATATTTGCCTGAAGCCTGGCTTGGAGAATTTTGAGCAATCACTTTATTGCATGTGAGGATGAGTGCAATTGTGCAATAGTTTGAGTATTCTTTGGCATTGCTTTTCTTTGGATTAGAATGAAACTGACCTTTTCCAGTCCTGTGCACTGCTGAGTTTTCCAAATTTGCTGTCATATTGAGGGCAGCATTTTCACAGCATCATCTTTCAGGATTTGAAATAGCTCAACTGGAATTCCATCACCTCCACTAGCTTTGTTCATAGTGATGCTTCCTAAGGCCCACTTGACTTCACATTCCAGGATGTCTGGCTCTAGGTGAGTGATCACAGCATTGTGATTAACTGGGTCGTGAAGATCTTTCTTGTACAGTTCTTCTGTGTTCTTGCCACCTCTTCTTAATATCTTCTGCTCTGTTAGGTCCATACCATTTCTGTCCTTTATTGAGCCCATCTTTGCATGAAATGGTCCCTTGGTATCTCTCATTTTCTTGAAGAGATCTCTAGTCTTTCCCATTCTATTGTTTTCCTCTATTTCTTTGCATTGATCACTGAGAAAGGCTTTCTTATCTCTCCTTGTTATTCTTTGGAACTCTGCATTCAAACGGGTATATCTTTTCTTTTTTCCTTTGCTTTTCACTTCCCTTCTTTTCACAGCTATTTGTAAGGCCTCCTCAGACAGCCATTTTGCTTTTTTGCATTTCTTTTTCCTGGGGATGGTCTTGATCCCTGTCTCCTGTACAATATCACGAACCTCTGTCCATAGTTCATCAGGCACTCTGTCTATCAGATTAATTCCTTGAATCTATTTGTCACTTCCACTGTATAATCATAAGGGATTTGATTCAGGTCATACCTGAATGGTTTAGTGGTTTTCCCCAGTTTCTACAATTTAAGTCTGAATTTGGCAATAAGGAGTTCATGATCTGAGCCACAGTCAGCTCCCAGTCTTGTTTTTGCTGACTGTATAGAGCTTCTCCATCTTTGGCTGCAAAAAATATAATCAATCTGATTTTGGTATTGACCATCTGGTGATGTCCATGTGTAGAGTCTTCTCTTGTGTTGTTGGAAGAGGGTGTTTGCTATGACCAGTGCGTTCTCTTGGCAAAACTCTATTAGCCTTTGCCTTGCATCATTCCGTACTCCAAGGCCAAATTTGCCTGTTACTCCAGGTGTTTCTTGAATTCGTACTTTTGCAGGACTGGGTGCACAACCATGTAAATATACTTAACATTTTTGGACTGTACACTTAAAATGGTTAAGTTGGTTAATGTTATGTTATGTGTATTTTATCACCATTTTTAAAAATTGCTGCCCATGATAAGTAATAGTGTTAGGGGAAGCACACTGATTGAAACTGCCCACCCTGGCCAGGCACCGTAGTAACCATTTGCATGAGTTGTTTTATGGCAGGAGATCCTGATAAGGAATACGGAACTAATAAGCCACCACCAGCCGGAAGAGTTTGGGAAAGGTCGAGAGGAGACACTACCTGTCCGTCCACTTCCCAGAATCCCTCTTGCTAGCATCCATCTTGGCTGAGCGATGCGTGCGCCACCAGGAAAGACTCTGAATTAGAATGATTGGCCAAAGACTACCCGGAAACTAATCCCATCACCATAAAACCCAACACTTTGAGCCGTGGCAGAGCAGTTCTCCTGGGTTCCAATACCCTCCTGCTCTCCACCCGGGTGCCCTTTCCCAATAAAATCTCTTGCTTTGTCAGCACGTGTCTCCTCGGACAATTCTTTTCCGAGTGTTAGACAAGAGCCCAACTTCGGGCCCTGGAAGGGGGTCCCCCTTCCTACAACAACTGGCGACCACGAAGGGACACCCCCATTTCTACTGGGGCTGACATCCAGACCGCTCGGGGTACTCCAGGACCAGCTCGCCTGCCGACGGATCTGACCCAGCGGCCGCAACTGGGACTCGTTTGTCCCTGGTCTCCTCCTGACGCAGACAACTGGCCAGGGTGCCCCAACCGGGTAAGGAACAAGAGATTTTGTTGACCCCTCTTTTCTCACCCCTCTTTTCAACCTATCCTATTTTTCTAGTCCCCTGGTCCTGGACGCAGGAATCTGGTCGAAGGGCCTCAGCTTAAGCTGAGGATTGGAGATTGATCACCTCCTCTTGGCAGAGAACTCGAATTTCTGGTAGGGCTGAGTTCCAGTCCTCCCTTCTCTGGAAGCCCAGGGAAAAGTCCCGTAACGCCTGGGTGTCTGCAGGTGGCAGGAGACGTCTGTAAGGCCACCCCTTTTTTTTCTCTTTCTCTCCCCCACTCCTAGACCTTCTGTCTCGTCCCACTCCTTTTCTCTCAACCTGGCCCTCTTCCCTCTCTTTGAAGACCCAAGTTATTTCCACTTACTCTGTCTATCAACACTTAGACCTGAAGTTCTGGGTCTTTGTAAGAGATTTTCAGAGAGGCTACGCCCTCTGCTCCCCATCAACTGTGCTTTCTGTTCTTGGGGAGATGATCGGGCATTAGAAGCCCTCCATCGGGTGCCCTGTTTCTATAAATTCAGCCATTTAATTGAGCATTTGGCTGAGTGCTTCCACGTGGAAGTGATTGACGGGGTTCAGTATAGTCGCACCTGGTCTTGGGTGAAAATTAACACCCTAGATACATCCTTAGGGGTTAATTTACCTTTTGGGACCAGCCCTACAGCCCCGTTGATTGTGCTTACTACCGAACATTTCCTTTGGCGCTTATACAATCGGGCCCTTTGGGACCAAGAGAGAGCTTACAATCTCTCTAGAGTCAGATATAGAGGCATCCGCCCCAATACTGGTCCCTTGAGAACGAGATATAAGCTATACCATCGCTAAAATGGGAAATAAGCCTAGCTTCCCTCTAGACACCCCGCTCTGTTGTCTTTTGGCCAACTAGGAGGGATACCAACTGGGAGGGTTAAAAAAGAAAAAACTTATCAAATACTGTACTCAATACTGGCCTACTTACTCCCTGGGAGGAGGGGAAAAATGGCCCCAGTCAGGATCACTTGGACACAACACCATTTTACAGCTCAGTCTATACTGCAAACGTGAGGGTAAATACAAGGAAGTTCCCTATGTCCAGGCCTTTATGGCCCTCTACCAGGATCCTGAAAAAAAGGGGAAATATAAGCTTGAGGACTTTGATAAATGCTCTTCCAAAATCCTTTTAGCAAGGTCTGAAACAGAAGATCCCCTTGACCTTCTCTTGACCTCCCCTGCTTTAGCAGAGAGGCCAAGAGGAAGAGAGGGTCAGACACACCCGGAAGTCAGGACCCCGGGCCCAGAAGTTAGGAGGCTGGGCCCGGAAGTCTTGGGATCAGAAGGGGAGTCACTCCCAGTCGCCTCGGCTCCTCCTCCATATATCCCCTCCCCCATGGGGTTACCATCAGGAAGTAAGCTTTGTCCTCTACAGAAGGAAAGGTCATCCTCAGACAAAATCTGCCCCCTAAGAGAGGTACCAGATGGGGAGGGGGGAACGATGCACGTTCATGTTCCGTTCTCTATGCAAGACATTACCCAATGCAAGGAACAATTGTGTTCATATTCCGAGAACCCCCAAAAATTTAAGGATGAATTTGAGCATCTTAGCCTTAACTTCTCCCTCACCTGGAGATATATAATGGTCATCCTCACCCGGTGTTGTAATGATGAGGAAAAACCTCGAATCCTAGATCAGGCTAAAAAGTGGCTGATGAAAGACAGCGGGTAGATGTCAGTCTGGCCCCTGCCGAAGAGACAATTCCCTCAACAGAGCCAGACTGGGATCCTAATACAAGGGCAGGAAAGGAATCCTTAAGACACCTCATTACTTGCCTACTACAGGGAATGACCCAGGGTGTGTGAAAGGTTGTTAATTATAATAAGATAAAAGAGGTTACACAGGAAGAGAATGAAAATCCAGCTCTTTTTTTGGGCAGACTCACAAAAGCCTTTAAAAACTTGACCAAGACAAATTTAACAAGTATGGAAGGACGAGTCCTGTTGGCCCATTCCTTCATAACCCAGGCAGCCCCAGACATAAGGAGAAAATTACAAAAACTAGGAAAAGGACCAGAGACCCCCAATTTCCGATTTGGTGGAGGAGGCAAATAGGGTGTTTTTGAACAGGGACTGGGAGGAGGAAGCAAAAGGGGAGCAAAAAGAAGTCCGAAAAGATAGGAGAATAGAGAGGCAGACCCAGGCCTTGGCCCAACAACAGGCTAAAATCCTGGCCTTGATTCATCCTGCCACTATGCGAGAGTCCCAGGGAGAGCAAAGAAGAAAAAAAAGATCTTAACAATCCACCGCGGCTGAGGCGCACCCAGTGTGCCTACTGCAGAGAGGATGGGCATTGGAAAAGGGAGTGTCCATATCGCCCTAAGGGAAGGCGTATGACGACCCCTACACCTGCTCCCTCTGTGTTAGTTCTGCACGACCGGGACTGACGGTGCCCAGCGGCTCGAGAAACCCCCGCGAATGGTGAGATCCAGATCACTCCTCTCGACCCTTGGGTGACTCTACAAACAGAAGGTAAGGATATGAACTTTCTTTTAGACACGGGGGCTGCCTTCTCCGTTCTTCCTTTCCGATTAGGACCTTTAGACTCCCAGACTAAAATGGTGATAGGGGTAGATGGAAAACCCTAAAGCCGGAATTTTACTAAGCCCCTCCATTGTAAGGTGGGAAATTGGCAAGGAACCCACCCCTTCTTATACATCCCTGGTTGCCCTGCTCCCCTACTGGAGAGAGACCTTCTTTGCCGCCTCCAAACCAGAGTGACTTGGAAAAAGGTAGAAGTCGATAATTTTCTTTGCCTAGTGTCTGAATATTTACAGTCAGAGGTAGAAAAGGAGGAGTCTGTCCCTTTCCTCCAGCCCTGGTTTAGCCATAAATGTTCCACCGGTAAAGATTTCTCTGAGGCCAAATGCTCCCTACCCCTGGAAAAGACAATATCCCTTAAAACCAGAAGCTCTTGAGGGTCTTAGACCATTAGTTAACAAATACCGAGATACTGGAATTCTAATCAGCTGTGAGTCCCCCTGCAATACTCCAATCTTGCCCGTTAAAAAACCAGATGGATCTTATCGATTCGTCCAGGATCAGAGCTGTTAATGAAGCTGTGGTTCCCATCCACCCCATAGTCCCAAACCCGTATACCCTCCTATCCCAATTTCCCAGGAAATGCCAAGTACTTCTCAGTCTTGGATCTTAAAGATGCTTTCTTTTGCATTCCTCTCCATCCTGAATCCCAAAAACTCTTTGCTTTTGAGTGGCGGGACTTGGAAACAAGAGAGCCCATACAACTCTGCTGGACTCGACTACCACAAGGGTTAGGGATAGCCCTCATATCTTTGGGACTTCCTTGGGGAGAGAACTAAGGGAATTAACTTTAACAAACAGTAGTCTAATACAGTATGTGGAAGGCTTGCTCATAGCTAGTCCAGATTTTACCAGCTCTCAAATGGACACTAGTAAAACTCTAAATTTCCTATATGAAAAGGGTTATCGAGTATCCCCCAAGAAGGCTCAGATTAGCTTAACCCAAGTAAAATACCTTGGATTTATAATTACAGAAGGAAAAAAAATGCTTGACCCCAAGAAGAAATCCCTCATCTTAAATACCCTGTACCCCGAAACAAAAAAACAGCTTAGGGGATTTTTAGGAATGACCGGGTTTTGCAAGATCTGGATTCCTAATTATGGCAATCTGGCCAGACCCCTATATAAAAAGTTAAGGGGGAAAAAAGAAGAGCCACTCGACTGGGATGAGACCTGCAAGGTGGCCTTTAATGCCCTAAAAGAGTCCATCACTACAGCCCCAGCTTTAGGCCTCCCAAACCTGGAGAAGCCTTTTAGACTCTATGTTTCTGAAAGGATAGGAACTGCTCTTGGGATGTTAGGGCAGATGATGGGGCCTGTATTACAACCCGTGGCTTATCTCTCAAAACAACTAGATGAGGTGGCCAGAGGGTGGCCCACTTGCCTCCGGGCAGTAGCAGCCACGGCTCTTATGGTGAAGGAGGCATCTAAGCTGACCCTGGGTCAGCCCACCACAGTGTATACGCCTCACCAGGTGCAAGCAGTCTTGGAAACTAAAGGGGACAGGTGGATGACAGGGGGAAGGATCACCCAATACCAAGCCCTCCTCCTTGACACTCCAGAAATAAAGTTGAGGGTCTGCCAGACTTTAAATCCAGCAACCTTACTGCCAGATCCCCCTACTTCCCCTCTGGATCACCAATGCATACAAATCATAGACGAGTTATACTCTTCTCGCCCGGACCTATCAGAGACACCTTTTTCTGACCCAGAGGAAAACTGGTACACAGATGGAGGCAGTTTTGTAGAAAAAGGAGAGAGGAAAGCAGGATATGCTGTAGCGAGCCTAAAAAAACTAAGGAAAGTGGGTCTCTTCCCCCAGACACCTCAGCCCAGAAAGCTGAACTTTTTGCCCTGACAAGAGCTTTGGAGTTAGGAGAAGGAAAGAGGATTAATGTGTATACGGACTCTAAGTATGCTTTCCTCATTCTGCATGCCCATGCAGCAATTTGGAAAGAAAGAGGGATGCTCAGTGCCCGAAGCTCTCCTATTAAACACAAAGAGCTCATTCTCAGGCTCCTGGAGGCAGTCAAACTTCCTGCAAAATTAGCTGTCATCCACTGCAAGAGTCACCAAAAGGGGCAAGAAGAAGAGGCCCAGGGAAATAGGAAAGCTGATCAAGAGGCAAGACGAGCTGCCAGGGAAGCTACCTCTGCCACTGCTATCTGCCCCCTTTTCCCCAAGGAAACCCTGACTCCAGATTATACCCCAGAGGAACATTCCCGATATGCTGAGCGGGGCTGGGAGATTGGGTCACATGGGCGGTTTCAGCCTGCTCAGGCCCAAATAATACTCCCTGATTCTCCGGTTTAAAAAATTACTAACTCCTTACATAAGAGCACCCATTTTGGAAGAAATAATCTAGAAATCTTGCTTAAGTCTATTCTCTACCATCCCCAGTTAGCTAAGGTTGTTAGACAGGTCACACAGAATTGTGATATCTGTCTAAGAAATAATCCAGAAACCAGACCCTTGCCACCTCCTCTAATTAAACCTGTCCAACATCAGGGATCATACCCAGGAGAGGACTGGCAAGTAGATTCTACAGCCATGCCAAAGACCCAAGGGTTTTCTTATTTGCTAGTCTTTATTGACACATTCACAGGATGGATTGAAGTGTTCCCTACTAAGACAGACAGAGCTACAGAAGTCTGTAAAGCTCTGCTGAAGGAGATAGTGCCTAGGTTTGGGCTGCCTCGGTCACTTCAGAGTGACAATGGGCCCTCATTTACAGCCACCATATCCCAGAACCTAGCCGCATGCTTAGGCATAAAATACCGGCTCCGCTCATCCTGGAGGCCTCAAGCTTCAGGAAAGGTAGAGAGAGCCAACCAGACTCTTAAAAGGGCTCTGGCTAAGCTATGTCAAGAAACACATAATAAGTGGACACATATGCCACCCATGGCCCTCATGAGGGTACGGACATCCCCCAAACGGCCATTATTGTTAAGTCCTTATGAAATGATGTATGGACGTCCATTCTTAACTTCTGATTTGTTCTTTGATGAGGATGCCAATACACTCTTAAAACAAATAATTGACCTGGGAAGGTTTCAACAAGAACTCCAACGGTATGGAGAACAGATCCTCCCTAAACCACAGGAAGACTGGAAAAATCCCCAGGTAGAGCCAGGGGATCAAGTATTAGTAAAGACCTGGCAAGAAAAAGGGAGTCCAAACCAGCTGTCCGAGAAATGGACAGGGCCATATCAGGTTGTTCTAGTGACTTCAACTGCTTTAAAAGTGAAGGGTCTATCTGCCTGGGTCCACAATTCTAGAATAGAACCCTATGGCCTACAGGAGGGGGAGACAGAAACTGAGACTCCAAAGCCAGAGGACAGCTATTCCTGTGAACCTGTTGAAGATCTCAGGCTCTTGTTCAAGCAGAACCCCATCAACCCTCCCTCAGATAAGTAAAATGAATCATATGATGTTCTTCCTCTTTCTAATCATATCTCCCTGTATGGCTATTGATCTCTCCCTAAACGAGGCATATTCACTTGCAAACCACACTGCTTCTCAACTCAACCTAACCAGCCCGTGCTGGATCTGCATTAATGGCAGAAGTTGGGGATATGTCCAACCTATCCCAGGGTATCAATGGCCCAATCTTCCAGCCGAGCTACGGGCTGTTACTTAGCGCACCCCATCTGGTCGCAGTATGGCCTTTTGGAAAAAAAGGAAAAAAAAAAAAAAAAACTTCATGCCTTGGTACCAGCAACAACTGTCTCTATTTACCCCCTCGATGACATCTGCAATCCCACCTGAGCCCTTATTTTCTCTCTTAACTAACATCCCCCAAGTGACCTTCCCTATCTGTCTAAAAAGCCACTCCCTAACAGGGGTGTCAGTGAGAAATCTAGATGACTCACAATGTGGGGTGACCTTCACTGTTGAAACTGATGGGAAAAACCGGGACCTAGAAATTTCACTAGGGTATTATGATTTAGCCCAAAGTTTGGGAACTAGAGGTTCTGGCAGAACCGACACACTATACCTATCCCCGAACATGAGGCTCTCCTCAGATGCCATTAACCAGTCTCAAAAATCCATGTTCTGTTCTGGACGACCAAAGAACCACACCCGTTCGTCGTGGTTTCTAAACCGGACGGGCAACTCTGACCCCTGTTATTTCCTTATAGGGGTACCCACCCCTAAAAACCTAACCCTATGGTGGGAGCCCAAACGAAATACTCTCTACCTTGAGGACAAAACCCAAGATGCCTCACAACACTTAAATCCGTTCCTAAATGCCCTCACTGCTGCCGGTTTTGCAGCAAGTGGAGTTGTTATGCCCGATGTCCGAATCCCCAAGCGGGAAGAGAGAGAAGGCTTCCAAGACAATGCAACTCGCAAAAAAAAGGAAGTTTATTACTGTCTCGAGCCAGGGCTTTCTGCCACAAACATCACAGTGGTGCAGGGTCAGAAAGCACCGAGCTCAAGCTTGTTACACAAATTTATAAGATATGCAAAAGCGGTTAGTAGCTGGCTTAAGAGGATTGGTTACATGTTTGCAAAGCAATTCTATTGGTACAGACTTTCGCGGGCTTTTTTTCAAACCTGGGCTTTCGCGGGCTTTTCAGCTCTCCCTTTGTTCTTACTGGGCGCACATTGATTGGCTGGCTCCAGGTTACCTGATGGGGGTAGGGAATCTTACCATTTCGGGGGAAGCTAAAACTTAGGTCCAGGCCGCCCTTCATGGTATTAACCCTGGCAGCCTCACAGAGTGACAGTCTCCTCCCAGCTGATAAAGGACCGCCCCTGTTCCATTATGCCATGTTCCAGTTGTAAGGCAGATGAAAATCCTGTTCCTCTTTGGCAAACCCATTTTGCTGCCCAACTTAAACCTAGTCATGGTGTCTATTTCATATGTGGAGATAAAGCTTATTTATCCCTACCACCTTTTTGGTCAGGAACTTGCTCCCTAGGGTATGTCACGCCCCACATAGATCTGGCCTGGAGTAATACCTCCTTGCCTTTACCAGTATATACCAACCAGAGGATACGTAATACTTACCCCTATTTTCCTGGCATTAGGACTGACTGCTGGTTTAACAGGAGCTGCCGTGGGGGGAACTTCTTTACATAAATTTCAGCAGCTTTCTACCGACACTGCTGTATCCATTAAAAAAAAAAAACAGCGAGGACCCTCCAATGCCTACAATCCCAGTTAGACTCCCTAGCCGCAATGGTCCTACAAAATCGTCAGGCCCTCGACTTATTGACTGCAGGACAGGGAGGCACTTGTCTATATCTAAAGGAAGAATGCTGTTTTTATTATAACCAGTCTGGGCAGGTCCAAGAAGATATCCAAGGGCTTTTGGAACAGGCTACAAAGATCTGGGATTTAAGTTCAACAGGTGTATGGAGTTCTCCTTCTTTCCCTTCTTGGCTCTTACCATTCATGGGTCCAGTGATAACTATCCTATTAGGCCTCCTATTTGGCCCCTGTATACTCCAACTCCTTACAAAGTTTATCTCCAGCAGACTCCAGCAGTTCCAGGCCAAATTGATGTTACTACAAGGGTGGGAGCTGGTTTCAAATATAGAACACCCCAACTTAGATCAGGTAGAGAGAGACTTCTGCTCTGCTAGGCAGGCCTACACCCAAGCACAACAGAAAAAAGTTACAGAAAAAAGAGACCTCTGCCCCAATTCCCAAGAAGCATCTCGAGTATGAAGTCTCTCAGGGGGGAGTTGTTAGGGGAAGCACACTGATTGAAACGGCCCACCCTGGCCAGGCACCGTAGTAACCATTTGCATGAGTTGTTTTATGGCAGGAGATCCTGATAAGGAATATGGAACTAATAAGCCACAACCAGCCAGAAGAGTTTGGGAAAGGTCGAGAAGAGACCCTGCCTGTCTGTCCACTTCCCAGAATCCCTCTCGCTAGCATCCATCTTGGCTGAGCGATGCGTGCGCCACCAGGAAAGACTCTGAATTAGAATGATTGGCCAAAGACCACCCGGAAACTAATCCCATCACCATAAAACCCAACACTTTGAGCCACGCGGCAGAGCAGTTCTCCTGGGTTCCCTTACCTACTGCTCTCCACCCGGGTGCCCTTTCCCAATAAAATCTCTTGTTTTGTCAGCACATGTGTCTCCTCGGACAATTCTTTTCTGAGTGTTAGACAAGAGCCCAGCTTCGGGCCCTGGAAGGGGGTCCCCGTTCCTACAACAATAGCACAAGCTTCACACAGTTACCGGGTGTAGCAAACCCAAAGGGGACTGACTATAAGTCAGCAAGCACTGGTCCTCCACACAAACCTAAATCTGTGGGTGTTCAAGTCCCTTACAGTTACCTGAATATCTACAGAAGAGGAGGAACCCATAGATTCCCAGGGCCAGAAGAATATAGGAGCCTGAAATCTGTGTCCACATCATAGCCCCTACTTAAGGGTAATTAATCGCTAGTATTATTTGAACATGAGTAAAACTGTCTTAGAGTCTCACAGCACTGATCTAATCTCCCGCACCTTTCCTTACACACACACACACACACACACACACCGCAGACGCTTTCATCTAGAAAACGGGTCTCTCCACCCTCAGTCAGGAACCAGGCTGACCCCCTGCACTCTGGGGTTGCAGAGGTCTCTTTGGGAGGATGTGAACTCAGCGCCCAGTCTCCCACAGAAGAGGGTGACCCGAGACTTACTGAATCCTTGGAGCAGAACCTGGAGCACTGGGGCAGTCAGGGAGGCTGAGGTTAAGCTGTGTGACAGCCGAGACATCTCCAAGAACCGAAATGGGGAGCCCTGAGCACAGAAGACAGTCCTCACCCCTGGGTTGTTGGGGTGGAGATGGGGCCGGGGGGAAACACTTGCAGTGCAGCTATCAGCCCTGACTGTTCTGTGGTTACCCTCAGGAGATAGTTCTGAGATGGTCTTTATTGTGCTAAAACACACACAACGTAAAATTTACCACTTTAACCATTTTAAGTGTCCAGTTCAAAACTGTTAAGGACAAAAAAAAAAAATTAGTGGAACTAATTTCCTGTGGAACTGCCTTCACTAGCATAATGGCAGCCAGGCTCATCCATGTTGTAGCTTATTGGAAACGCAGTGTTTTATTTGTGATGGCACATCTGCCTGATATTTTTATGGTTTTTTTGTAGTCTTTCATCGGTGCTCTCACATTTGAAGGAGCAGACTTGTCTTTCAGTCTGTGGTGGTTCCCTCCAGCTGGGGTATTATTCTCTTTGACGGTGGTGATTCCTGGGGTTTCCTGTCTTTCTCTCCCTAACACCTGCTCCACTCTGCTTACTCCCTCTTGTGGGAGAATTCTTAAGCTTTTCTGTCTCGTCTTGAGAGGGTAACAGGCAGGAAGGCCAGGGGTCTCCAAATGGAGGAAAGAGGCTGCAAGTGCCAGACATTTTTATCTCTTTTAAGCGGCAGGAGAAAAAAAAAAACCAGCGATATGTTTTTCCTTCTCTATACAAATTTAAAAGGAGGTTTCTCTTAAAATGCTGTGTTGCCATGACACCTGGTTTCACCTGAAGCTAATTACTCTCAAACCTTGAGTTAACCAATACATTTCTTTTTCTTATGGAAATATTGTCTTAAGCTATGTTAATGTACCCCAGACTCTATCTTCAAGTTGGTTCCGCCAAACGGCCTAACTTACTTACTCAGGTATTGTTTCCCTAATCTATGTAAATGAAACTATTTGTTGGTATTCTGCCCTTCTACAAGATTCAAGTCAATTGTTTTATGGCCAGGGATGAATCATCTGGTGCCATTCTAAATTTTATGACATTCCTTTCTTTTCATTAACAGACTGTGAGTGACTATATAACATACAGCTAAAGACTAGGAGGGGGGTACTCTTTTGCCCCCTTCTGATGCCTATGTCAGAAGCTTTCTCTATCTCCTTTATACTTTAATAAAACTTTATTACACAAAAGCTCTGAGTGATCCAGCCTCGTCTCTGGCCCCGGATTGAATTTGTCTCCTCCGGAGGCCAAGAATCCCGCGTCTTATCATTCAGCAACAACCTTTCAGTCTGAAATCCTAAAAGAAATCAGTCCTGAATATTCATTGGAAAGACTGATGCTGAAGCTGAAGCTGCAATACTCTGGCCGCCTGATGCAAAGAGCTGCCTCATTGGAAAAGACCCTGTGGCTGCATGGTGACTGCAGCCATGAAATTAAAGGATGCTTGTTCTTTGGGAGGAAAGCTGTGACCAACCTGGACAGCATGTTAAAAAGCAGAGACATTACTTTGCCAACAAAGGTCCTTCTAGTTGGAGATATGGTTTTTCCAGTAGTCATATATGAATGTGAGATTTGTACTATAAAGAAAGCTGAGCACCAAAGAATTGATGCTTTTGAACTGTGGTGTTGGAGAAGATTCTTGAGAGTCCCTTGGACTGCTAGGAGACCCACCAGTCCAGTAGACAATCCCAATTGTCAGGCATTCTCTTCCTGTCATGATTCATGAGAGAGTCATTTGGCCAAAGAATTAACAATCAGAAGTGGCCAAATCAAAGTTGTTGTTTTTTTAAACCTGTATGCCAGTGGGCACCTCAATGGCCAAGGGGCCCTTGTCTCTGTGGCATGAAGCAAGCATTTAAGTGCCTTACTTTCTAATATGATGTGTTAATCACTCAGTCGTGTCCAACTCTTTGCGCCCCCAGGGACTGTAGCCAGCCAGGCCCCTCTGTCCATGGAGTTCTCCAGGTAAGAACAGGCTGAAGTGGGTTGCCATTCCTACTCCAGGGGATCTTCCTGACCCAGGGATCAAACTCCCACTAAGGTGTGAGTCTTATGACAAGAAGGGTAAAGAATCTGCCTGCAATGGAGGAGACACGGGTTTGGTCTTTACCCTGTGCTGGTGTGAGGTGAGAATTGATACCTGTGAATGACTGATGAAATGAACCAGTACCTCTTTTTGTCAGATAAGACTCACACCTTAGTGGGAGCCACTTTCATCAAGAAGCTCTTTAGTTCCTCTTCACTCTCTGCCATAAGGGTGGTGTCATCTGCATATCTGAGGTTATTGATATTTCTCCCAGCAATCTTGATTCCAGCTTGTGCTTCATCCAGCCCAGTGTTTCTCATGATGTCCTCTGCATATAAGTTAAATAAGCAGGGTGACAATATACAGCCTTGATGTACTCCTTTCCCGATTTGGAACCAGTCTGTTGTTCCATGTCCAGTTCTAACTGTTGCTTCCTGACCTGTGTACAGATTTCTCAAGAGGCAGGTCAGGTGGTCTGGTATTCCCATCTCTTTCTGAATTTTCCACAGTTTGTTGTGATCTATACAGTCAAAGGCTTTGGCGTAGTCAATAAAGCAGAAATAGATGTTTTTCTGGAACTCTCTTCCTTTTTCGATGATCCAGTGGATGTTGGCAATTTGATCTCTAGTTCCTCTGCCCTTTCTAAATCCAGCTTGAACATCTGGAAGTTCACGGTTCACGTATATGTTGAAGCCTGGCTTGGAGAATTTTGAGCATTACTTTACCAGCGCGTGATATGAGTGCAGTTGTGTGGTCATTTGAGCATTGTTTGGCATTGCCTTTCTTTGAGATTGGAATGAAAACTGACCTTTTCCAGTCCTGTGGCCACTGCTGAATTTTCCAAATTTGCTGGCATATTGAGCACAGCACTTTCACAGCATCATCTTTTAGGATTTGAAATAGCTCAACTGGAATTCCATCACCTCCACTAGCTTTGTTTGTAGCGATGCTTTCTTTTTTTTTTTTTTTAAGTTTCTAGTCATACTTTATTTTCCTGTTTTTGTTTTTGTTTTTGTTTAGTTTTTATTAAATAAAAGGAGCAGAGTGGGGAGCCTGTGGTCTCCGGGCTGTGGGAGAGCCACAGGCCCTCCTGCCTCCGTTCAAGGTGCACTGCATGGTAGGCTTGAGGTGTAAGCTGGGCGGGGAGGGCAGCTGGGAGTGCTGGAGAGGTCAGAGGTCAGGACCTATGACCCCTGCCAGCCCTCCCAGGAAGACTCAGTGGGCAGGCAGGGATGCTCCTGGACCCCAACTGGGGCTCATCCTGAGGGCTGGCGGGGGGCCAAGGCCTGAGCTCCAAGCTGCAGAGCAGGAGCCCAGACCCGGCCGGGTTCCTTCCCACCCCAGTGTCCAGTCATTGGGGGTGTGCAGGGCGGTGGGGCAGGGTGCCTGGGCCCCTCACTCATGGACCGTCCCAGATCTCAGACAGCAAAGGCGGCAGCTTCTTGTCCTGGAGCCGCAGGGCAAAGACCTGCTCCGAGTACACAGAGCTGAGCGTGCGCAGGCTCACAAGCTTCATCAGCATGCGGGGGAAGCGCAGCTGGTCCTGTGGCCTCTTGATGCGGATGTAAGATAATAGCGCGTCCACATAGGGCTGCTGCAGGGCCTCCACTCGGCTGGGCTCCTGCACGTTGGGCCGGTCGGCTGAGATGATGGTGATGGCGATGAGGCGCCTCATGGCCCGCAAGAACTCGAAGATGGGGTTGATGAATTCCACCTGCAGGCCCGCACAGTGGAAGTCATCCTTGCTGTAGGTGAAATCCTTTAGGAAGGTGATGCACTCAGTCTCGTGGTTGTAGCGTCTGGCCGTCTCCAGTAGCATGATCTCAATGGTAGAGGCCTTCAGGAGGGTGATCTGGTCTTCGCGACCCAGCTGCAGGAAGCCAGGCACCTGTTTAGCGAAGTCCACGATCTCCTGCACGGAGATGATGGCCAGCTCCGTGAAGTGGGCGAAACGCTGCTGGCGAGCATCACGGGACTGCGGGTCTGCACCCAAGGGCCAGGGCGTGACTTTGGGCTGGTCGGAGAAGGAGCGTTTATTGCACTGCAGCTGGGCCGCCACCAACTGCTGGATCATTAGTTCCTGAGCAGCTGTTAACTGCATACCTTCAGCTTCTCCGGAGCCCTGGCCACCCCCGTCGGACCCTCCGGGGAGGCCCCAGACCCAGAAGCTGGGCTGCTGCTGCTGACTCCTGGGCCCGTGGGTGACGACTGTTGCTGCTGCTGCTGCTGTTTCCGAATCTTCTTCTTCCGGATCTGTTCTTTAGAGAGGACGCATTGCTCCCGCATCCCTGCCTCCTTACATTTCCGCAGCCGGCATTGCTGGCACTTGCGCCGCATGAAGGCATCCATCTGGCAGGTGCCACCGCCCCGGCAGGCATAGCGCCCGGCCCCGCCTCGGATCACACTTCGGCGGAAGACGACGCCCTTGCAGCCTTCACAGCTGAGCACGTTGTAGTGGAAGCCGGAGGCTGTGTCCCCGCACACTTGGCACAGCTCGTCGCCCAGCATCTTTGGAGCTGGGCCCTTCTTTCGCTTGCGCTCCGGCTCCTCTGCTGTGTCTAGGATGACCACGACGGAGGCTGAGGCGGCCCCATCAGTGCTTGGGGCATCAGGATCCGCCCCTCCAGGGCATGGTTCAGGACCATCCTCCTTTCCCCCAGGTGAAGAAGAGGGGGTGCTGGGGCCATTTCCAGGCAAGGGGGTGTCCACGGAATTCGTGGTAGGGGTGGACATGGTGGGGTCACGGAGCAGCCTCTCTCCAGGTACCGCCCCTCTCCGAACAGCAGTCGGGGGCGGGGCTCATGGCTGCGCGCGAGGGTCTCGTGGGCGGCCTCTCTTACGGGGGGTTCACTACTCCCGTTGCCTTGGAAACAGCCGGGGGGCGGCGCGAACTGCTTCTGTTCCCTTGCTCTGCCTTCTCTTCCTTCTTCTCCGTAGCCCCTGGCATGCCGCCGCGACTCAGGTCCCCTCAAAAGTAACTTCGCCACTTCTTCCGGCAACCCCACCGTGCGTCACTTCCGGGAGTGGGCGGGTAGTCGCGATGACGAAATTCCGGCTCGTCCCGGGATAGCCTAATGGGCTGCCCAATGTGGAAGTCGTGGGCCCGCCGGAAGTTTGCGTTTCCAGGTAACTAGGATGTGGGCCGGCAGAAGAGTTCTTGACCCCATTCAATGAAATGTTGGGCAGTAGGGCGGCGTGAAGGTCAAAGTCGCTCAGTCGTGTCCCCACTCTTTGGGACCCCATGGACTGCAGCCCACCAGGCTCCTCTGTCCATGGAATTCTCCAGGCCAGAATACTAGAGTAGATATCCGTTTTCTTCTCCAGGGGATCTTCCCAACCCAGAGATTGAACCCAGGTCTGATGCGTCGCAGGCGGGTTCTTTACCTGGTTCTTTACCAGGGCTGTGTGGTGAGTCCCAGATCTTCCCGCCCCTCCCTGTGTAGCCTTAAACTCTGCCTAGTACGTCTCTTGCTAGAGGGCCAAAGGTTTACTCGGCATCACCTCCCCAGCTGCGGCTCCTTTTGGCACACGGCTTGAGGGTGCCTCTGTAGGTCTCACTATGGGAGGCGCTCTCAAAGGGCGGATTTCCCACCAGCAGCTCAGAGCAGAGCACCCCTAGGCACCATAGATCTATCTTCTCGTTGTATGTTCTCCCCTCAATCATTTCTGGGGGCAAGTAGTCCAGCGTCCCACACATCGTCTTTCTCCTTAGAGAGGGTGTGTGCACAGACCAGCCAAAGTCTGCCATCTTCACCTCACCCAAGAGCCCCAGCAGCAGGTTCTCTGGCTTAACATCCCTGTGAATCACCTTTGTTTCATGTCAGTAGGTCAGAGCATCTGCCAACTCCTCCATTACCATGGCGGTACACTGTTCATCAAACGTGTGGCTCTTTTGTAGCTCCTTGTAGAGCTCACCCCTTGGAGCATATTCTAGAACCAAGTACACCCGGCGTGCATCATGAAGTAGTTGTACAGGCGAAGGATATTGTGGTGTTGGAGGTGCGCCTGGATTTCAATCTCCCTGCGCAGCTGGTGTTCCAGTCCTTCCTTCTCTATCTGGGACTTGAAGAGGACTTTCAGGGCCACAATGAAATGGCTTTTCTTGAGCCAAGCCAGGTACACAT
The DNA here is from genome assembly GCF_019320065.1 of Cervus canadensis. NCBI lineage: Eukaryota > Metazoa > Chordata > Mammalia > Artiodactyla > Cervidae > Cervus > Cervus canadensis. The sequence goes on along the minus strand of NC_057403.1, from coordinate 14,253,938 downwards.
TCCCAAATTTTCCCTTGCCGAGAGGACGCCCGATTTCAAAATCATCAATTGTGAAACGCCGCACGATAGGGGTGCTGGGTTCTGTTTGACCTGTTGCAGCTACTTTCCTCTAAAACCTCTCTGTCTGGTCCTTTCACCTGCGGGCTGACCCCTGCTCGACTTCCTAACAGCTTTTCGGTGGCTCATGACAAGAGATGGTGGTGAGAAGGGCGCCTTCCTCAGCCTTGTGGAGCTGGGTGTCCAGGCAGAACACTCAGGATGAGCTTCATTCCAATCCCGACCTGCTCCCACACAAAGGTTCCAGTGGCTGAGCGGACACCACCTGGCGGTTCCGTAGTGATGCTTTCTAAGGCCCACTTGACTTCACATTCCAGGATGTCTGGCTCTACATGAGTGATCACATCATTGTGGTTATCTGTTTGTAGACTTTTTAACAAAGGCCATTCTGGCCGGTGAGAGGTGTTACCTTATTGTTATTTTGATTTGCATTTCTCTTAAGAATTCAGGAGGTTAAAAAAAAAAAAGATTCAGGAGATTGAAACTTTTCCACTAATTTTTTTTAAAAGCAGTGTGACCAGTTAAACTGACCTCTCCAGAGTGGCCTCTTGACTGTCTGCCCTGTTCTTAATCTTTTTCCAGGGCCTACCCCAGGATGTTTGCTGAGGACAGGTGTTTTTTCCTTAAATCCTCCCGCCTGGGGAACATTAAGTGCCCAGTTTTTCAGTTGTAGTTACCAAAGATGGCCACAAGGTGGCAGCATTTCTTCATGCTCTAGGCTCTCTCTCTCTCTCTTTTTTTTTTTTTTTGTATGTTTCTGTTTTCCTTTGAAGTAGTGCCGATGTCTGTTGTTCTGGCTTAGGTTCACAGGAACTTGATTCAGTTATACATGGACATATCTATTCTTTCTCAGGAATTCTCCCGTATAGGTTCTTCGGAGTGTTCAGTAGACTTCCCTGTGCTGTTCAGGAGGTCCTTTTGGATTATCTATCTGACAATACGTAGTGTGGATATGTTAATCCTATCCTCTTAATGTCTTCTTTCCCCTAGTTTTATTTTTTCAGTAATCATAAGTTGGTTTTCTAACTCTGTGGGTTTGTTTCTGTTTATAAATTGCTTCTATGTTATGAGCTTATACATTTCACCTGGAAGTGATAGGATATTTCCCCTTCCCTCTCTGAGTGACTTCACTGTGTATGATGAATCTCTCTGTCCATCCACGCTGCTTCCAAGGCAGTTTTTCATTTCTCTGTTGATGGACATTTTAATTCAGCCTCTGTGTTGAATGTTGCCAGTAGTGCTGCCCTGAAAATAGGCGAGCAAGTATCTATGTTATGATTTTCTCTGGATCTCAGGCAAGGGGTACTGGGCTTGCCAGTACAGGTGGAAACTCTATACTCAGTGTTTTAAGGACTGTCTATACTGTTTGCCTTCCTGGCTGCACCCACGCATTTACCTCCCCGCCCGCAGTGTAAGACGTCTCCCTGCTCCCCTCACTCTCGGCAGGATTTAATCTCATGGAGGATGGTCATTCTGTGAGGTCTGAGCTGATACCTCGCTCCATGAGTGGCATTTCTCTAACAGTGATGCTGAGCATCTTCTCATGTGCTTCATGGCCATCTGCATGCCCTCTTTGGATAAATATTCATTTAGATCTTTGGCCTGATTTTCCATTGGGTTGATTGTTTTTTTCCATATTGAGTAGCATAAGCTGTTTGCATGTTTTGGAGAGGAATTCCTTGTTTTAAAATTTGGTTGCAAACATTCTTTTCTCATTTTAATGTTTGTCTTTTTCTTTCCTTTAGGGTTTTCTGTGCTGTTGAAAAGCTTTTGAGGTTAATGAGGTCTCTTTTGTTGAGTTTTATTTCGTTTTCCGTTATTGTAAGAGCTGATCCAAAATGAACTTGCTGCAATTTACATCAAATCGTGTTCTGCGTATATTTTCCTCAAGAAGTTTAGAGTATTGTCCTTCCATTTAGCTCTTTCATTGATCTGGAGTTTTCTCTTTCTGTCTGTAGTTACAGAGAGACCTAATTTCATTCCCTTTGCACTTGTTTAAGGATTCCCCACCTGGCTGTTAACTGACATTGCCAGCATCAGTGGCGGAGCATTCCCGCTTCCCCACACCCTCTCCAGGATTTACTGTTTGTAGACTTTGTGGCACGGGCCATTCTGACTTGCGTGAGGTGATACCTGGTTGTAGATTTGATTTGCATTTCTCTAGTAGTGACGCTCAGCATCTTTTCCTGTGCTTTTTGGTCATCTGGATGCCTTCCTGGACAAGTGTCCATTTAGATCTTGGCCCATTTTTCTACTGGGCTGACTGTTTTTCTGATCTTGAGCTGCGTGAGCAGAGTTTGCATGTTTGGAGGTGAACCCCTGTCTTTAACTTCGGTTGCAAACATTTTCCCATCCTGAGGCTTGCGTTTTTCTTTCCTTTCTGGTTGCCCTTGCTGTGCAAAAAGCTTTTCAGGTAAACGAGGTGCTTTTTTTCAGTTTTATTTTATTTTGAATTATTCTGAGCATAGATCCAAAAAGAACTTGCTGTGATTTATATCAAAGGTTGTTCTGCATATATTTTCAAGTGGTTTAGAGGAATCATGCCTCTATTTGACTCTTTAATCGATTTGGAGTTTCTTCTTCTTTAAGTGGTTAGAGAGATGTAAATTCTTTCACTTTTCGCTGTTTAAGGAACCTCCACCCGGTCCTCCATCGTGGCTGTTAACAACTTACATTCCCAGCATCAGTGCAGGAGGGTCGCATTTCTCCACAACCTCCCCAGCCTTTATTGTTTGTAGACTTTTTGACAAAGGCCATTCTGACTGGTGTGAACTGATTCACCTCACTGTAGCTTCGATTTGCATTTCTATAACATTTCATGATATCGAAAGCTTTTCATGTGATATTTTTTAAACACAGTGCGAGTAGAACTGAGCTCTCAAGATTGGCCTCTTCATCGTCTGCCCTGTTTCAAATTCTTTTTCCCGGACTTACCCGGGACATTTGTTGAGGACTGGTTTGTTCCCCTTACAGCCCCTCGGGCCTGGTGAAAATCAAGTGCCCATCCGCACGGGTTTTTCTGTTGTTGTTACCAAAAGCGGCCACAAGGCGGCAGCATTTCTTCATGCGCCGCTGTTTTGATTGCTTTGTTTTGGCTAATTTAATTTTTTTTTTTTTTTTTTTCCTGTTGGAGTGGAGTTGATTTCCGTTGTGTTTGTTTCAGGTTTACGGGGACTTGATCAGTTATACATAGGCTATATCTATTCTTTCTGGGGTTTTCCCATGTAGGTTCTTGCAGTGTATTCAGTAGACTATTAAATATTGTCAACAGTTCTGCCTTGAAAGTATGGGTGCAAGTATCATTTTAAATTATTATTTTCTCCGGACCTAAGGCAAGGGGTGGGCTTGCCGGATCGGGTGGTAAGTCTGTATTTACTGTCCTAAGGAATCTCCATGCTGTTTTCTTTCGTGGCTGCACCCACCCATTTACATCCCCACCCACAGTGGCGTTGGAGAAGACTCTTGAGGGTCCAGTGGACAGCAAGGAGATCCACCAAGTCCATCCTAAAGGAAATCAGTCCTGAATACTCATTGGAAGGACTGATGCTGAAGATGAAGCTCCAATACTTTGGCCACCTGATTCGAAGAGCTGACTCATTGGAAAAGACCTTGATGCTGGGAAAGATTGAGGGCAGGAGGAGAAGCGGACGACAGAGGATGAGATGGTTGGATAGTATCACTGACTCACTGGACATGAGTTTGGGTAAACTCCGGGAGTTGGTGATGGACAGGGCGGCCTGGAGTGCTGCCGTCCATGGGGTCGCAAAGAGTCGGACACGACTGAGCGACTGAACTGAACTGAACTGAACCACAGAGCAGGAGGAGTCCCTGTTCCCGTCAGCCTCGGCCGTGTTTCATCCTCGTAGATCTTCTGAAGGATGGCTATTCTGAGCAGTGTGAGTTGATACCTCCTTGCAGTTTTGATCGACATTTCTCTAACAGTGATACTGAGCGTCTTTTCACGTGCTTTATGTCCATCTGGATGCCTTCTTAAGATGAAGGTCTATTTAGATCTTTGGCCTATTTTTCTCTTGAGTTGATTATTTTTTATATTAAGCTGAATGAACTGTTTGCATGTTTTGGAGATGAATAAGTTGTTTTTAAACTGGATTGTAACCATTTTTTCCCATTTTGAGAGTTGTCTTTTTCGTTTGTTTAGAGTTTCCCTTGCTGTGCAAAAGTTTTTGAGGTTAATAAGGTTACTTTTGTGGAGTTCTGTCTTATCTTGTATTATTCTAAGAGTGAAACCAGAAAGAACTTGCTATGGTTTATTTCAAAACCTGTTCTGCCCATATGTTCCTCAAGTTTAGAGTATCCATCCCTCCATTTAGCTCTTTAATCATTTTGGAGTGTTTTTTCTGTATGGGGTTAGGGAGGGACATAATTAGGTTCACTTTTCACTAGTTTAAGGAACTTCCACGCTGTCCTCTGTTTCGGCTGTTAACAATTTACATTGCCAGCATTAGCGTAGGAGAATTGCATTTTCTCCAAACACCATTTACTGTTTGTAGAGTTTTTGACAAAAGCCATTCTGACTGGTGTGACCTCATACCTGGTTGTAGTTTTGATTCACATTTCTCTAAAATTACTTGATGTTAAAAGGTTTCCATATGACTTAAGAAAAAAAAAAAGTGTAAAACTGACCTCTCTAGAATGACCTCTTGACGGTCTGCCCTGTTTTGAATTTTCTCCGGACCTACTGCAGGACATTTGTGGAGGACGGCTGCTTTTTCCTTATGTCCTCACAGACCGGGTGAATATTAAGTGTCCATCAGGACAGGTTTTTCCGTTGCTGTACCAAACGCGGCCACAAGGCGGCAGCATCTCCTCGTGCTCCAGTTTTTGTTTTTTGTTTTTGTTTGTTTGTTTTCTTTGTAACTTAATTTATATTTTCTGTTGAAGGATATTTGATTTCTGAAGTTGGGTTTGTTTTAGGTGAAGAGGAACTTGTTTCAGTTATACTCAGACGTGTATCTATTTTCTTGGGAGTCTTTTCCTGCATAGGTTATCACAGAGTGTTCCATAGACGTCCCTGTGCTAACAGTCGGTCCTTTCAGTTATCTATATGATATGTAGTAATTCACACATTCTAATCCCAACCTCTTAGTGTATCGCTCCCTACAAAATTTTTTAAAAGTAATCATGAGTTGTTTTTTTTAACTGAGTCTGTTTTATTTGCAAGTTATTTCATTTGCATGAATCTCTGGCTTCCCCCTTTACGTGATATTTGTCCGTCTCTTACCTCACTTAGGAGAAGGCAATGGCAGCCCACTCCAGTACTCTTGCCTGGAAAATCCCATGGACGGAGGAGCCTGGTGGGCTGCAGTCCTTGGGGTCGCGAAGAGTCGGACACGACTGAGCGACTTCACTTTCACTTTCACTTTACTTCATTTAGGATGATAATCTCTTGGTCCATCCCTGCTGCTGCCCATGGGATTTTTCCTTCTCTCTCTCTCGCTCTTTTTTTTTTTTTTTCCGATTTGTGAGTGTATTCCAGTGTACAGATGGGCCAGTTAGTCTTCATTTATCGATGGATATTTCCGTTAATGCTCTGTCTTGGCTGTTGTGACTAGTGCTGCCCTGAAAATAGGGGTGCACGTGCCCTTTTGAATTAGGACTTTTCCCAGATAAAAGCAAGGAGTGGGGTTTCCCGAAAAGTGGTAACTCTCTACTGTGTGTTTTAAGGAGCCTCCAAATATTTTCCTTCCTGGCTACACCCACCCATTTACAACCCCGCCCACGGTGGAGGAGGGTTCCCTGTTCCCCTCGCCCTCGGCAGCGTTTAATCTTTGAAAATCTCTCGAGGATGGCCGTTCTGAGCCGTGTGAGATCACACCTCAACCTAGTTTTAATTTTCATTTCCTTAATAGTTATTGATGCTGAGTGTCTTTCCATGGGCTTTTTACCTTCTACCTGTGAGGCTAATTAACCTCTTGAAGTTGGCTTCGTGGAAGTCAGCCCTGTTGTGAATTCTTTTCCGGCGATTTACCCCAGGGCATTCTTGAGGGCAGGTGTCATTTCCAGCCCTGGTGAACATTGGGCCCATCAGCACCGGTTTTCAAGGGGTTGTTACAGGGAATGGCCACAAGGCGGCAGCATTTCTTCCCGCCCAACTCCGGTTACCTGGGCAGCCAGAGCCTCGGGGCGAGTCCTGTTCCGGGTTGTATTAGGTGGATACATCAAGGGCTTGTGTCTCCTTCTTCCCCCTTAGCCTTTATCCCTCTGGACAAATCCCAGCGATTGGCACACCGCTCTGCAGCGGGAGCTGTCCTCCTTGGGTGGAGAGGAAGGAGGCTGGAGGTGGGAACCCCACCCCCAGGACACACGGAGCCCAGAGACCCCACCGTCCTTTGGGGGCGCTAGGGTTGGCTCTGCTGCAGGAGAGACCCCTGGGTCTGGAGACGGTGGGCTCAGGCAGAGGGGAACAGGAAGGCCAGGTCCGGCGGGGCGCTCACTGCGGGCGCAGCCTGCCCAGGGCCCTCAGCCCCAGGACAGTCCCGCCGGGGGTCCTGAGCCTGCTCAGGCCCCAGGGCCGTGACACCAGCCCGGGTCCCCAAGGCCTGAGGGCGACAGGGTCATCAGTCCTTTGTCTTTCTTTCTTTCTTTCTTTCTTTCTTTGATGTTTATTTTGAATTGAGTGTATAGATGATTTACGTTGTTGCGGATTTTTTTTTTAATATGTACAGCCACTTAATTTATATGTAGATGTATATATGTTCTTTTTGGGTTCTTTTCAGATATAGTTTATTACAGATTGTGGGGCAGGCTTCCTTGTGCTCCCAGTGGGTCCTTGTGGATTCTTTTGTTAATAGTGGTGTATATGTGTTATTCTCAACCTGCTAATTTCTCCCTCACCCCATGGTTTGTTTTTGGTAACAGTAAGTTTCTTTACTAAATCTGTGAAGCTGTTTCTGTTTTGTAAAGAAGTTCATTTGTTTCCATGTTTGTATTCCACCCAGAAATATAACATATGATGCTTGTCTTTCTTTCTTTCACTGAACTTCACCTGGTGTGACCGTCTCTAGCTCTTCCCCACGGCTGGAAGTGGCATTCTTCCATCTTTTATGTCTGGGTAATGCCGCTTTGTGAACCTGTACCCCAGCTTCTTTATGCATTCACCTGTCCCTCTCCATTTTGGTTTCTTTTGTATCTTGGTGATTTACCCAGTGATGCCATGATTGTTGGTGTGCGGCATCTTTTGAAAATTTGGTTTTGTCAGGATCCACGCCCAGGCGTGGGATGGCTGGGTCACGTGGCACTTTGTTGCTGAGTGTCTGGAAGGCCCTCCACGCTGTTCTCGGAGTGGATACACTGATTTCCACTCCCCTCCAGGGTAGGAGGTTCCCTTCTCTCCACACCCCCTCCTGCATTTTTTGCTGTCGAAATTTTGAGATGGCCATGCTGACTGGTGTGAAGTGATACCTCATTGAAATTCTGATTTGCATTTCTCTAGTGCTTAGGGACACTGAGCATCTTTGCATGTGCTTTATGGCCACCTGGATGCCTTCTCTGGACAAATGTCCACTTAGCTCTTTGGTCCATTTTTCTATTAGGTTGTTTGGTTTTTGATACTGAGCTGCACAAGCCCTGTTGGCCTGTTTTGGAGATGAATTCCTTGTATCTCCGTTTGAAAACACATTTTTTCCCCCAGTTCTGTGGGTTGTCTTTTCTTTCATTTGTGATTTACCCTGCTGCTCAAATGCTTTTAAGGTTAATGAGGTCCCATTTGTTTAGTTTAGTTTTTTATCTTTCTAAGAGTGAATCCTGGAGAAGGAAATGGCAACCCACTCCAGTGTTCTTGCCTGGAGAATCCCAGGGATGGGGAAGCCTCGTGGGCTGCCGTCTGTGGGGTCACACAGAGTCAGACACGACTGAAGCGACTTAGCAGCAGCAGCAGCAAGAGTGAATCCAAGATGAACTGGCTGTGATTTATATCAAAGCGTGTTCTGCCTGTATTTTTCTCAAGAGGTTTACAGCATCTGTCCTCCATTTAGATCTTTGATTGATTTCGAGTATATTTTTCTGCATGGAGTTAGGGAGTGACATAGTTTCATTCTCTTTTCAGGAACCTCCACCCTAGCCTCTATCCTGGCTGTTAACAATTTACCTTGCCATCAGTGTAAGAGGGTTTATTTTTCTTCACACCCTCTCCAGTGTTTATCGTTCGAAGGCTTTTGGACAAAGACCAGTCTGATCAGAGTGAGGTGATACCTCAGTTGTTTTGATTTGCATTTCTGTAAGATTGAGATATAAAATCTTTTCATGTAGTTTTTTGTAAAGACTGCGAGTAAAACTTACCTCTCTGGGTGGGCTTCTTGACCGTCTGCCCTGTTTTGAATTCTTTTTCCAGGACCTGCCCGAGGACATTTGCTGAGAATGGGTGTTTTTTCCTTATGTCCCTGCAGGCCTAGTGAATATTGTGTCCATCAACACAGGCTTTTCGGTTGTTGTTACCAAAAGTGACCGCAAGGTGGCAGCACTTCTTCATGCTCCACCTTTTTCTTTTTTTTGGTAATTTAATTTTTATTTTCTGTTGGACTAGACCTGATTTCTGATGTCGTGTTTGTTTTTGGTGTACAGGAACTTGATTCAGTTATACATAGACATATGTCTATTCTTTTGGGGGGATTTTTTCCCCGTATAGACCACAGGGTGTTCAGTAGACTTCCTGTGTTATTCAGTAGGTCTTTTTGATTACCTATTTGATATATAGCAGTACGTATATGTTAATCCCAACTTCTTAATGTATCTTTCCTCCCTTTTTTAAAAATAATAAGCTGGTTTTCTACATCTGTGAGCCTGTTTCTGTTTGCAAGTTAGTTCATTTGCATGAATTTGTAGATTCTACCTGCTAGCGATATCTTAATATATTTGTCTTTTTCGCTCTGACTTACTTTGGGGTAGGAGATAGCGGGGGCCCCGGGCTGGACAGCTTGTGCTTATCAAGTGGAATAAGACTGAAGCTTTGTTCTCCCCACACACTCCAAGGACAAAGCTAGTGGCAGAAGCTGAGCTCTGCTGGGGTTAAGAGATACGGTGCCCGCTCCTGAGGTCAAGGAAGAAAACTTCCTCGTCCGCAAGAGAGCAGAAAGGCCTCCTGGGGGCCGAAAAGGTCGGGGCCGCAGCCCATAAGTGTGGGCCTGCCCTCACAGGCCTCTGCGGTGGGATCCGTCTTGGCAAAAAGTTGCGCGTGCATGTTGGGGGGCAGGTCCTGGACTGGTCAGATGGGGAGAGAGACAGATGGTGCCCGGCGTGGAGACCCAGGACGGGCCTCGTGAGTGGCTCGCGTCACCTCCCACTGTGCTCCCCAGCTTCAGGGGAAGCCTGGCCCCTTCCCCGCGGGTGTCTGTCTCCGCCCGGCCTCTGACTCAAACACATGAACTGCCGCTTTGGGTGCTCTCCTGTGTTTTGTCTCTAATAATAAATGTCGTACCTGTTGTTTTGTTTTGCTTACAGCTTTTGCATCCTTGAAACATTCTTGCTTTCAAACGTGGGCGAGAGCCAGGGCCAGTTTGCTTCTAGCCTCTGGCCCTGGCGGTCTGACCGCGGGACTCCTGGTTTGCATCCAGGCTGCCCAGGCTCAGTCCCTGGGCAGGGCGCTAAGATGTGTCTTCAGGACGGCTCACTGCTCTCCCTCCGAGACCCTTTGGTCCGGAGTCTCCTCCGCAGGTCTCCCCAGACCGCTGGCTGCAGGCTCCTGACGTTCACTCTCTCCACCACGCGTCTGGGATTTCCTTTCCCACGTCTCTGGCACAAAAGGTCCCTTCTCTACCCAATCCTCTCCGCCTCCGAGGGAGGGCTCACTGCAGCCTCTCCGCTGCAAGCGCGCTGTCAGCCGCTCAGGAGCAGCCCTGGGGTCCTGACCCCCTGGCATGTTCCACCGCGGCCCACTCCAGCTCCTCCAGAGATCCCCCCACGCCAGGCCACTGCGGCCCCTAAACTGTGATGGCCCTTCCAAACGGTCTGCGTCCAGGCATTATCTGCTATCTGGGAAGCTTACGCCTGCCGACCGCTCCGTATCGGCCCGCTTGTCCTCGTGGGGGATGGAAAAAAGACGCCTTGCACGGCGTGCCAAGGACGACCAGAGACCTCCGGTTAGAAGTCGGTGGGGGAGGAGAGGACGCGCAAAGCCCCGTCAAGCATGAAGTCAGAGTTCGGGGGACCCTCCAGATTCCCTCCAGGCGCTTCCTGAATGTGTCCGGGGCGCTGGGGGACATTTCTAGGAGCACGCTCTGTCCTCAGTTGAGGTCACTCAACATGGGGAGATCCCTTTTTGAGCCAAAAGAAACACCCCTGGAGTGTATCCTTAAGAATTGACTGTGACAGTGTCTGGCCTTTATTTAAATTGGTGGATCGGGGTGGGGGGCAGGGGGAACGCCTGAAACTGGGCATCTTTATTGACACAGGAAAATGGGCTGCGGTTCCGATATGTCCAGGACTTTATTCCACTTTGATCATTTTCCTGCTCTGTGCCTCCTGTAATCAGAAAAACCCTCTTAACTTTCTCAAGAACCCCCTCTGACTCCTAACTCCTCTTGGGGTGGAGGAAGGAGAAGAAAGTGGGAAAAGAACGAAGCTTCCCCTTCCGGCCCGGTCCCTTCCTCCTCCAGACCCTTCTGATCAGACTGAGACCCCGGCTCCCAGAGGGACAGTCCCTGCCGGGGCAGCACCTTATCGGCCTGTCTGCTCCTCCTGTTGGGGCCAATCCGAGCACCGTCTGGGCTGTATGTTAGCTGTGAAGCGATGACCACAGCCAGGAGAGGCGACACTTTTTGACACTGGATGGCCATGATATTCTTTAGACTCCAGAGAAAATGGCTTAAAATGAAACTTTTTTTGAAATTGAAAACCAGTTCCTTTTGCATGTGCAGTTAGGAAAAGCTGGCTTGTTGAACTCCTTCCCCACCACCCCCCCACCCCCCGCAGAATTCTGACCCTGAGAAAGCAAAAATATGCCAGGAAAAAAGCCTGAAGTTAACTCTTATCTTGACTGGGAGATACACAGCCCACTTTACCTGAGACTTCAACTTGGGTAATTTAGTAGAAATTCAAGCCAAGAAAAAGAAAAGGGGCAAAAGACATTTTATAATAAATCTTTAGTGGAAAACTATGAGATCCCCTGGAGCAGGAAATGGCAACCCACTCCAGTATTCTCAGCTGGAGAATCCCATGGATAGAGGAGCCTGGCAGGCTACAGCCCATGGGGTCGCAAAGAGTCAGACGCGACCGAGTGACCAAACAACATGAGCCCTCTGTCTGCCTGGATCTGTGTGTGCCTCGCTGTGGGTCTTTGTCTTTGGATAATATCATTGAGGTTAATTTGTAAATAAGCTCTCCTTAACTCGCTTAAAGAAAAGTAAGCATTACAAATCAAACAATTCTAAATACAAGGAAAAAACCTAAAGATGTTTGGGCTCACTAGACACATGCCTTGTATTACACTGAGAAAAAATAAATTGTACTTTGGAAAAATACATGTGTTTAGAGGTTCTAAAATATGTTCCTGAGTTTCCTAATCAGAGAATGCCACTATGACAAACAATTCACAATTGCTTTCTTCTTGGTTTTCACTAGGCGTTAAGGTTTTTTAAAGGTTAAAAATTATAATATGGAATCAAAGCTACTACTAAAGTGACAAGGAAAAGATTTCAGTGCGTAAAGCAGGTAAAGATACATGTTGTCAGTGAAAGAAGATATAAAAGATTGGAGGTGTTTCTGTTGTAAAAAGTAATGATAATCTGTTCTACAGCTGGTTATTTGTAAGTGGGGAAAAAACAGAACAAATTAATACAGATCTAGAAGGTGACAAAAGGTTTGCAGAAAAGGAACGTTGGAAAGATGCTTTGGTATATGTGTTAATAATACATCAAAGGTTAAAACCGACTTAGATAAAAGTAGATAACTGGCTATAAGCCTGCAAGTCTCCTTGAGGTACCAGGTGTGGAATGGAATTCAAGCTTATTCTTCTGGAAATAAATGAGATCAATTTTGTATATTAATGTTCAGGTTGTCACTTCTCCAGCTACTTCTGAAGTTGAGTGGCCTGTCACACCTTCATCAGTTGTTCTGGGCTAATAAAAATGACACCAGAAATATGTGAGACCACAGCAGAAGTTTCCATTCCTTTGGACAGGGTAGCACAAGCTCTGACTCTATTGGACCAGGATCAGACTTCTAAAAACCATAACCTGGTTCTCACTCCTGCTTGGGCCCCTGGTCACAGTAATCCTTTTACTGATCTTTGGCCCCTGCCTTTTTAAATCTACTTGTTAAATCTGTCTCTTTCAGATTACTACAGTTTCACATCAAGATGATGGTGATGCAGAGATTCCAGCCAGTCCTCAGAACAGATCCTGTGGGAATAACAACAGAAGTCGCCCTGGGGCCCCTGAATGAGACAGGGCAAGAGCTCCATGGCCCAGCTAGGTGCGGTCTCCGAGCCCATGCCAGCCTGAAGCTACAGGAGACAGACCTTCGCCATCAGCCTCCCAGTGAAGATTTTTGGGATTCTTGTCTCTCAGAGGGGTTTGAGGTAGGAGGTGGAGGGGCCTCTGGGCTGGAAGCTGATGTTTGTCAAGTGAAGTGAAGCTCCACTCAAGGACAAAACTAGCGGCAGCAGCTGAGCCCTGCTGGAGTCAAGAGATAAGGTGCCAGTGACTGAGGTCAAAGAAGACTTCCCCGTACCAGGGCAGGAAGGCTCCCTGCAGGCCGAAAAGGGAAGGGACCCGCCCCATATTGAGTGTGGACATGCCCCTGCGGGCCTCTGTGGTGGGATCAGACCCACAGTTTGGTCCTGACTTAGGCCTGACTCTGCTCCACCCTGAGGTCAGACTCTGGTGCACACTCAGAGCCCTGAATCTGATGCACACTCAGAGCCCTGACCCTGGTGCACACTCAGGCCTGACCCTGGTGCACACTCAGGCCTGACCCTGGTCACACTCAGAGCCCTGACTCTGCTCCACCATGAGGTTAGACTCTGGTCCACACTGAGGCCTGACTCTAGTCCACACTCAGGTCAGACTCTGGTCCACACTAATGCCTGGCCCTGTCCTGACTTAGTCATGATGCTGGTACTCACTTGTCCTAACTCTGATCCACAGTGATGCCTGACCTGTCCACACTGAGGAATGACTCTGATCCACACTGAGGTTTGTCTCTTGCCCACAATGAGGCCTGACTCTGGCCTCACTAAGACTTGGCTCTGGTCCACACTCAGGCCTGACTGGTCCACACCGAGGCCTGTTGGTCTACACTGACCCCTGATTCCAGTCCACACTCAGGCCTGACTGGTCCACAGTGAGGTTTGACTCTGCTTTCCACACTGAGGCCTGACTGTGGTCCTGCCTCAGGCCTGATTCTGGTCCACACTCAGGCCTGACTCTGGTCCATACTAAACCTGACTCTGCACACACGGCGGCCTGACTCCGGTCCGCACGTAAGTTCTGACTCTGCGCACACTGCAGTCTCACTGTGCTCCGCACCGAGGACCGACTCTCGTCCACACTGCAGCCTGAATGTTCTTTCTCTAAGCCGTGACTCTCGTCCTCATAAAGCATGAATCTGGTCTTCACTAGGCCTCCTCATGTCCTCAGTAAGACCTCGTAATAGGAAATCCACTCTACGAAATATAAATTAAGTGTGGACTGTCGGTAATTCAGAAACTGATACATGCTGCCAAGCAGAAGTCAAATGTAAACACATTTTTAAAAATACAGACATATAGAAAGTTTTATGACATCATCTGCTCCACTCCTGTGCAGACATTAGATGACACCTGCATGCCGTGGATGACTGCACTGGGAAGGATAGACAAGTCAGAGCTGCAAGCTGTGTGCAGAAGGAGAGATGATGGATAAAGAAGAGGGGGTACAGGCACGAAAGGCAGTATTATTCTGCCATAAAATATGATCAAAATTACATTTTCCAGCCTCGGTGAGGAAAAAGATGACCATGATCTCGGAGAGAAGGGGCAGTGAGCGGTGCTGAAGACAGTCGTGGTTCCCTGTGAGGAACTGGACCTGGGGAGCCGGATGAGAACCAGGAGTCCTCGCCGTCAGACCAGCAGGGGCCAGGGGCGAGAAGCCAAGTGACCGCTGAAACGATGAACGTTTCAAAGAGACAGAAACCTGTTAAAAGAGGTACAGAGTTCACTTTTGGAGACACGGCATAGCCATGTGGGCGAGCAGGCGGAGGAGAGTCTGTTTAGGACAGAAACCGGGCAGAGATACACGCAGAGAGGGCGTGGCCGTCCTGGATGAGGAGCCAGGGAAGAGGAGGTGGAGACCCTCAGCCAGGACCGTCCTGCCGGGTCTGTTTGCCTTTGCCAATTACCCTGTCTCTTCTTCACACCCGACTAGCGTCTGGACCCGCCCCAACATGCGTGCAACAAAAAGAAAGCAACCAACACGTGGGGAAATGTTTGCAAAGAAGGATGTCGACAAGGAAACCATCTACAAAATATGCAGACTGCTCTTTCAGCTCAATTTAAAGAAAGCAAACAACCAAGTAGGCAAGTGGGCCAAAGACCTACATGGAAACTTCTCCCAAGAAGGCATCCGGACAGACATAAAGCCCGTGCAGACTGGCTCAGCGTCACTATTATAGGAAAATGCAGTTCAAAACTGCACCGCGGTATCAGCTCATCCCACTCAAAATGGCCATCATGCCGAAGATCTACAAAGATTAGTGCTGCTGGGGGGTGGGGGGCATGGAGTCCTCCACACTGCGGGCGGGGATGTAAATGGGTGGGTGCAGCGCCAAGGACAACAGCGTGGAGAGCCCTTAAAACAGCAGTTGTCGAGTTCCCACGTGATCCCGCAAGCCCACTCCTTGCCTTAGATCCGGAGAAAATCATGATTTAAAAGGACAGGTTCACCCCCCTCTTTTCAGGGCAGCACTATTGATAACATCCAAGACAGCATCAACCAAAATGTTCATCAACAGAGAAACGAATCACTGGTCCATCGAGACACTGGAACACACTCAGCCACCAAAAACAACTGAAACATGCCATTGTCAGCATCAGTGGGCCCAGAGATTTAGCATACTGAGTGAGGTCAGGGAAAGGGGAATTTATCACTTACAGATGGAATCCGTAAATTCATACAAATGAACTAATCTGTAAACAGAAACAGACTCACAGACTTAGAGAAGCAACTGCTTTTTATTTTTAAAAAACTAAGTAGGGGAGGGAGACATTAAGAGGTTAGGACTAACATATATACACACTGTTATCTGGGAGATAATCCAGAGGGACCTACGGAATCGCACAGGGAAGTCTAGAGAACACACTGACAGAATCTATACGGGAAAAGACCCCGAAAAAGAAAATCCCTGTGTCTATGTATAAATGAATCAAGTTCCTGTAAACCTAAAATAAACACAATATGGGAAATCAAATCTACTCCAATAGAAAGTGAACGTGAAGTCGCTCAGTCGTGTCTGACTCTATGCGAACCCATGGACTGTAGTCTACCAGCCTCCTCTGTCCATGGGATTTTCCAGGCAAGAATACTGGAGTGGGGTGCCATTTCCTTCTCCAGGAGATCTTCCCAACCCAGGGACTGAACCCGGGTCTCCAATAGAAAATTAAAAACAACCAAAAAAAAAAAGTGGAGCATGAAGAAATGCTGCCGCCTTGTGGCCGCTTTTGGTAACAACAGAAAAACCTGTGCTGATGGGTATTTAATATTCACAGTGGTTGGCTGGCATCACAGACTCCATGGACACGAGTCTGAGCAAGCTCCGGGCGTTGGTGATGAACAGGGAGGCCTGGCGTGCTGCAGTCCATGAGGTCTCAGAGTCGGATATGACTTAGTGACTGAACTGAACTGAACTGAAGTTTCACTTAGGGATTTAAGGAAAAAAACACCAGCCCTCTACAAACTGCCCTCTACCCTGCGGTAAATCACGGGAAGAGAATTCAACACAGGGCCACTGTTCAAGAAGTCTATTTGAAGACGTAAATTGTAGTCACAAGGGAAGAAACAAAAAGTCCGTGGAGCGCTACTCAGCTTCACTAATTGTGTGCATGTTCCCAGTGTCCCAGTCTTTGTGGCCCCATGGACTATAGTCCGCCAGGCTCCTTTGTCCATGGGATTTTCCAGGCAAGAATACTGGAGTAGGTTGCCATTTCCTCCTCCAAGGGATCTTCCCGACCCAGGGATCAAACCCGGGTCTTTTCCGACTCATGTGTTAGCAGACAGATTTTCTTTACCACTGAACCACCTGGGAAGCCCTTACTAATTATTAAGAGACTGCACTGCAAGTCAAAACTACACTGAGGTGTCACCTTACACCACTCAGAATGGCCATCCTCCAAAAGATCTTCAAAGATGAAAGGCTGCCAAGGCTGTGGGGAACAGGGAATCCTCCTAAGCTGTGGGCGGGGAGGGAAGCGGGTGGGTGCAGGCACTGTGGAAAACATCTGTAGGTTCCTTAAAACATTAAATACAGAGAAGCCACATTTTCTGGCCATCTCACTTCTTGGCCTAGAACTAAAAAATATCCTAATTTGAAACACATGCGCCCATTTTTTAGGGCAGCACTGTTCACAATAGGCAACACACAGCTTCAACTGAAATGTCCATCAATATTTTCTATTGGAAAAATGAAGAGTAACTGGTTCATCTATACACTGGAATCTATTTGGCCATCAAAAAAAAAGTAAAAAATAAATACCATTGGCAGCAGCATGGCTGGACCGAGAGATGATCATACTAAGTGAAGTCAGAGAAAGATAAATGCTTAAAAATATCACTTACAAATGAAATCTATAAATTCATAGACATGAACTAAATTCTAAACAGTAACACTTTCAGACTTAGAAAACCAGCATGTGATTATTTTCTTTTAAAGTTATGGGGGACACATACACTTAGAGGTTACAATTAACATATACACACTACTCGATATCAGAGATAATTTAAAAAGACCTACTGAATAGCACAGGAAGCCAATTGAACAAACTGGGATAAGATATAGAGAAAAAACCCTGAAGAAGAATAGATAAACACCTATGTATAATTCAGTCAAGCTCCTGTTCACCTAAAATAAACACATCAGAAATTAACTCTACTTCTATAAAAAATTTAAAAATTACCAAATTAAAAAAAATCCAGAAACCAATGGAGCAAGAAATATTGCTGCCTTGTGGCCACTTTTGGCCACAGCAACCGAAAAATCTATGCTGTTCAGTTCAGTAGCTCAGTCGTGTCCCAACCCTTGTGACCCCATGGACTGCAGCACACCAGGCATCCCTGTCCATCACCAACTCCCAGACTTCACCCAAACTCATCTCCATCGAGTCGGTGATGCCATCCAACCATCTCAACCTCGGTCGTCCCCTTCTCCTCCCGCCTTCAGTCTTTCCCAGCATCAGTGTCTTTTCAAATGAGCCATCTCTTTGCATCAGGTGGCCAAAGTATTGGAGTTTCAGCTTCAGCATCGGTCCTTCCAATGAACACCCAGGACTGATCTCCTTTAGGATGGACTGCTTGGATCTCCTTGCAGTCCAAGGGACTCTCAAGAGTCTTCTCCAACACCACAGTTCAAAAGCATCAATTCTTCGGCACTCAGCTTTCTTTATAGTCCAACTCTCACATCCATACATGACCACTGGAAAAACCATAGCCTTGACTAGACGGACCTTTGTTGGCAAAGTAATGTCTCTGCTTTTTAATGTGCTGTCTAGGTTGGTCATAACTTTCCTTCCAAGGAGTAAGCGTCTTTTAATTTCAGGCTGCAGTGACCATCAGAAGTGATCTTGGAGATCAAAAAATAAAGTCAGCCACTGTTTCCACTGTTTCCCCATCTATTTGCTATGAAGTGATGGGGCCAGATGACGTGACCTTAGTTTTCTGAATGTTGAGCTTTAAAACCCCTCTCTGCTCCCTAAATCGCCCCGTCGTCCAGCCGGAGCCCGGGCGTGGACACGCAGAGTGAGGCAGGGTCAGCACGTGTCCTGCCCAAGGCCGGCACCCAGACACAGCTCCACGGTCCTCTCCGAGACTTCCTCTGTCCTGTCTGTTTTCTGCCCTGAGACTGAACGTGAGGAAGGGCACAGCTGCCTGGACCTGGCTCCGGAGCTCTGTGCAGGGAACTTCAACCAGGGTGGGCCAGGGGCTGGTGAGTCCACAGTTACAGGGACGGGGTCCCCAGACCTGCTGTCCCCCCAGATGCCACCACACCCGCAGCGGCTGGGTCGGCCACGCTGTCTGCACAGCGAGCGTGGCGTGTGTCCTGGGAGGAGCCGGTTTTATCCCTCGTGCTGTTCATCCCCCTCGGGTGATTAAGCAATTAAAGATCCTCACTGCACAGCCAGACCGCAGGTGGAACAGAGCTGAGAAAGTATAACTGGGCATTAAAGGGGCAGGCGAAGGTGCACCAGTCACTTCTCCTGGGCGTGCTCCTTGGGGCGGCGTCATCTCGTCATCGTCGCAGCCCTGAGCTCCATCCCGGTCAGGAATCTGGCTCCAGTGACTTCACGCTCCCTGGTTCCTGCTCTTTACGGCGGGAGCTCCTTTTCTAATCAGGAAAGCAGCCCATTTGAAGCCATCATTCCCACCTCAAAATGCCGTGGATCCCTGATGCCCCCAGGCCTCCACGGGAGGATGATGCCTTTTGTTGGAGTTATTCCAGTGCTTCGTCGGGACGCAGTCACACCTGTTTTCACTGTGTCTGTGGGCGGTGTCTACCTGCAAAGGCGGCCTTAATAGGTGTGGCAGAGACCACACAGCCCGTAACTCTAAAACATCCCCTCACTGATGCTTTATAAAAATCTGCCTCACGTGGCTTTTGATGGCCAAGTCGAAGATCTCTCTTGGTAAATGTCACGTTGCCATGAAAATGTGTGTTGCTGTTCCGTCACTCCGTCGTCTCTGACTCTTTGCGGCCCCATGGACTGCAGCACAGCAGGCATCCCCGTCCGTCACCGTCTCCTGGAGTTTGCTCACACTCACGTCCATTGAGTCACTGATGCCATTCAACCACCTCATCCTCTGTCGCCCCCTTCTCCTCCTGCCCTCAATTTCCCCCAGCAAATATGTGGGTTCTTTTCAAATATCATTTGACCTTCATTTCTAATATAACTCCACAGTGTTAAGAGAACAGACTCTGTATGATGTCAATACCTTTAGACCATGACATTTGTGCACCTTGTTTTATGTGCCAGGATATATTCCAGTGCCTCCTGGTTTACAGTCTATGGGAACTTGAATCGAATTTGTACCCTGTTGCTGTGTGAAGATTATGCAAATCTTAATTATGTTGAATTGGTTCACAGTGCTCTTCAGATCTACTCTAACTTTCTACTTCTTTGTATATTCATTCTATTAATTTTTGATATTTGAAACTCCAAATAAAAAATCTTAATATATCCACTTAAAAATAATTGTAATATATAGTGGAACTATATGTAACCTTGTTCTGTATTTTCCAGGTCTCCTGTAAATATGTCATTATACTTTCATAATTAAAAAGAATAAAAATGTATTTAAAGAGATTTGCCTCAAGCACCTCCTTTTTATAGTGCTCCCACTGCCCAACACCCACCCCATGTGACGATCCAAAATGCCCCGCCCCTGGGCCAACCACACATCCCCATGGCTTTCCAACAGGCTTTCCGCTTTCCAACAGGCTTTCCACTGAGAAGTTGTTCTTTTTTGCTGTCTTTTGTTTCTTACTGGGCATGTGTTCATGTCTTCATTTCTTTTAGGGCTCATTCAGAGTCTTCTCAAGTCACCATTTAGGATAAGGAACTGTCAACACCGAAGGTCCCATCCACTGTCACCTTTCAGGTCAAGAACCCCAAACCCCACACTATAGGCATCTTCTTCACTTTTACTGCAAATTCGTAAATAGCTTGCTCAATTTACTTCTGTGATTCCACTTCTTCCCCAAACCAGAATTTTCTTGGGGGAACTTACTTGGACCCTGAGTAGGTGAAACTTAATATACAGAACAAATGGGTATAATTGGAGCAGAATCTTCCTATTCACCGTAGCTATTCTCCTTATATGAAGGTATTCATTTTTTCTCTTCAGTTATATCTTGGGTTGGCTAAGAAGCCCGTTTGGGTTTTTCCGGAAGATGTATGGAAAAACCTGAATGAACTTTTTGGCCAAGCCAACAATATAGACAAAAAAGATAGGCAGGATGGTTAGGCATTGAGTTAAGAAGCATCTAAGCCACCTTTGAGCAGATGATACATAGACTGATGTGGATATGGTCCAGGTGTCTCACTGTTGGTGGAACATTTATAAGCACAGAAGAGGGAAAGGGTAGGATAAGCCCTATTGAGTTCAGTTTTTAATTGGAGGAATCATGACTAACTCATGTTTTTGTTGTTCAGTTGGTCAGTTGTGTTCGACTCTTTTGCGACCACATGGACTGTAGCCCATCAAGCTCCTCTGCCCATGGGATTTTCCAGGCAAGAATATGGGAGTGGGTTGTCATTTCCTTCTCCAGGGGATCTTCCCAACCTAGGGATTGAACCTGCGTCTCCTACATTGGTAGGCAGTTCTTTACCACTGAGCCACAGTGGAGCCCAGTAACAAGTTGTTGATCATCATAACCTTTGTGCAGATTGAGTTAGAAATGTGGTGACTCTGCTACGTGACTTGGGGATGAAACCCGCTGCCAGCTTGCTTAATTCAACCCAGTCCTACCGATGTTCGCTGGGTGCTGGCTACGCCCCCAGGAGGCTGTGTGGGCTGTGGTTATCCACCCCAGATGACACAGGACAAGCGATGGCTGAAAACTGATTGACAACCAGGATTCTGAACACTTCAGCCTCGTAAACACGTCTCTCCTCTCCTGCTCTGGACTCAGAGGGAGCTTTAAGCGCCCTGTGTGTCCATGGAGAGGTGAACGGATAAAGAAGTCGTGGGGGGGTGTGTGTGTGTGTGTGTGTGTGTGTGTGTGTGTGTGTGTGTGTGTGTGTGTGTGTGTGTGTGTGTGTGATGGAATATTACTCAGCGATGAAAGGAGGACATGAGTCACTTCTAGTGAAGTGACTAAACCTACAGCCTGTCACAGAGTGAAGTGAGTCAGAAAGAGACAGGATCATATATTCACGCGTATATGTGGAACCTACAAAGATGGTACTGATGAACCTACTTGGAGGGCAGGAATAGAGATGCAGACGTAGACAAGACTTGTGGACACAGCGGGGCAAGGAGAGCGTGGGATGACTTGAGAGAGTAGCACTGAGACATATACACTGACGTATGTCACACGGACAGCCAGGGGGAGTCTGACGTGACCCGCGAGGAGCTCAACCCAGTGCTCCCTGAGGGGTGGGGGGCGGGAGGGCGGGGACACCTGTATGCCTGTGGCCACTCACGTCGATGTGTGGCAGAAGCCACCACAATATTGTAAAGCGATTATCCTCCACATAAAAACAAGCCAAGAGCCCTTCAGCGTCCGGGTCTCCTCACGCTTTCAGAGGCTGCTGGGGCCCCGCTGCTTTAGGAGTCTATCTGGCATGAGTGGGAATGAATGAGGGAAAGAACGAGTGATGGCTCGCACACGTGGGTGAAGGGAGATCTCTTCTTTCCTGCCAGTAGCCGCTGAAGGCTGAAAGGAGACCACGGCGGACGTTTTGCCTCGGGAGGGCGCTGGGGTGGGAGCGGAGGAGGCGCGCCGGGACGAGCGGCCGCTCACGGGCCCAGTCTCAGGACGTCTCCCCGCAGAGCACTCGCTAACCGATCGCAAGGTCCGCGGAGCGTGGAGACGCCTGCCAGGCGCCCGTGACGGGGCTGGGACCGGCGGACGCGGTGCGCGCCCCCAGCAGGAAGCCCTGAGAACGCCACAGAGCCTTTCTTTTTCAAGGGATCCCCCCTCCGCCCCATGTGGACCATTTCTAGAGTCCTTTCTGAATTTCTAACAGTATTGCTTCTGTCTTACATGTTTCACTTTTGTCCGAGAGGCCTGTGGGTTCTTAGCTCCCCGACTGGGGCTGGAACCCGCGCCCCCTGCGTTGGAAGGCGAAGTCCTAACCACTGGGAAACCGGGAAAGCCCAGCGACTTGACTGGTTCAGGAAGCTTTACTGAGATGTCACTGACACGGAAAATATCTGCATGTGAGGCGTACAGCATGGCACTTTGATATGGGAATATACTGTGAAATTATTACCACAGGAAGCTTGACGCCTCCATCCCCTCACAGAATTAACGTTTCTCCCAGCTGGTGGTGATAACAGGGAAGATGTACTCTCTCACTGACTTTCTGTCATACGGTAAGTGTATAGTGCCGGACTGTTAGGTCCCGGCCCCAGGCGGTGCATCAGATCCTCAGAACTTACTCATTTTATAGCTGTAGCTCAGTGCCCTTTGACCAACAACTCCTCACTGCCCGGATCTCCCGGCCCCTGGCACTATACACTCTCTGTTCCATGAGTTCGGCTTTTTCAGATTCCATGGACAGAAGCTGTCACACAGGACTTTTCTTTCTCTGTGCAGTTTATCTCAATTAGCATAGTGCTCTTGAGGTCTATCCATGTTGCTGCAAATGGCATTATTTCACTCTTTTTTATGGCTATGTAATACTCCATTGCTGGAGGAGGAAACAGAAACCCACTCCAGTATTCTTGCCTGGAGAATCCTGATGGACAGAGGAGCCTGGCGACCTGCAGCCCATGAGGTTGCAGAGTTGGACACGACTGAGCAACTCAGCACAGCACAGTGCTGACTTCAACAGCAGCAACTTCGAGTTATAAAATGAGTAAGTCACCAATACATAATGTGCAAGTGGTTCAGGAGTTACGTATACTGTGTCACATGACGAGAAGTGGTAACAGAGTCAATCTTCAATGTTTTCACAATAAAAAATTTCCGTCAGTACAGTACAGTGTGGAGGTGGGTAGATGTTAACTAGACTTATTGAACCCATCTGTAATGTATACAAATATTCAATCATAATGTTGTAAGTCCTGAAGTGATATAATGTCACACTTATTATACTTTAATAAAAATAGTCACCCAATACTTAAAGAAGAGAATTAGTTATTATTGATGGCATCTACTAGATATTTATCACATTAAGCATTATTTCTACCGACTCCAGAGCAGATCCTAGGCATTCTAGGATCCCTCAGGAGCAGCAGAAAAGGGGAAACAGTGGGAAAACATGAGGCCAAGACATCAGAAGTCTGTATCAACCATAGATGAAACTCTAAAGCAACAGTAATATAAAAACAAAAAGTGAAATTCAGTATGTAAACGACGACAAAGGTGACCACCAGCATCAGGACGGTGCGGGTGGCTCTGGTCTCTGGGGGGCATCTGTGGTGTCCAGTGCCGGTGTGAATATACTGAACCCTCTGGTGGTGTCTGAGCAGGAGAAGCACCATGGAGCCACTGGACCAGACCATGAGGGTAAGAAACACGGTATCAGAGACGGACCACAGGTAGACAAAGCCTTCATTAGGAGCTGAGGCGGAACAGAACCACTTGCTCCGAGTATCAGAATAGTTGTGTATATCCTGAGGACCAGTGATTTTCAGAAGAACAGAGATGTATGTTGAGAGGTTAAGCACCCAGCAGGTGCAGCAGGAAGGAACAATGACCCTTCCTCTGAGCATCATCCACTCCGCTCTCCTGGGGGTGAGAGTGAAGGCCTGATAGGTGCTCAGGATGGAGGTGGAGCACAGGGCGGTGCTGAGAGTCACCCTCTGGAAGTAATACAGTAATTTACACCCAAGGCTGGACAGGGGGTTTCTCAAAAGAAAACCTGTCATTATATGGGGAATTCCAGAGGACAGAAGAAACAAAAGATTGGACAGGGCCACGTGGGTGAGAATCATGTCTGCAGGTCTCTGCTTGTGGCCAAGCAAGACTGGAGAGACGCTGCGGGAGAAAAGGAGGGCATTGCCCAGAGCCCCAGCCACCACCTGGAACAGAAAGATGGCTGTCACAGCCACCTCCCCTGCATTTCTCAGGGCATCTTTGTGAAAAGACATGGAGAGGACGTCAGAGTGGCCTGGAACGGAAAGGGGGCTGTGTGGGTGTCGACATATGCAGTCTTCTCACAGAACCAACACTGGGAAAGAATTCCTGCTTTCTGCTCTTCCGAGAAGGGAGACATGGTCATGCTCCACAGGAGGGGCTCAACCTGGAGCACACATGCATGATACTGGTTACACTTTTCACTCCGATTATATTTATTTCTATTATTTTGGCACTTCCTTATTCTCCACCAGCATGTCAGGTCCATGAAGTAAAGAACCACATCACTTGTTCAGTAACACGGTGTGATGCATAATAGATGTTACAAACTCTGTACTAAGTGTATGACAATGTGACCGGAGACAGAATAGCAGATACACTCCCCCCTTGGAGACGTTCCTGCGTCTTGGAAGCATGTATTAAGAAAGAAATGAAAAATGCACAATACTGGTGAGCTTTAAGACTGCCCAACTAGCTATACCACAGTTTTAAGAGTCAGTTATTCACACTTGAAACTCATATTTCATCAGAATTACCACACACAGTAGCACTGGGTTCTTCTTACCTGAATCTGCTCTCCTGGGAAGGCAGTTAACTGGATCCTAACCAGCTGGGGTTCGCACAGAGCCTGACTCACCTGGGAAGGGAAATCCCCAGCTCCAGCCCACTCTCGCTGTGCTGTCCCCTTCAAGGGGGAGAAAACCATGGAGACACAGGAGGTTCACAGTCCAGAGGCACACTCAGGGACCGACTGAGACCTCATCGTAGGAGGTGGAATCTCCGCTCTCCCCGAGGAAGGAGATAGAGGGGCCCCCGGGCTGGAGAGCTGGTGTTCATCAAGTGGAGTAAAACTGAAGGTTTATTCTCATGCACACACTCCAAGGACAAAGCTAGTGGCAGAAGCTGAGCCCCGCTGGGGTAAAGAGATACTATGCCCATGCCTGAGGTTAAGGAAGACTTCCCTGTCTGTACAAGAGAAGGAAGGCTTCCCAGGGGTCAAAAAGGAAGGGGGGCCCCACCCCATAATAAGGGTGGACATGCACCCACAGGTCTCTCTGGTGGATCCATCTTAGGAAAACATTGCCCATGCACGTTGGGGAGGGTTCAGGGATCAGTCAGGTGTCAAGAGAGAGACAAGGTAATTGGCCAAAGGTAAACAAAGACAATATTTTAAGTATACATTATGAAATCATACGGTAACCACAGCAATTATTTCGAATTTAGACCAACAGAAGTTTGGTTTGTTTGTTTTTGTGGAGTTTTTAAAGATCTACTGACAAATGTCCTTTTTGCTAGTAAATCCCATCATTCCGTAATCTCAGAAATCATTCCTTGTTTCAAAGAGAAAAATTCCACTATAGTTTAATCACATTGTCTCTGAGTGAAATCCCGTCATATAGACCAAAGATCAGCAAACTTTTTCTGTAAAGGGACAGATAGTGGTATTTTAGGTTTTGTAGGTCCAGATGCAACTGAGCAACTCCATGTGTTTATGCAGCTGGGAAGGCAGCCACGGACAATATATTAACAGGTGAGCATAGCTGTGTTCACAATAAAAAAGTATTTCTTAACACAGATGGTGTATGTGCACACCATCATTCACAGCAGCATTGTTCCCAGTAACCAGTAAGAGGAAACAGCCCATGGGTCCAACAGTGGATGAGTGGATAGGCAAAGTGTCATCCTATATTGATAGGAAGTGTATTCATCTGTGAAAAGGAAATATGCAGCATATTTCATATATGCTACAACACAAATGGACCTTGAAAACATGCTGAATGAAGCAAGCCAGGCACAGATGGAAAAAAATATATGATTCCACTTATAACAGTTACTGGAGTAGGAAAATTCATTGGACCAGAAAGTGGAATAGAGGTTACCACTGACTGAGGGGAAGAGGGGTTGTTGTTTAATGAGTAGCAAGGGTCTGTTGGGATGATGAAGTTTTGGGAATAGATAGTGGTAAGAGTTATACACGGGCTTCCTGGTGGCTCAGATGGTAAAGGGTCTGCCTGCAATGCAGGAGACCTGGGTTTGATCCCCAGATTTCGAAGATCCCTTGGAGAAGGAAATGGCAACCACTCCATTCACATCACTAAATGTTTAACAGGCGCTCTTTTTACCCACTACAATGCATCCAGATAACAAGGCACATTGAAAGGCAAAAACAAACAAAAACCCCCCAAACCCAAACAGTTTGAAGACACAGAGAGAGCATCAGATGCAGACACGGCAGGAATGTTGGGAGGGTCGGACCTGGAACGTGAATCAGCTATGATCACTGTGCTGAGGGCTCTAGTGGACAAAGCAGACACTGCAGGAACAGCGAGGCAAGGAGAGCAGGAGAGGGGAATTCTAAGGAAGAACGAGGAAGAAATGCTGGAGACCAAAACACTGTCCCAGAAATTCAGGACTGAATTTGATGGGCTTCTTAGTAAATCAGAAGACACTGATGTGGAAGTAATCTCAGAGAGAGATTTACAGTGAACTCACGGCTCTGGTCCTTCTTAGTAAATCAGAAGACACTGATGTGGAAGTAATCTCAGAGAGAGATTTACAGTGAACTCACGGCTCTGGTCCCAGTCAGATACACACCCCAGCACAATCCCACCTTCCACCTGCCAGCCAGGGCACGGACGGTGCAGCTCAGGACAAGCCCGGGGAGCACCTGTCCTGCCCAAGGTGCTGACAGCACAGCTCTGGGCGCCTCTCCTGCTGGAGAGCCTGCTCTCCCGTTTCCTGCCCTGAGACTGAACACAAGGGAGCACTCACCTGCCTGCACTTGGCTCCACACTCTGTGCAGGGAAGTGTCAGTCAGGATGGGCCCCAGTTATAGGGACGGGGTCCCTGGGCCCGATCTCCCCACAGAGGAGCCATTATCATGTCATCTGGAGTGGAGGTGACTCTGTCTGCATGGAGAGTCTGGGGCCTCTCCAGGGAGGAGCAGATCTTACCCCCCGTGCTCCTCACCCTCACCCACGCCTGGGGACTAGTGACGACTCCTGGCAATTACTGAGAAGGTCCACAAGGGCAGCTGAGCAGAGGGGAGGGAGAGTTTTCTGTGTTCCCTGTGGGAGAACCCAAGTTTAGAGTGAAAGTCATAACTGGGGAAGGGACACTCACAGTACACCAGGGCTCCCTTCACTGTTTCCTGTTGGGCATTTTCCTTCATGGTCTCACTTTTCCGAACTGTTCCAAAGTGTGTTCTCACTGATCATCAGCATGTGATCTGGAGGCTGGGCTTTCCCCTGAGTTTAAGTTCCACAGCCCATTCTATTTATGGTCTCAGGTCTGTTTAATCTGGAAAACGCCCCCTTTGAAGCCAGAGTTTCCCTCCTCAGAATCCTCAAGTCTCCCTTGTATCCACATGACTCTGGGAGGACTTAGTCATTTGTTCTAAGTCACCCTTGGAGCCCCGTCCTTGAGCCTCTCATTGGACCTCCAGTTGTACATGTGTTATGGGCCATTACTGCTGGAAAGAAGATTTCTGGACTCTGATGAGGAAAAACAGAGAGGTAACATTAGACTCTATGCCTCAGTCCATGGGGTCACAGAGTCAAACTTGACTTAGTGGCTGAACAACAGCATTAGAATACTTTAAATTGATCATGGCAATCATCAGTTGATAGCTGTGAAAGGTTGTTGCTGAACGATAAGATGCCAGGATTCTCGGCCTCCATAGGAGATGAATTCAATCCGGGGCCAGAGATGAGGCTGGATTGCTCAGAGCTTTTGTGGAATAAAGTTTTATTAAAGTATAAAGGAGATAGAGAAAGCTGCTGACACAGGCATCGGAAGGGGGCAGAAAGAGTACCCCCCTGCTAGTCTTCAGCTGGATGTTATAGAGTCCCTAACAGTCTGTTAATGAAAAGAAAGGAATGTCTTAAAACTCAGAATGGCATCAGGCCCCTCATCCATAAGTTGTATTTTGTGATAATCCTGGCACCAGATGATTCATCCCAGGCCATAAAACGATTGACTTGAATCTTGTAGAAGGGCAGATTACCATACAAATAGTTTCCTTTACATAGAATGGGGAACAATATCTGAGTATAACATACTGGATTGTCAAGTAGGTTCTGAGCCATTTGGTGGAACCGACTTGAAGACACAGTCTGGGGTAAATGCATAGCACATTAACATAGCTTAAGACAAAGATTTCCATAAGAAAAATGTATTGGTTAACTCAAGGTTTGAGAATAGTTAGTTTCAAGTGAAACCAGGTGTCATGGCAACACAGTATTTTAAGAGAAACCTCAAAAGAATAAAATACTTAGGAGTATATCTACCTAAAGAAACAAAGACCTATACATAGAAAACTATAAAACACTGATGAAAGAAATCAAAGAGGACACAAACAGATGGAGAAATATACTGTGTTCATGGATTGGAAGAATCAACATTGTCAAAATGGCTATACTACCCAAAGCAATCTATAGATTCAATGCAATCCCTATCAAGCTACCAATGGTATTTTTCACAGAACTAGAACAAATAATTTCACAATTTGTATGGAAATACAAAAAACCTCAAATAGCCAAAGTAATCTTGAGAAAGAAGAATGGAACTGGAGGAATCAACCTGCCTGACTTCAGACTCTACTACAAAGCCACAGTCATCAAGACAGTATGGTACTGGCACAAAGACAGAAATATAGATCAATGGAACCGAATAGAAAGCCCAGAGATAAATCCACAAACCTATGGACACCTTATCTTTGACAAAGGAGGCAAGGATATACAATGGAAAAAAGACAACCTCTTCAACAAGTGGTGCTGGGAAAACTGGTCAACCACTTGTAAAAGAATGAAACTAGAACACTTTCTAACACCATACACAAAAATAAACTCAAAATGGATTAAAGATCTAAATGTAAGACCAGAAACTATAAAACTCCTAGAGGAAAACATAGGCAAAACAGTCTCCGACATAAATCACAGCAGGATCCTCTATAACCCACTTCCCAGAATATTGGAAATAAAAGCAAAAATAAACAAATGGGACCTAAGGAAACTTAAAAGCTTTTGCACAACAAAGGAAACTATAAGCAAGGTAAAAAGACAGCCCTCAGAATGGGAGGAAATAATAGCAAACGAAGCAACAGACAAAGGATTAATCTCAAAAATATACAAGCAACTCCTGCAGCTCAATTCCAGAAAAATAAAGGACCCAACCAAAAAACGGGCCAAAGATCTAAACAGACATTTCTCCAAAGAAGACATACAGTTGGCTAATAAACACATGAAAAGATGCTCAACATCACTCATTATCAGAGAAATGCAAATCAAAACCACAATGAGGTATCATTAGACGCCAGTCAGGATGGCTACTATCCAAAAGTCTACAAGCAATAAATGCTGGAGAGGGTGTGGAGAAAAGGGAACCCTCTTACACTGTTGGTGGGAATGCAAACTAGTAGAGCCGCTATGGAGAACAGTGTGGAGATTTCTTAAAAAACTGGAAATAGAACTGCCATATGACCCAGCAATCCCACTCCTGGGCATACACACTGAGGAAACCAGATCTGAAAGAGACACATGCACCCCAATGTTCATCGCAGTACTGTTTACAATAGCCAGGATGTGGAAGCAACCTAGATGTCTATGAGCAGACGAATGGATAAGGAAGCCGTGGTACATATACACCATGGAATGTTACTCAGCCATTAAAAAGAATTCATTTGAATTAGTTCTAATGAGATGGATGAAACTGGAGCCCATTATACAGAGTGAAGTAAGCCAGAAAGATAAAGAACATTACAGCATACTAACACATATATATGGAATTTAGAAAGATGGTAATCATAACACTATATGCAAAACAGAAAAAGAGACACAGATATACAGAACAGACTTTTGGACTCGGTTGGAGAAGGCGAGGGTGGGATGTTTCAAGAGAACAGCATCGAAACATGTATATTATCTAGGGTGAAACAGATCACCAGCCCAGGTTGGATGCATGAGACAAGTACTCAGACCTGGTGCACTGGGAAGACCCAGAGGGATCGGGTAGAGAGGGAGGTGGGAGGGGGGATCGGGATGGGGAATACATGTAAATCCATGGCTGATTCATGTCAATGTATGACAAAAACCACTACAATATTGTAAAGTAATTAGCCTCCAACTAATAAAAATAAATGAAAAAATAAATAAATAAGAGAAACCTCCTTTTAAATTTGTATAGAGAAGGGAAAATATCGCTAGTTTGTTTCCTCCTGCCACTTAACAGATAAAAATGTCTGACACTTGCAGCCTATTTCCTCCATTTGGAGATGCCTGGCCTTCCTGCCTGTTACCCTCTCAGTTGGATCTTGGGTACCAGTTCCCTCAGCTGGGAAATAGCCCTGAGTTCATCCTTCTGAAGCCCAGAGAGCAGAAGAGGGTACAATCAATCGTCCCCACTGGGCTCCTTCTGCAGGGAGTTGATGCACTGTGGCCAGCAGACTTGTCCACAGTTCAGGTACATGGGTTTGAGAGAAGGCAGGCAGATAAGATGGCCATGTCTGCTGAAAACATGCATGATTTAGTTGTGCATATGACTTAACCTGTGGGCTGATGACTCCTCCTCGGAAGCTGCCCCCACACATTTAAACACAGAACCTACTGTGTGCCATCCCCAGGACTAGGTAACGAAGGCTCAAACAGAAACACTCACAGTCCTGGTCCTGAGATATGTGATGCTGGTTACACGAAGGCCATGGTCATCATCAGATTCTTCACTCAACTGGTGAAAGGGTCTTGATTTCGCTGTCTATTAAGGTAGCTCCAGTCCCACATGGCTACTGAGCCCCTGAAACGGGCTCGTCTGAGAGATGCTCTGATTGTAAATACTCACTGGACGTCAAGCGTCTGTTAAGACAGAGAGATAGTAAGCTACCTTTTCAAGAACTTTTCAGAATTGATTACAGCTTGTGCTCAGTCGCTCACTTGTGTGCGACTCGTTGCGAACCCATGGACTGCCACCCGCCAGGCTCCTCTGTCCATGGGATTCTCCAGGCAAGAATACTGGAGCAGGTTGCCATGCCCTCCTCCAGGGGATCTTCCTGACCCAGGGGGCGAGCCTCCGTCTCCTGTGTCTCCTGTGTTGCAGGCAGATTCTTTACTAGCTGAGCTATTAGCGAAGACCCCATCCTTAATAAAATCTCACTTATTCCAGAAATAAGTCAACATTTGATGGGATTAAGAAGGTGGGATGTAAATAAGGAGGAAATAGGAACCATATTCATAAAATCCCCTTGCAGGGGAGCTGAGTGGCAGTGGGGGCATGTGGAGGACACAGGAGAACCTAGTGGACTTGAGGTGGGTTCACCTCATGGAATTTCTTTTTCACATCTCTGATTTCGCCAAAAGACAGATTTGACAGACATGGTCTGCAGAATGGAGGCATTTGTTAATTCAGCAAGTATTCTTGAGGTCAGCTCAGTGCTGGGCAGTGTGTGTCCATTTAGGGGCACTAGACACAGTACTCTGTCCTGAGAGAAGTAAACTGACCCTGGCAGGGTCTTCTTCATTTCCTTTATCATCACAGCTTCACAGTGTATGCAAGATGGTGACTTTTCCCCATTGACTTCATCAACCTCTCAGGTCGTGCCAGGCCTCCTGTCATGGCCAGGAGGGTCCTGCTGGGCTCAGAAGGCTCAGCAACGTGCAGTAGAAAGGGAACACGGCATAGTCACTGTGCACTTGAAATGAATGTGTGTTTTTCAGCTGTTGAATGAAACTGATTGCATGCACACAGTTTTACTGTTGAAAC
Source organism: Cervus canadensis (assembly GCF_019320065.1). NCBI lineage: Eukaryota > Metazoa > Chordata > Mammalia > Artiodactyla > Cervidae > Cervus > Cervus canadensis. Next base: position 14,222,183 of record NC_057403.1, on the reverse strand, counting down.
AAGTCTTGTTTCCATAATATAAAGAACCTCCATCACACACTAGGTTACGCTTACAGAAAATTAAAAGAAAACATCTGGAAATTGATCTGAAAAAAAAAAAAAAAAAAAACCAATAATTGAAATAGAAATAAGTCCGGAAACCACAACACTACTTCTGGAAATGTAAGCTTCTCTTATACCATTTGTGTTCGTGACTCATGAACTGTTCTGTAATTCTCTGCTGCGCTTTTGCACCACGCGGGCAGCAAACGGGGACGTCCCGGCCACAGCCACGCGCACCCCGCGCCTCGGCGGTCGGGGCCACTCGCTTTGCCCCGGATTCGGCGAGGACCGCCAGTGCCCAGACTCACAGGGCAGATCCTCAGGAAGCTCTGGTCTTCCTGGCTCCGATGCGATGCAGAGAAAAACGGTCCCAGCGGCTCCGCAGCGGGAACTTGAGTGAATGTAACGATATGGGACCTCTAGCCAACGCGGCAGGAGGAAACGATCCCGACATTCAGGAAGACCCCGCTCCGTGCAGCCGGGGGCTCACCCTGAGCGCGGCGCAGGAAGGCTCGCTGCAGGCGGAGAACACGGCTCCGTCTCTCAAACTCACGGCCCAGAAGCCGCGCCCCAAGGCGGCCGCGTCTTCCGTCGCCGGCGCGCAGACTCGCGGCAGACGCCCAGGTCCCTTCGGCCGGACCCCGCCTCCATCTCCGGGAGTGGCGTCGGAGGAGAACCGCGGGGAGAGCAGGACGCAACTGGTGCGGCTGAACCTCACAGGTCTCGGCTCCTTCTGCTGCCTGTAAACCCGCAGCGGACAGGTCTCAGGTCCTCAGGAATGAGGAGGTACTCAGTGGCCGGGTCAACGTCCAAGGGCGCGTCCACGGCGGGGAGAAAGGTCAGCAAGCGCGGACACGGGACTCGACACTTCGTGCCCTCGGGGTGGGGGTGGGGTCACGTGGCTCACTCAGCTCACTTCTGTAACACCCAAGCAGAGGGCTCCTGCCGACGCTCTCCTGAGCCTGATGAGATAGTTCCGCGTATCAACTGAATGATTAAATAGATACAATTCCATGTATAAACTGAATGATTAAAATGGAACCGGTCTTTCTCATTCATGCCCATGAGCTCTTTGCATTAATTGGATTATTTGATTCAAGACTTTCTTTCTGTTTAGAACATGATATGCATTAAAGGGAAAAAAAAAAAAAAAGAAGAAGAAGAAGCCCCTGGATGTTGATTTTCCTCAAAATTTTCCAATTGACACAAACTTTGTCAAAATACAGACACTGAATATACACCTGAATGGTGGTGATTTGACATGTCCCAGAATAATTTTGGAATAGTAAGGTATCTTTTTCTTCTTTTTGCATCTTCTTTTCTGTAAATGAACAACAAGCAATTGCATTCCAGTCCTTCCCATTCTCTGAGTTGTAGAAGATATAAGGAGACGTCTCAGAGGTCTCTGGATGAGGGGGTTAACTCTGGAAGTCAAGACAGAGGAAGGGATTCCCGTGGACACTGGAAAGGATGAGCTTGGATACTGCAGTGACTCAGACCCAGAACTCGATGCTGCTGGGCTCAGAGGGCCGGGGCGGAAGGACTAGTTACATTGGCAACATGTCCGCCTAACCGAGTGATGAGGAGGGGGCCTCCACCCGCCTGTCCTGATGTGACTGTGTGGATGGGGCCACAGTTCAGTTCAGTCCCTCAGTCGTGTCCAGCTATTTGCGACCCCATGAACCACAGCATGCCAGGCCTCCCTATCCATCACCAACTCCCGGAGTCCACCCAAACTCATGTCCATCGAATCAGTGATGCCATCCAACCATCTCATCCTCTGTCAGCCCCTTCTCCTCCTGCCCTCAATCTTTCCCAGCATCAGGGTCTTTTCAAATGAGTCAGCTCTTCGCATCAGGTGGCCAAAGTATTGGAGCTTCACCTTCAACATCAGTCCTTCCAATGAATATTTAGGACTGATTTCCTTTAGGATGGACTGGTTGGATCTCCTTGCAGTCCAAGGGACTCTCAAGAGTCTTCTCCAACACCACAGTTCAAAAGCATCAATTCTTCTGCGCTCAGCTTTCTTTGCAGTCCAACTCTCACATCCATACGTGATCACTGGAAAAACTATAGCCTTGACTAGACAGACCTTTGATGGCAAAGTAATGTCTCTGCTTTTTAATGTGCTGTCTATGTTGGTCATAACTTTCCTTCCAAGGAGTTAGCATCTTTTAATTTCATGGCTGCAGTCACCACCTGCAGTGATTTTGGAGCCCAGAAAAATAAAGTCAGCCACTGTTTCCACTGTTTCCCCATCTATTTGCCATGAAGTGATGGGACCGGATGCCATGATCCTAGTTTTCTGAATGTTGAGCTTTAAGCCAACTTTTTCACTGTCCTCTTTCACTTTCATCAAGAGGCTCTTTAGTTCTTTTTCATTTTCTGCCATAAGGGTGGTGTCATCTGCATATCTGAGGTTATTGATATTTCTCCCGGCAATCTTAATTCCAGCTTGTGCTTCCTCCAGCCCAGCGTTTCTCATGATGTACTCTGCATATGAGCTAAATAAGCAGGGTGACAATATACAGCCTTGACGTACTCCTTTTCCTATTTGGAACCAGTCTGTTGTTCCATGTCCAGTTCTAACTGTTGCTTCCTGACCTTCATACAGGTTTCTCGAGAGGCAGGTCCAGTGTTCCGGTATTCCCATCTCTTTCAGTCTGTTAGTGTTTGTCTTAGGTACTGAGGTGCTCCTATGTTGGGTGCATAGATATTTACAATTATTATGTTTTCCTCTTGGATTGATCCCTTGATCTAGTAATCTTCTTTATTTTAAGGTATATTTTGTGATATGAGGATTGCTACTCCAGCTTTCTTTTGCTTCCCCTTTGCATGGAATATATTTTTCCATCCACTCACTTTCAGTCTATATGTGTCTTTAGGTCTGAAGTGGGTTTCTTGTAGAAACACATACTCGGGTCTTGTTTTTGTATCCATTCAGCCAGTCTGTGCCTTTTGGTTGGAGCATTTAATCCATTTACAAAGTAATTATTGGTAAAAATGTTCCTATTGCCATTTTCTTAATTGTTTGGGGTTTGATTTTGTAGATCTTTTTCTTCTCTTGTATTTCTTGACTACATAAGTCCCCTTAACATTTGTTGTAAGTGGCAGAAAGTGAAGATGAACTAAAAAGCCTCTTGATGAAAGCGAAAGAGGAGAGTGAAAAAGTTGGCTTAAAGCTCAACAATCAAAAAACTAGGATCATGGCATCTGGTCTCATCACTTCATGGGAAATAGATGGGGAGACTGTGGAAACAGTGTCAGACTTTGTTCTTTTGGGCTCCAAAATCACTGCAGATGGTGATTGCAGCCATGAAATTAAAAGACGCTTACTCATTGGAAGGAAAGTTATGACCAACCTAGATAGCATATTAAAAAGCAGAGACATTACTTTGCCAACAAAGGTCCGTCTAGTCAAGGCTATGGTTTTTCCAGTGGTCATGTATGGATGTGAGAGTTGGACTGCAAAGAAAGCTGAGCACTGAAAAATTGATGCTTTTGAACTGTGGTGTTGGAGAAGACTCTTGAGAGTCCCTTGAACTGCAAGGAGATCCAACCAGTCCATCCTGAAGGATATCAGTCCTGGGTGTTCATTTGAAGGACTGATGCTGAAGCTGAAACTCCAGTACTTTGGCCACCTCATGCGAAGAGCTGACTGATTGGAAAAGACCCTGATAATGGGAGGGATTATGGGCAGGAGGAGAAGGGGACAACAGAGGATGAGATGGCTGAATGGCATCACTGACTTGATGGGCATGAGTTTGAGTAAACTCTGGGAGTTGATGATGGACAGGGAGGCCTGGCATGCTGCGATTCATGGGGTCGCAAAGAGTCGGACACGACTGAGCGACTGGACTGAACTGAACTGAACTGAACTGAACTGAAAGCTTATTTGGTGGTACTGAATTCTCTTAACTTTTGCTTGTCTGAAAAGCTTTTGATTTCCCCATCCATTTTAAATGAGATCCTTGCTGGGTACAGTAATCTTAGTTGTAGGTTTTCCTTTTCAGGACTTTAAATATATCCTATCATTCCCTTCTGGCCTGCAGAGTTTCTGCTGAAAGATCAGCTGTGTGGGTTTCCCTTGTATGTTACTTGTTGCTTTTCCCTTGCTGCTTTTAATATTCTTTGTGTTTAATCTTTGTTAGTGTGATTAGTATGTGTCTTTGTGTGTTTCCTCTTGGGTTTATCCTGTATGGAGCTCTTTGTGCCTCTTGAACTTGATTGACTACCATATTGTCTTTGGCTGACTTCCCTTAGTATGATAATCTCTAGGTCCAGCCGTGTTGCTGCAAATGACATTACTTCATTCTTTCTTATGCCTGAGTAGTATTCCACTGCATTGGATGTATACATGCACCATACCTTCTTTAGCCATTCAACTGTCAGTGTAACACGTAGGTTGCTCCACATCATGGCTACTGTGAATAATGTGACTAGCTCCCATCAGCCATTTCTGTCAATGCTCTAATGTTTCTAAAGCCTAGCTGACCCCTGTGATCAGCTCATACTGAGCATTTACATCTGACCTGGAATCTGGTTTCTCCTCTGACTTATGCTCTGTGCTTGTATGCTCAGTTGCTCGGTCGTGTCTGGCTCTTTGCGACCCCATGGACTATAGCTCATGAGGCTCCTCTGTCCATGGGATTTCCCAGGTGAGGACACTGGAGTGGGTTGCCATTTCCTTCTCCAAGGGATCTTCCTGACCCAGGGATTGAACCTGCATCTCTTGCATCTCCTTCATTGGCAGGCGGATTCCTAACCACTCTGCCACCTGGGAAGACCCCATACTACACTTGATCTTAGTCAAAAGGCCTTAGGCACCACAGTTGTTGCTTCATGTAGCCTTGAGGTCTCTTAAACCTGGAGGGTGTCCCATTTAACGCCAGTCCATCCCACCTCAGCATCTGTGAGCATCCCGAGTGTACACAAGCTCACAGGGTATGATGGTGTGGATCCCTGGTAGAGGACAGACTGCTCCTTGGTTCCTGTGGGACAGCCAGACTTTCCTTCTTTATTTTGAGGACTTATCTCCACAAGTGATATTTCTGGACCTACAGACAGGATTCAGCAAAAAGTAATATACAGATACAGGTGCAAAGGGCCAACTCATTGGAAAAGACCCTGATGCTGGAAAAGATTGAAGGCAGGAGGAGGAGGAGGCAACTGAGGATGAGATGGTTGGATAGTATCATGGACTCAATAGACATGAGTTTGAGCAAACTCTGGGAGATAATGGGCAGAGAAGCCTGGTGTGCTGTAGTCCATGGGGTCTCAGAGTCAGACAGGACTTAGGGACTGAACAACAGCAGAAAGATAGCATCAGAATTCTTTAAAAATGAGAAAAAGGCCAAAAACCAATGGCAAATTGGGCAAAAAAAGAGAGAGAGAAACTTCACAAGATAGATGAAAGGACTGACCCTGAATCATATGTTAATTATAACAAGTCATTCAATTTTTCAAGATTGCTTTGGGTATTCTATATTTTTTACATTTTCATATTTTTTAGAATAAGCTTGCCAATTCAAACAATGGCAGCAAAATGAATAAGCTTGCCAATTCAAACAATGGCAGCAAAATAAAAACAACACAAGCTGGACTGGATTATGTTTTGGGGCTTCCCTGCTGGCTCAGACGGTAAAGCATCTGCTTACAATGCAGTAGGCCTGGGTTCAATCCCTGGGTTGGGAAGATCAGATCTGTCAACTCTTTAGATCAACTGAGAGTGTATAGGTTCAGGGGGTATATGGGAAACCTCTGTGCCTTCCTTCAGTTTTGCTGTGAATATGAAACTTCCCTAAAAATAAAGTTTATTAAAAATGGAAAAGGGATGGATTGGGAATTTAGGATTAGAAGATGCAAACTAGTATATATAGGATGTATAAACAACAAGGTCCTAATATATAACACAGGGAACTATATTCAATATCTGTGATAAACCTTAATGGAAAGGACTATGAAAAAAATATATATAACTGAGTCACTTTGCTGTACGGGAGAAACTAAAACAGCTTTGTAAATCAAGTGTACTTCAGCAAATTACGTTTTTAAAATGTATTGTACTCAACAAAAATAAAACTCTATCTAGGGCCAGTAAGGCATTAATAAGTTATGGTACTGGCAATAGAGAACTAGACAATGTTTAATGATGACAGTGAGGTATTGATGTATATTTGAAAAAGAAATATTAAACTGTGTGGGTACATTTGAAAAATATTGAACAATATAAAGAGAAATAAAATAAAATGACTGCTTTCTAATAAAAAAAAATGGAGTGGCATGTACTAATGGATAAGTAGAGATATTGAAATACACTTTTTTTTTTTTTCAACTAAACCAGAAAACTCAAAGGAGACACAGACGTAACGAACAGACTTTTGGACTCAGTGGGAGAAGGCGAGGCTGGGATGAGTTGAGCGAAGATCACTGAAACATATACGTTACCATGTGTAAAACAGAAGAACCAGTGGGATTGGGGTGTGACCCAGGGCACCCAAGCCGGTGCTGTGTGACACCCTCGAGGTGTGGGGGGGTGGTGGGAGGGGGTTCAGGATGAGGGGGACACACATATACCTGTGGCCCATTCAAACTGATGTACGGCGGAAACCATCACAGTACTGTCAAGTAATTATCCTCCAATTAAAATAAATAAACTAAAAAAAAACACTAAATTTGGACAGACTCAAAGTGAAAGGTGTGGGTGGGATGTTAGATGTAGGGAATAAATTCTAAAATCTAGAGACACATCCTAGCAGCAGTTCTATGTCAGAAGTGTCAGATGATCATGGTTCCTTCAACCCCAACGTCCTACATCCCGAGAAATCTGGTAAGCAAATTAAAGTCATGCTTTCCCCAGTGTTTACCCATGTATTTTTTTTTCTTCTACACATTGCAAGGCAGGATAGGAACTTTAATGGGAGGTAGAGGACGTAGGCACAGACAGTCAACCCCACAATCGTATCACTAGAACACTGTGAAGGAAGAGCTCCCAAATCATCAACCGGCTCTGATGAACCATTTACATGACAGGGTGTGTCAGGAGGGGAGATGCCAAAGTGACCAAGCGGGACACCTTGGTGAGAAGATTACTCCAGGATGTGCCCTTGTCAGACAAGTACACCCCTGAGTCTGGCCTCGTCATTGGTCCAGAGATGGTGTGAAATGACGAGGTCGTGGTTCATCTCTTCCACCTGCGTCAGCATCATCTTAATCTCCTCATCATATGAAGATTTGTTCAGGCTGGGAAAATACAAATAGAGAAGCTATGTTGACTCGATACATGACTGCTGCCCTCTCTACACCCCGATGGCTAGTTCCCCTTCACTCTTTGCTGGGACAGTTGTGCAAAGGATGCACAAAATCCTTCCTAGAGACTAGGAAAGTGAGAAAGAAGGGTGTGAAGCATTTGTCCCTCCCCTGCAGGTCACCAGGGTCTTGGTACACAGAAGGCACTCAAATGGTCATTCTATGGAAGTCAGCTGCACACACTCTAAATGCAAACATGATGTTCCTCGAACTTGTGGATGCCAGAGGGGAAGGATGGAGGAAAGGGATAGTTGGGGAGTTTGGGATGGACATGGACACATGGCTGTATTTAAAATGGAGAACCAACAAGGGCCTATGGTAGAGCACAGGGAACCCTGCTCAATGTTATGCGGCAGCCTGGATGGGAGGGGGTTTGGGGGAGACTGGGTACATGCGTATGTGTGACTGAGTCCCTTTGCTGTCCACCTGAAACTCACGCTTGTTAATCGGCTATACCCCAATACAAAATACAAAGTTTAAAAGAAAAAAAAAAAAGACATGATGTTCCAAACAATATTGACTGCTGCTCTTCAAGAAATGTACTTCTGTGTCAAGACGCTGCTCTCTCCTTGATGGAAACCCTCCTGGCTGTGAGCTGTGGTTGCACTTTTTTGGGCAAATTAAGTAGGAGATGGTGTTTTTAGTAAAGGAGTCATTCTTGCCTGGGGGTGATTCTGCTTATCAGGGGACATTTGACAACACCAGGAGCCTTTTAAAAAAAATTTCACAGGATAGATATGATGGGCATTCTTTTTAAAAGTTAATTAAAATTTTATTGAGATATACCTAACATACAACGTTATGTAAGGTTAAGGTTGCAACACATTGGTTTGATATGTTTATATACTGCAAATTGATTACCATCAGAGCGTTAGCTAACATCTCTACCAGATCACACAATCTCTCTCTTTTGGTGGTGAGAACAATTAAAATCTTGTCTCAGCATTTTGGGTTTTTTTTTTTTCTTGGTGGTTGAGGCTCATGCGGCTTGCAGGATCTCAGTTCCCTGACCAAGGATTGAAGCCGGGCCACGGCAATGAAAGCACAGAAGCCTAATCACCAGACCACCACGGAAGTGCCCAAAGCTTGTATTTCTGGTCATCATGTCTCAAAGGAGGTGCCCCAGGGAACGGAATGAGTGGGTCGAGACCAGAGACGCTTGACCAACATCCTGCGATGCACAGGACAGCCACCCCCAGCAAAGAAGTCTCCAGCCCAAATGTCAATGGTGCAAAGACTGCACAAACCTACGGTGGTCCCACCTCCCTCGGGGGTCACTCACCACCAAGGGAACAGCAAGCACTCACCCGAGCACTTGCAGGCTGCACTCCAGACTGACCAAGGCTTCACACAGCACCGCCGCCCCATCATAGTCCAGGCTGATCCATTCCAGGTTCACGCAAGCCAGCGATTTGCAGGCGGTGAGAGCCGAGGCCAGGTCCTCACAAGAGGCAGAGCTGAGCTCGCAGGTATCCAGCCTGCACAGGGGGACACACCGGCGTAAGGTGGGCTGGCATCCCCACCACCTGGAGGTGCCAAGGCCGCGCCTCTGAGAAGAGACGTTGCAGACTGGGCAAATGGGTCTCACCTGGGGCACACAGCGTGTCTGCAGACATCGGACGCATGCGAGGAGTCCTGCTAGCCTCCCGTGGGTGGAGGGAGGCCAGAGTTAAACCTCCCTCAATGCACAGGACAGCTCACTTCCCCACCCCAGCAAGAAACCACCCAGTCCTAGGGCTTCCCTGGTAGCTCAGTGGTGAAGAATACGCCTGCCAATGCAGGAGACGTGGGTTCAATCCCTGGTCCAGGAAGATCCCACATGCCACGGAGCAACCAAGTCCGTGAGCCACAACTACTGAGCCTGTGCTATCAAGCCCAGAATCCAGAACTACTGATGCCTGTGTGCCCTGGAGCCTGTGCTCCACAAGAGAAGCCACTGCAATGAGAAGCCCGAACACTGCAGCTAGCAAGTGGGACCTGCTCACCCCCACTGGCCGCAGTCAGAGAAAGCCCATGCACAGCAATGAAGACCCAGAGCAGCCAAATAAACAAATAAAATTATATATATTAAAATGAAACCACTAAGTCCCGCATGTCAGCCCATGGCAAGCTGGAGCAAACCCTGGTTTCATGACTGGCATTTTACTTAACAGATTGTTTCAGAAACACTTGCATCCCGTTCATCCCTGTCATTCTCCATCTTTTCTTCTTCTTGAAATAGGTAAGCTTTCCCACCATCCATGGACACTCACCCAAGGTTCTCTAATTTACACTTAGGATGCTTCAAAGCTTTACATAACTCTTTGGCACCAGCATCGTATATCTTATTGTTCCCTAGTTTCAGGGTTTTTAGTTTTTCACTGTGGATAAGAACAGTAGCGATGTCCACACAGCAAACAGAAGTGAAGCAGCAATTCATCAACCTGGAGGGAAAAAAAATACAAATGTATCTGATCCTGAGGTCCAATCTGTAATGGCTTCACTTATGTTCACTTATTCCTGTAAAGGAAGAAATACTCAAGTGTTCCTGAGATGATGATGATGGTGACGATGATGATCATAGAGATGACAGAGATGATGATGGTAAAGATAATGATGATAAAGATGATGATGATGGAGATGATGCCAGAGACGACGATGAGATGATGGAGATGATGATGATAAAGAAGACGATGGTGATAGAGATGACACAATGCAGTTCCTCCACTTCCTTCCCTCTGCCCAACCCTGGGCTCCCGGCATTCTCCTTCCTGCCCAGTCTCTCCCCTCAGGGACCTCTGCTCTTGCTGGTACTAATGCTCTTTATCCAAGGATCTGCTGAGTTACCCCCTTACTTCCTTCAAGTCTTTGTATACACAGCATGTTTTGGGATGGACTTCACTGAATATTTCACATAATTTGATATCCCCTCTGTGTCTCCTGTCTCCAAGCTCATGGCTCCTCACAGTATTGTGCCCCATTCACACAGTATGCAAGTGTGTATACAGAACATACAGGCACACATATGTACATATATGTACACATATGTGTAAATCTGTGCAAATCTGATAAACATGTATTTGTGTATGCAAGCATGTGGACACATGTATAGGTACATTTATACACACATACATGTCTGCTATGTACACATATGGAATACGTATAGAGTGTGTATATGTGTGTCTACGTTCTCAAGCAGGAATGATTTTTGCTTCCTGCCCCCTGGGGGCACTAGGACATGCCTGGGGATGTTTTTTTGGTTAGCTACCACCATCCTACAGGGCGTTGGACAGTCGTCCTCCACAGGAAAAGCAATCTAAGCCAAAATGTCAATAGCTGACATGCTGTTGTGTCTGAGTCTTTGTGTCCCCATGGACTGCAGCACACCAAGCTTCCCTGTCCTTCACTATCTCCCAGAGTGTGCTCAAATTCTTGACATGTACACACTACTATACATGAAACAGGTAACTAATAAAGACGCACCATGCAGCACAGGGAACCTCTCAGAGCTCTATGGCACCTGGGTGGGAGGGAAATCCAAAAGTGGGGATACATGTGCACGCATAGCTGACTCACTCTGCGTACAGTGGGAACAAACACAGCATTGTAAAGCAAATATACTGTAATGAACATTTTTTAAAAAACAGATGAATGGTTAAAGAAGTTGTGGTACATATATACAATGGACTATTACTCGGCCATAAAAAGGAATGAATTTGAGTCCATTGTAATTAGGTGGATGAACCTAGAGCCTGATACACAGAGTAAAGTAAGTCAGAAAGAGAAAAACGAGGATCACATAATACATGCATATTTCTGGAATCTAGAAAAAATAGCACTGACAAGCCTATTTACACAGAAGAAATGGAGAAGCAGATGGAGAATGGCCTGGTGGACACAGTGGGGGAAGGAGACGGTGGTAGGGCGATTGACAAAGAATCCCTGACATATATACACTACCATTTACAAAATGGGCTTTTCTGGTGGCTCAGATGGGAAAGAATCTGCCTGCAATGCGGGAGGCCTGGGTTCAATCACTAGGTTGGGAAGATCCCCTGGAGGAGGACATGGCAACCCACTCCAATATTCTTGCCCGGAGAAACCCCATGGACAGAGAAGCCTGGCGGGCTACAGTCCATGGAATTGCAAAGAGTTGAACATGACTGAGCAATAAGCAAGCACAACATGTATAAATCAGACAGCTAGTGGGAAGCTGCTGGATATAGCGCAAGGAGCTCAACCTAGCGGTCTGTGATGACTGAAGGGGGTGGGATGAGGGGAGGAGGCTAAAGAGCAAGGAGATTATATATAAGTTATGACTTATTCACATTGATGTATAGCAGAGACCACCACAATACTTTAAAGCAATTATCCCGCAATTTAAAAAAAACTTGAAGAGGTAGAGTAAAAAAAAAACAAAAACACATCTGTCAGCCTGGAAGCCCCAGAAGTATCAGGTAGGGTAACCATTGAGCCTTGCTTTTTTTTTTTTTTTTTTTTAAAGAAGACATCATGCTCTTCCTCTCTTCCTGTTCCTTTCCCGGGCTGCCAAGAGCCAAAAATCAAAATCAAATACTGACATTCAAACAAACCCCAGCCAGGCATACCATAACTCCTGTAGGTTGCAGCTCGGGTGCTTCACTGATTCACACACAGTTATCACTCCCTCATCTTTCAGGACGTTTGACCCCAGGTCGAGAAAAGTCAGGGATCTGTTGCACAGAAGGACTTGGGAGAGGTAGTCACAGGCTGCAGAGGTGAAGCAACAATGTGACAATCTGCAAAGACACACACATCACCCATCAACCTAAGCAAGTTCTATGTTCTCCTTCAGTCGCTCAGTCATGTCCTACTCTTTGCAACTCAGTGGACTGTAGCCCTTCAGGTTCCTCTGTCCATGGGATTTCCCAGGCAAGAATAATGGATTGGGTTGACATTTCCCTCTCCAGGGGTTCTTCCTGACCCAGGGACGGAAACTGAGTCTCCTGCATTGGCAGGCGGATTCTTCACTACTGCGCCACCTGGGAGGCCCACATAAGCTTGATGGGGTAATCTTTTCATGAAACTACATGTAAAAACTTTCTTGTACTCTGTGGTCACTTAGAAAAATAAGACTATTAAAATGTGGAGCAGAGGTGACTTCCCCGAGGGTACAGTGAATAGGAATCCACCTGCCAATGCAGGGGACATGGGTTCGATCCCTGGTCCGGGAAGATCCCACATGCCTCGGAGCAATGAAGCCTGTGAGCCACAACTACTGAGCCTGTGCCCTAGAGCCTGTGTTTGCAACAAGACAAGCCACTGCTCACTGTAACTAGAGAAAGCCTGTGTGCAGCCGTGAAGACCCAGCGTGACCAAAAATAAATTTTAAAAAAAGTTAACATGTGTAGCAAGGGTAGAAACACAGAAGGATGTGGACGACAGGGTCCCAAACTGGGGGACAGAATCTCGGGATCCCAGCTCCAAGTCAGAGTACCGCCAGCTACATGACCTTGGACTAAATCTGTGCTCTGTGACACAGCATGTTCATTATTTATAATAGATAGATGACATCCTATTTCACATGTTCCCTTTGAAGAATGTTATTTTTTTTTAAATATGTGGTTATGAATTCTTGTCTACTCACTGTTGGGAATTTAAAAAATAAAGGGAAGCATAGAAGTTGCAACCAGGTAGATCAAGGCTGAATATGAAGAAAAAAAAAAAGACTAAATAGGTCCCATGTGTATGTAGCTGGTTTAGCTGACACTTCACGAAGAATTCCAGACTTTCAGCAACGGCACATGAGCCAGATACCTGGAATTCCAACAGGAGATGGTCAAGTGGCAGGTAGCAGGTGGAAAGGGGCAGAAACCCACCCATGTGGGCAGGCGCTGCCCAGCCCACATGACCCCGCAGCCCCCGCCCCCACCTCCCATCACCTGCCCGGCCGCTTCAGGGCATCTCAGGATGGCACCTCTGGCAGGAGGAATGGAAAGGTCTTCGATTAGCAAATGCCACTCGCTTGTGGTGGGTTTTCCCTTTCAGTTCTTTTATTTTTTGAGATCAGACAATAGACAGCTACTTAATATTTTGCTCAGCCAGTAAAGAATCTGCCTGCAATGTAGGAGACACAGGTTCAATCCCTGGGCTGGGAAGCTTCCCTGGAGAAGAGAATGGCAACCCACTCCAGTATTCTTGCCTGGAGAATCCCATGGACAGAGGAGCCTAGTGGGCTACAGTCCATAGGGTTGCAGAGAGTCGGACATGACTGAGCAAATAACACTTCACTTCGGTGAAATAAGCTTTCTCCAATACTTAAAGAAAATGTAAGGTTTTACAGACAGAGAAAGTGATATATCGTATGATATCCCTTATGGGGAATCTAAAAAGAAATGATACAAATGAACTTATGTACAAAACAGAAAGAGATTCACAGACTTAGCGAATGAACTATGGTCAGGTTGGAAGGGATAATTAGGGAGTTTGGGACAAACATGTACACACTGCTGTATTTAAAATGGATAACCAACAAGGACCCACTGTAGAGCACGGGGAACTCTGCTCCACGTTATATGGCAGCCTGGATGGGAGGGGGGTGTGGGGGGAGAACGGATACATGTATATGTATGGCTGAGTCCCTTTGCCATCCACCCGAAACTATCAGATCATTGTTAATCAGCAATAATCCAATACAAAATAAAAAGTTTAAAAAAAAGAAAATGTAAGACTTTAACAGTCACTTAATACAATCTCCAAATTTTCCATGACTCTATAATTATGCCTTCCCTAAATATCTCCACTTTCTGCCATTTTAAGTTATACTGAATTAATACCTTGCATCAAAAATTTTTGGACTTTCTAAGGTTTGTTATTAATAGACTTTTCATATGTTTTTTGATTTATTAGCCAATTGACTTTGCAAAAAACTTAATGCTTTCTATTATACTATAAATTTGCCCATTTTGTAGAATTCTGACCTGGTGGAATATATTTTTAAAATCTGCGCATTTGTTTAAAATGGTATTAAACATTTAAATACTAAAAATATTAACTATTTGGGGAAAAAAAAGGTTGAACATTACAGGGATGGAGTAAGGGCTGTAAGAGAATTTTTGTGCTATTTTTACAACTTTGTTCCAAGCCTAAAACTAGTTCAAAATGAAAAATATAGAAATAGGTTGAACATTTTTTTCCTTTTAAAGTTCCTAGTCACTTTCTTGCATCTTCAGTAGTCTTTCATTTTTAAGGAATAAAGATTCAAATTTAAAAACAAAAAAAAAGTTAAATGATGTATTTTAAAGAACTCTTAGATAAACATATCCCACTTAAATTACCAGTTATTGAATACACTTTAATTCCATTTACTGAATAATATCAGGCAAGATTTAATAGACAAGTCCTTTCCTCTTCCAATATGTACTTTCTTTTGTGCCTCTAAATATTTATTGGTCTAATCGTTATAGTTCAGAGTTTTCCCTTATTTTTTTAATAGTTTGGTTTTAATGTTTAAAGTTCCCAGAACTTATTTTAGTACTGACCTTTTTATAATCTAAAAAAATCATCTCAGTAATAATATTCTAGCCTTCTGCTATTGTAAATGCCACTTTGTGTGTGCATGTAATCCTTATGTCTATAGACACATACAGACCTGTGTACACACACACACACACAAGCTTTGTTTCTAGACTACCTATTCACTTCCATGCACTTGGGCAAGCTTGCTCCTGTCCCCCACTTTAAGGCATTCTTTTGAAGTTAACACTAAGTTTCTCCTGTGGCATCCCTACCCCCCCACCCCCCCACCCCCCGCCACCTGGGTAAATAGACAACCCTTTCTATTGCCACCGACAAAGAATCAGTTTGCTTTATAGAAACTCCAGGAAGAAAGAGGTGGGGACACTGGGGGTGAGGGGGAGGCCCAGTGATAACCGAGGGCATGTGAAGCTCCACACCTGCATGTAACGAAATGAATCCCCCCCAGGCTCCCAGTATACCTACAGAAGCACCAACCGTCTTTATGATAACCAAGGCCCCAAGCTGGATGCTAAGAGCTCGTCTTGCGTCTCTAGAATTCAACAATTCAACCTCAGGCGCCCCTGTGGGACAAGCCCACTTTGCTGGACCACAGTGTGGGGGGCGGTCCGCGTGCCGTGTCCCCCAGGCTCCCCTCCCTGACACCGACTCACAGCAGCGCCTCCAGGGCACAGTCTGGGCTCTTCAAGGCCTCACACAGCACCCGCACCCCATCGTCCTTCAGGGCGTTCTCTGACATGGAGAGAAGCTTCAGCTTCTTGTTGTGGACGAGAACAGAGGCGATGTCTTTGCAGGCTTTACCCGTGATGTCACACTTCCCCAGCCTGCGGGAGAGACGGGTGGTGGGGGTCAGCCGGGATGTTTACAGGGTGTCTGTGCAACTGGCCCTGAACCTCATCAGGGCATCTAATCCAGCACCTGCCAATTCCAGACTTTTTAAAAAGCAGAGGTAATCATGCGATTCTCCACAAGAATTCCTGTTGCTTTCCACTCAAATTAGAAATGCTTTCAAATTGTAGTACTGGAGAAGACTCTGGAGAGTCCCTTGGACAGCAAGAAGATCAAACCAGTCAGTCCTAAAGGAAATCAACCCTGAATATTCATTGGAAGGCCTGATGCTGAAGCTGAAGCTCTAATACTTTGGCCACTTGATGCAAAAAGCTGACTCATTGGAAAAGACCTTGATGCTGGGAAAGATGGAAGGCAGGAGGAGAAGGGGATGACAGAGGATGAGATGGTTGGATGGCATCACCGACTCGATGGACATGAGTTTGAGCAAGCTCTGGGAGATAGTGAAGGACAGGGAAGCCTGGTGTTCTGCAGTTCATGGGGTCGCAATGAGTCGGACTCAAGTTAGCAACTGAACAACAACAAAGCAAGCCTGTGTGTTCAAACAAATCTTATGCATGGACCCTTCCTCTCCCTCCTGATGAATCTTGACAGGTGAAATTAACCAAGTACACATGATCCGTCAGTCATATTACTGGTGGAGAAAAGAGTATGTCTTCTTGGTGGGTTTAACAAGTTGTTTTTGTTTATTGCTATTTCTACTATTTCCCTTTGTTCTTCCTGCTGAAAAACAGACTGAGTCTGTTTAGAAATACCCCAATGAGGCTAAAGGCATCCCAGATAATTTTCAAGAGAAAGCAGTGATTTGTGGGAAATTACTTTCCCTCTATCCTCAATGGTATTATCTGCCAGATTCCAAGATGACATTTGTGATCATCCATAACCTTTCTCATTTTCTCATTTCTCTGTGACTGTCTTCAAGGAAAAAGAAACTGGAGTTATGGCTTTGGTAGGGTTGGTTGAGAGGAGAGTCAAGGAGAATCAGATAAGGCATCTGTGAGGTCACCCAAGTGAGCACAAAAGAAAAGATGGGACAGACCTTCTGAGAGGAAGGTTTGTGCTTAAGAACCCATCCATCCTCATCTTATTAGGAGGTCTGCTGATACGGAGATGGACGTGGGAAAACATGTGAGAGACAACGACAGGAAAGGAGATAGGTGTGTTGGATCTGCCGAGTTCACACAGGGAAAAATCTACATCATGGAGGAAAACCCCAAGACTTACATGAGTTCTTCTATGTTGCACATTGGGTGTTTCAGTGCCTCGCACAGCTTCCTGGCATCCATATGGGAGAGGCTGCTGCCATAGAGGTTCAGGTATTTCAAATGAGGGTTATGAAGAATGGCCTTAAAGAATTCTAGGCTATTTGCCAGATTCGAAGCAAAGTTACACCTACAAAAGACGAAGAGATACAGTAGCTCATGCAATGAAGTCCAAAGCAAGATACCTCTTACATAATTCTTCCTACTTTTTATGCTTAGGCTCCTAATTTTTTTTTTAATATCCAGTTTGTTGTTGTTCAGTCACTAAGTCATGTCCAACCTTTTGCAACCCCTTGGCATGCAGCACGCCAGGCTCCCCTGTCCTTTACTATCTCCCAGAGTTTGCTCAAATTCATGTCCATTGAGTAAGTGATGCTATCTAACCATCTCATCCTCTGCTGCCCTCTTCTCCTTTTGTCTTCAATCTTTCCCCGCTTCAGAATTTTTTCCAACAATTTGGCTCTTCTGGTGTGTGTGTGTGAGTTAAGTCACTTCAGTGTCTGACCCTGCGACTCCATGGACTATAGCCCACCAGGCTCCTCTGTCCATGGGATTCTCCAGGCAAGAATACTGCAGTGGGTTGCCATGACCTTCCTGACTCAGGGATTGAACCCATGTCTCTTATGTCTCCTGCACTGGCAGTCAGGTTCTTTACCAGTCGCGCCATCTGGGAAGCTGTCTTCTGGTTATTCCCGCCTATGAATTCTCTCTGGGATCTTCAGACATCAGGTGCTCAGAGGTCTCCTGTTTCTGCCTAGTCCCTCCGCTTCTGCATCCCACCACAGATATTATAAGGAAACCAGATTTAGCCCATGTTAAATTCTAAGCACCATATTTGTGTCTCTTTGCTCTCCTACATCTGGCAATACCTCCCATGTCCAAACAAGATTGTCTTCCGCAAGGAAAGGATCATTTCAATCTAAAATTTTTAAAGGGTTTTTTTTTAAGGAGACAATTTTTTCAAGTTTTCTTTAAAAAAAAAATAAAACAAACTAAAAGGAGATGGTATATGTCCTGGTTAGAGAACCAGGCTCCTAACGTAGAGAAAACTGGATTCAAATATTTGCTTTTCTCCTGGATAGTCTGAAGTTTGGGTAAATTAACTTAATAGTGGAGGTTCATCACAAAACAAATAGATCATGATGGTTCAGAAATTACCATTTATTGCACCCACCGATAGAGGAATGGATAAAGATGTGTTACATTCCATATACACAATGGAATGTTACTCAACCATTACAAAGAAATGAAGTAATGCCACTTGTAGCAACATGGATGGACCTAAGCAATGTCATACTGAGTGAAGTACGTCAGAGGATGAGAAATATCGTATGACATCCCTTATATGAGGAATCTAAAAAGAAATGATACAAATGAACTTACTTACAAAACAGAGAGTCACAGACTTAAGAGAATGGACTTATGGTTGCCAGGGGGGAAGGGATAGTTAGGGACTTTGGGATGGACAGGTACACACTGCTATACTTAAAATGGATAACCACCAAGGACCTAGTACGGAGCACAGGGAACTCTGTTCAGTGTCATGTGGGAGCCTGGGGGGCAGGGGGCCTGGGGGGGAATGGATATGTGCATCTGTACGGCTGAGTCCCTTTGCTGTCCACCTAAAACCAACTCAACATTGTTAATCGGCTCTACCCCAATACAAAATAAAAAGTTCTTTAAAAAAAAAAACTCTAGGTATGATGACAACTCATTTCTGTGTACACTGTGAAGAGGAACTGTTTTCCTCATTTTGGAACCCCAGGATCCTTGGAAGGACATGCACATTTTCATTCATACCTTCACTCAGGTGGTCTCAGATACCTGGTCTCCTCCTTTACAGAGTCATCTGCCCCGTTTAAAATCAACAACCAATCTCTCAATTATAAGACCACTAGTCCTTGTTTTTCAATAAACTAGTATATACTGGAGAAGACTCTTGAGAGTCCAAGAAGATCAAACCTGTCAGTCCTAAAGGAAATCAACCCTGAATATTCATTGGAAGGACTGATGCTGAAACTGACGCTCCAATACTTTGGCCACCTGATGCGAAGAGCCGACTCATTGGAAAAGACCTTGATGCTGGGAAAGATGGAAGGCAGGAGAAGGGGACAACAGAGGATGAGATGGATGGGGATGGATGGCATCACCAACTGGATGGACATGAGTTTGAGCAAACTCTTGGAGATAGTGAAGGACAGGGGAGCCTGGCATGCTGCAGTCCGTGGGG
This sequence comes from Cervus canadensis, assembly GCF_019320065.1. Lineage (NCBI taxonomy): Eukaryota > Metazoa > Chordata > Mammalia > Artiodactyla > Cervidae > Cervus > Cervus canadensis. Next base: position 14,202,998 of record NC_057403.1, on the reverse strand, counting down.
TCTCAAAGAGTTGGACATGACTTTGTGGCTGAACAACAACCACTGAACTAATGTATGAGCAAGTCAGTCCCCTAGTTTATTTCTGACAGAGCTTCCAGAAGAAATAAAACAACAACACTGCGACAAGGTCCATTTTTTACTATCCACGCAGGATCTAGAGCAATTCATTTATGAGCCCGTTTCTTTCTGTGAAATGAATAAACCACGTCCAGAATGCAAGGATCCATACATTCACTCGACCTCAGTTTAAAGAGCGCCTGGAAAGCTCTGCATTTTGCTGGCTGCTGGAGACATCAGGGTAAACAAGAGAGAGATCTTTTCTCTTCATGGCAAATTAGTCAGAGAAACACTCTGTCTCAAGACCACCCCCAGCTGTGGTGGTCTTGGTATATAGGTTTTGGTATATAGCAAGAAGCCACACTTAAGCTGAAGGAGGAGTTAAATTTAGCTTGAAAGTGATAGCTTGCAGGGTTGAAGACAACAGGATGGCCTAAGGCAAACCAAGTTACTCAAAAGTGTCAGAGAAGGCCATCATCAAAAAATCTGAAAACTATCAATGCTGGAGAGGCTGTGGAGAGAAGGGAGTCCTCCTACACTGCTGGTGGGAATGTAAATTGGTAACAGCCACAAGGAGAACAGAAGGGAGATTTTAGGTTTTAACCTAAAAGTAGAGCTACCATATGATCCAGCAATTCCACTCCTGGAAAACCATAATTTGAAAAGGCACACGTACCCCAATGTTCATAGCACTATTCACAACAGCCGAGACATGAAAGGAAGCTAAATGTCCATCGACAGATGAATAGTTAAGAAGACATGGTCCATATATACAATGGAATACTACTCAGCCATAAAAAGAATGAAATCATGCCTTTGCAGCAACATGGATGGGCCTAGAGATGATCACACCCAGTGAAGTCATTCAGACAAAGACAAATACCATATGACATCACTCATATGTGGAATCTTAAAAAAAAAAAAGATACAAAGAAACTTATTAGCAAAACAGAAACAGGCTCACAGACTTCAAGAACAAAACTTATGGTTGCCAAAGGGGAAAGGTCAGGGGAAGGAATAAATTAGGAGTTTGAGATTAACACATACACACTCCTGTATATAAAACAGATCACCAACAAGGACCTACTATGCAGCACAGGGAACTCTCCTCGGTACTGTACGATGATCTGTATGGGAAAAGAATCTGAAAAAGGGTGGACACATGCATGTGCGCCTGTGTGCTAAGTTGCTTCAGTCCTGTCCAACTCTCTGTGGCCCCGTGGACTATAGCCCGCCAGGCTCCTCGGTCCATGTGATTCTCCATGGAATACTGGGGTGGGTTGCCATGCCCTCCTCAAGGGATCTTCCCAACTCAGGGATGGAACCTGAGTCTCTTATGTCTCCTGCACTGGAACACAGGTTCTTTACCACTAGCACCACCTGGGAAGCCAAGATACAGGTATATGCATGCATGTATGTATGTGTGTGTGTGTGTGTGTATATATATATATATTTAACTAATTTTGCTATGCACCTGAAACTAACACAACATTGTGAATCAACTACAGCTCAATATAATATAAAAGTTAAATTTAAAAAATTACACAGAAAAAAGTACATTTCGGTACATGAAGGCAGTCTCTCCATTAGAGAAGCATCTCCTCTCCCTGACTTCTTAGCTGTCATAAAAAGCACTCTTTCTACCACAGAAAGAAAAGCATCAGAGAATTACTGGGACCTTCTCTATGCTTCTGGTATTTGTTTTGTAAAAAGGTCATGACGAAATTGTTGTAAGGGTTACAAGACAGAGGAGACGGTGCATATAAAGCAACCAGCTCAGGGCCTAAGAATTGTTCTATACACACTACCCATTCCGTGCTATTCTTACTGTTTTTCTCTTTTATGAACGTGAGGCTCTCTCACCCCCTGTCCTCAGCACCTTCCTCCACCTTTTCCTGGGAAACAGCTATTCTCGATCCCTCAGCATCCAAGCAAACATCACCAACTACCCGGACTATCCGCTCTTGGGCTCGCCAAGCAAGCTTTACGTCACAGTTAAAACATCTGTGACAGAGGAACTGAAATGCCTCAGCACAAACACATCGCTAGACCAAAACACACAGCTGTGTCACCCAGAGGTAACACCAAGTTCCCCGAAATGCCAATTCTGCTTCTGACACAAAACAAGAATTCTCTGGGCTTCCCAGGTGGCTCAGTGGTAAAGAACCTGCCTGCTAATGCAGGAGACGCAGGTTCAATCCTTGGGTTGCAAAGATCCCCCGAAGGAGGGCACGGCAACCCACTCCTGTATTCTTGCCTGGAGAATCCCATGGACAGAGGAGCCTGGAGGGCTACAGTCCACGGGCTCGCAAAGAGTCTGACACAACTGAGCGACTAAACAGCAACAACAACGATATTTTTCCAAGTCAGCATGAACTCCACAGCTAATCGTCTGCACACAAGTGAGCTGATGCCGTGGGAAGGAAGGTCTGGTTCTAGGGCCACTCACAGCAGAAAAAAAGAAAATCTGTCCTTTCTCATCCAGCCTCTGTAACCTGGCAACCCAGCTTCTTGGGCACATTCAGTCTTCACGTCTCCCTGTTTGCCCAGTTTGTGTCTCACTCAGGGAAACGTCTTAAATCAAGGAAAGCGCTCAGAATTTGCTTTCGACACATGGGATTGTAGCTCGGGTTTTTTAAAGAAACCAGAGTGGGGAAAAATGACACCCTGCTATTGACTTAAGAACAGGTGAAGACCCGACTTACACGAACTTGCGGAGTTTACAGACAGGTTGAGACAGCGTCCTGCAGAGAACAGCCAGAGAGGGCTCGTCGAACTGACAGTTCTCCAGATTTAGCATCTCGAAGTCCTCGCTGGCGGTGAATGCTGAGCACAGATCCCGCCAGAGGGCGAGCTTCTCGATGGCACTGTGGGAAGACAAATACCATGATTCTCCCGTGTCTCCACTCAACCCACTCCTTAAACCGCTAAAAATAGGGCTTCCATCCCTGATGGCTCAGTGGTAAAGAATCCACCTGCCAATGCAAGAGACAAAGGTTCGATCCCAGATCTGGGAAGATCACGTGCCTTGGGGCAACTAAGCCTGTGCACCATGACTACTAAGTCTGTGCTCCTGAGCCCACATGCTCTAGAGCCTGTGCTCTGCAACAAGAGAAGCCACCACAATGGGAAGCCCGCACACTGCAACTGGAAAGGAGCCCCTGCTTACTACAACAAGAGAAAGCCTGCAGGCAGCAAACAAGGACCCAGCAAGGCCAAAATAAATTAATTTTTTTATAAAGCCAAAAACAGAGTTGCCATACAATCCAGCAATCTCACTCCTGGGCATACATCTGGAAAAAACCAGATATATTCAAAAGGATATACACACTCTTAAGTTCTCTGCAGCACTGTTTACAATAACCAAGACATGGAAGCAACCAAAATGTTCATCAACAGATGAATGGATAAAGATGTAGTGTATATACATACACACAGACACACACAATGGAATATTACTAAGCCATTAAAAAGACTGAAATAATGCCATTTGCAGCAACATAGATAGACCTGGAGATTATCAAAGTAAGTGAAGTAAGTCAGGCAAGAGGAAGGCAAACATCATGGGATATTGCTTGTATGCAGAATCTAAAATAAAAATAATACCAATGAACTTAATTACAAAACAGAAACAGACTCACAGACTTCAAAAACAAACTTACTGCTACCAAAGAGGAAAGGTAGGAGGAGAGATAAATAAGGAATTTGGGATTGACATGTATACACTACTATATATGTTTGTTTCATTTATCTTTTTGATTCCACATATAAGTGAAATTGTACAGTATTTATCTTTCTCTGATTTATTTCACTAAGCATAATATCCTGCAGATCCATCCATGCCATCATAATTGGCAAGATATCGATTTTTATGGCTGAGTAATATTCTATCTACATTGCATCTTTTTACATTTATTTTTTAAGTAAAAGATAACTGCATTACAGAATTTAGTTGTTTTCTGTCAAACCTCAACATGAATCAGCCATAGGTATACATATGTCCCCTCCCTCTTGAACCTCCCTCCCATCTCCCTCCCCATCTCACCCCTCTAGGCTGGTACAGAGACCCTGTTTGAGTTCCCTGAGACCTACAGCAAATTCACAAACGGGCTAGCTATTTTACTTATGGTAATATAAGTTTCCATGTAACTCTCTCCATACATCTCACCTTCTGCTCCCCATCCCCGTGTCCATAAATCTGTTCTCTATTGTCTGTTTCTCCATTGTTGTTCTGCAAATAAATTCTTTGGTACCATCTTTCTAGATTCCATATATATGCATTAGTATACATATGTATATATATCAGATCTTCTTTATCCATTCATCTGTCAATGGACACCTAGGTTTTTTCCATACCTTAATAAGGCTGCTACAAACATTAGGGTAGATACAAAAGTCCTCATTATGGGCAAAATAATCTGTAACTATGTATGATGACAGATGTTAACTGGTCCTCAGTTGGTAAAGAATCTGTCTGCAATGCGGGAGACCTGGATTCAATCCATGGGTCAGGAAGATCCCCTGGAGAAGAGAATAGCAACCCACCCCAGTATTTTTGCTTGGAAAATTCCATGGGCCAGAGGAACCTGGCAGGCTGCAGTCCATGGGTCACAATGAATGGGAAACAAATGAGCAACTAACATTTCCACTTTTCATGTATGGTGAAAGATATTAACTAGACTTACTGTGGTAACCATTTCACAGTATATACAAATATTGCAAATTATGCTGTACACCTGAATCCAATATAATTGTTGTATGTCAATTATACATTTTTTTTGGCCATGTCACCCAGCATATCGGATCTTAGTTCCCCAATCAGGAATCAAACCCATGTCCCCTGCAGTGGAAGCATGGAGTCTTAACCACTAGACCACTAGGGAAGTCCCTCAATTATACATTAATTTTTTTTAATGACAGTGAAAGAGGGTATGTGTTTGAGAGCTAAAGTGTGAGCTGGGAGCCTGAGCCTGATGAAAGAATGCAAGTTAAAATCAGCCCAGGGATGCAAGGATTCTTCAACATTCACAAATCAATCAATGTGATATACCACATTAACAAATTGAAAGATAAAAACCATATGATTATCTCAATAGATGCAGAGAAAGCCTTTGACAAAATACAACATCCATTTATGATAAAAACCCTCCAGAAATCTGTCATAGAAGGAACATACTTCAACATAATAAAAGCCATATATGATAAACCCACAGCAAACATTATCCTCAATGGTGAAAAATTGAAAGCATTTCCCCTAAAGTCAGAAACAAGACAAGGGTGCCCACTCTCATCACTACTATCAACATAGTTTTGGAAGTTTTAGCCACAGCAATCAGAGAAAAAAAATAAATAAAAGGAATCCAAATTGGAAAAGAAGAAAAACTCTCACTGTTTGCAGATGACATGATCCTCTACATAGAAAACCCTAAAGACTCCACCAGAAAATTACTAGAGCTAATCAGTGAATATAGTAAAGTTGCAGAATATAAAATTAGCATACAGAAATCCCTTGCATTCCGATACACTAACAATGAGAAACCAGAAAGAGAAATTAAGGAGACAATTCCTTTCACCATTGTAACAAAAAGAACAAAATACTTAGGAATAAATCTACTTAAAGAAACAAAAGATCTATATATAGAAAACTATAAAACATTGATGAAAGACATCAAAGAGGACACAAATAGATGGAAAAATATACCATGTTCTTGGATCAGAAGAATCAATATAGTGAAAATGAGTATACCACTCAAAGCAATTGATAGATTCAATGCAATCCCTATCAAGCTACCAATGGTATTTTTCAGAGAACTAGAATAAATAATTTCATAATTTGTATGGAAATACAAAAAACTTTGAATAGCCAAAGCAATCTTGAGAAAGAAGAATGGAACTGGAGGAATCAACCTGCCTGACTTCAGACTATACTGCAAAGCTACAGTCATCAAGACAGTATGGTACTGGCACAAAGACAGAAATATAAATCAATGGAACAAAATAGAAAGCCCAGAGATATATCCACGCACCTATGGACACCTTATCTTTGACAAAGGAGACAAGAATATACAATGGAGAGAAGACAATCTCTTTAACAAGTGGTGCTGGGAAAATTGGTCAACCATGTGTGAAAGAATGAAACTAGAACACTTTCTAACACCATACACAAAAATAAACTCAAAATGGATTAAAGATCTAAATGTAAGACCAGAAACTATAAAACTCCCAGAGGAAAACACAGGCAAAAGCCTCTCTGACATAAATCACAGCAGGATCCTCTATGACCCACCTCCCAGAATATTGAAAATAAAAGCAAAAATAAACAAATGGGACCTAATTAAGCTTAAAAACTTTTGCATAATGAAGGACATGATAAGCAAGGTGAAAAGACAGCCTTCAGAATGGGAAAAAATAATAGCAAATGAAACAACTGACAAAGAATTAATCTCAAAAACATACAAGCAGCTCTTGCAGCTCAGTTCCAGAAAAATAAATGACCCAATCTAAAATTGGGCCAAAGAACTAAACAGACATTTCTCCAAAGAAGACATATAGATGGCTAACAAACACATGAAAAGATGCTCAACATCACTCATTATCAGAGAAATGCAAATCAGAACCACAATGAGGTACCATCTCACGCTGGTCAGAATGGCTGCTATCCAAAAGTCTACAAACAATAAATGCTGGAGAGGGTGTGGAGAAAAGGGGACCCTCTTACACTGTTGGTGGGAATGCAAACTAGTACAGCCACTATGGAGAACAGTGTGGAGATTCCTTTAAAAACTGGAATTAGAACTGCCATATGACCCAGCAATCCCACTCCTGGGCATACACACCAAGGAAACCAGAATTGAAAGAGACACGTATACCCCAATGTTCATCGCAGCACTGTTTACAATAGCCAGGACATGGAAGCAACCTAGATGTCCATCAGCAGACAAATGGATAAGAAAGCTGTGGTACATATAGACAATGGAATATTACTCAGCCATTAAAAAGAATGTATTTGAATCAGTTCTAATGAGGTGGATGAAACTGAAGCCTATTATACAGAGTGAAGTAAGTCAGAAAGAGAAACGTGAATACAGTACACTAACACATATATATGGAATTTAGAAAGATGGCAATGATGACCCTATATGCAAGAGAGCAAAAGAGACACAGATGTAAGGAACAAACTTTTGGATTCTGTGGGAGAAGGCGAGGGTGGGATGATTTGAGAAAATAGCACTGAAACATGTATATTACCATATGTGAAATAGACCACCAGTCCAGGTTCGATGCATGAGACAGGGTGCTCAGGGCCAGTGCACTCGGATGACCCTGAGGGATGGGATGAGGAGGGAGGTGGTAGGGAGGGTCAGGATGGGGGGCACATGGCTGATTCATGTCAATGTATGGCAAAACCACTACAATATTGTAAAGTAATTAGCCTCCATTTAAAATAAATAAATTTATTTTTAAAAAATAAATAAAATCAGCAAAGAGAAAAGACACATAAGCAAAATCTGGAGGAAATCAGGCACAATCTTCTAAGTGTGCCTTCCCAGTGGAATTATCAGGATATGCTAAAATGCTATGGAGGTGTGTTGGGGTTGGGGGGGAAGCATTGTTCTGGCAACAATAAAAACTGCTTACCATTCAACCTGACATTGGCCCTATGAAGTAAGATGCTGACCCTTGTTTATACAGATGGAAAAACTGAAGACTCACAGTTCATGGTCACAACACTAGCAAATAGCAGTGCAAGGACTCAAACCAGTGTCTCTTTGACTACAAAAGTCACGTTTTTTTAAGTACAAAAGTACAATGGTTTATGAAATACCCACTGGGGGCTGGAAAGAAAGTGAAAAGTGAGGGTTAGTTGCTCAGTTGTGTCTGACTCTTTGCAACCCCATGAACTGTAGCCCACCAGGCTCCTCTGTCCATTGAATTTCCCAGGCCAGAATACTGGAGTGGGTAGCCATTCCCTTCTCCAGGGGATCTTCCCAACCCATGGATCAAACCCGGGTATTCTGCCCTACGGGTGGATTCTTTACCATCTGAGCTACCAGGGAAGCCCATCTGGGACTGGCACAAATATGGCATGTAGGAGAGAGGGAATTAATACATGGACTTACTTTGAGATGTATCCTGACTCATCTGGGAAGACATGTTCCATACACAGGTGAAATTTCTGCAGACTATGGCAATGTCTCAGACAGGCTGCACATATTATCAGCTCCTCTTTGGTACCAATATAAATGTCAATGTCTTTGAAGAAATTCACCACTTGGGCTACAAATTCTGGGTCCTGGGTCTCAAACAAACAATTGAACAATGCCTGGAAACTCATCATGACATTATTGGGGTCATACTGACTTAAAGTGTCAAGGCTCTGCGTTATTTCCTGCTTTATCTCTTTGGACAGTGGAAAACCAAAGGATGTCTCCAGCCTGTGGGTCATCCTTTCAGTTGAGAACACAAACAGGAATACCGCTGTCCAGGACAAGTGGGAGTAGTGTTCGCCCACAGCCCTGGTGATGAGCTGGGTCACATTTCCAATGACCGAGTGAGGTGGGTCCTTGGGTCGTTTGAACATGTAGAACATGGCGGCGCAAAATTCTTGGATACAGGTATGGATGAAGGCAAGGCAGTCACCAGTCCTGTGAAGAAGTTTCATATCTAACCACATCGAGGTGTCCGATTCGGACACCCCGTTCCTCCTGAGGTCCCCGGGGCAAAACAGGAACGTGCGAGTCCACATACCCTCAGCAGCCAAGGTACACAGGCTTTTCAGACAGGCTCTTCTCTGCTTCAACGGACAGGTCTCACTTCCTGATTTGAACACTTTCGTGAAGAAAGACACGTACAAAGCAGTGATGGTTTCAGAGTCCAACTCCAGGTCTTCTCCCTTCTCCAGCTGACACTTCAAGCCGGTACAGACTAGCCAACAGAGAAAGGGGCTCTGGCACAAGATGAAGAGTGAGCTCCTCTCCCTCACAAAACGGAAGGCTCTCGAGGATGCATCCTTCTCCCGGAAGTAATGGGAGAAATACAGCTTCCTTTGGCGCTCAGAGAACCCCAAGAGAAAGATGCATTTCATGTGCTTCAACAAGGAGTAGTTTTTCCTCACCCCCATCTTGCTGAGTGCGAGGAGCAGAGAGCATTCTGGGAGCATCCGTTTCTGCAGCAGGCTCCGCAGGACAACCTGCATGGAATGTGGCTGCTCCCAGTCTTCACAGAGGTCGGTGTTGCAATCCAAGTCAAACTTCAGTTCCTCCACGCCATCCAAGATAAAGAGGATTCTCTCTGGCTGGGAAAAGACGTCTTCAATGGGCTCCGAAGACTCAGGCCAGTCCCTGGAGAGCAGCTCCACCAGGCTCATGTCCGTCACACCATTCATTTCACGGCCCGTGAGGAAGAAGACAAACGAGAACCTGTCCCTCCATAGGTTTCCCTTGGCCCACTCCAGCATCACTTTTCTCAGAAAGGTTGTTTTTCCAATCCCTTCAGGACCGTGCAAGATCACAGTGGGTGAGAACTCTCCAGGCTTGAGGGTGGCAAGGTAGGCAGCATTCAGTTGTTCATACTCACTCTTTGTGGTCTCTTTGTAGAAATCTTCAGGAACCAGAAGGCAGGGCTCCTTCTCCCACAGGACTTGGAATTTCTGCTTCATGTGGCTTCTATATGGGTTTATCTTCTCTGAATTAACAGGGACAGAAGACAATTTTTTAAAAATACACCCCATATTTGGTACTGAGAACAAACCCTATGGATTTACTCAAACACATGTGCAAAGACTGATGTATGCCCATGGGGGAGGGACCAGGCTCATAAACTTTGGGGGTTTTTTCTTATTTATTTTTATTGAAGTATAGTTGACGTACAATGTTGTTAATTCCTATTGTACAGCAAACTGATTCAGTTATACTTATATAGCCATCCTTTTTTAATATTCTTTTCCATTATGGCTTATAGGATTTTTTTAATTGGAGGGTAATTACTCCATAATGTTGCGTTATTTTCTGCTGTACAACAATGTGAATTAGTTCTATGTATACATATATCCCCTCCTCTTGAGCCTCCCTCCCACGCCTCCCATCCCACCACTCTAGGTCATCACAGAGCACCACGCTGAGCTCCTTGTGCTACACAGCAGCTTACCACTAGCTATCTGTTTTATACATGGTAGTGTGTACATGTCAGTACTCCTCTTTCAATTCATCCCACCCTCTCCTTCTCCCAACGTGTCCTAAGAACCTAGGAATAAAACTATCATATGACCCAGAAATCCCACCGCTGGGCATAGACCTAGAGAAAAACATAATCCCAAAAAAAAAAAAAAATCTACCCCAGATTTTACACAGAATATGGACACCTGGGGATTACACTTCAAACTAGGAGAACACTATCTGCCCAGTCAAGAATTCATAAGCACTGCTATTTATTTAGGGATTCCATGATGGCTCAGCAGCAAAGAACCCACCTGCCAATGCAGAAGACATGGGTTCAATCCCTGGGTCAGAAAGATCCTCTGGAGAAGGAAATGGCAACCCACTCCAGTATTCTTGCCTGGGGAATTCCATGGACAGAGGAGCCTGGTAGGCTATGGTCCATGGGGTCACTAAGAGTCAGACACAACTGAACATGCATGCATGTATAAAACAGACAACCGGCAAGGACCTTCTGCATAGCACAGGAAACTTTACTCATTATTTTGTAATAACTTATAAGGGAAAAGAATGTGAAATATATATACCTTACATAATTTATGTACTATATAATATTTATGTATATCATGCATTATAATACATAATACATAAATTATATGTCAGGACGATCCCCTGGAGGAAGAAATGGCAACCCACTCCGGTTTTCTTGGCTGGGAAATCCCATGGACAGAGGAGCCTGAAGGGCTACAGTCTATGGGGTTGCAAAGAGTCGGACACAACTTAGCCATGAAACAACAAATTATTACTAATATATTTAATGTATAATATAAATTATATATTATATCACTTGGCTATACTTCTGAAACTAACACAACATTGTAACATTATAAATCAACAATAATTCCTTTTAAGAAATCATAATAAAGCCATGAAAACAGATAAAAGAGAATCTTGAGAGCAGAAGAACAAAATATAAAGAAATATTGGAAGAGTTTCCATGTTCGTGAATTCCAATTTAAGATCAAACACTCACTCAAAAATAAATTTAAATATATGTGTATATATATATATATATATATAAAAAGAGAAAAAAATTAATGGGTGATTTATCTGGTATTTTGTCACTTTGTTTGCCAGGATTTACGACTCAACTGTTTTTATTCTCTGAGGGAAAGAAAATGGCATACTCGTCCAGAGGAGGATGTAAAGCCCTTCAGTGAGTCAAAAATAACTGGTCCTGAGTCAGTTGTGTCCCTTTTGGAAACGTCATCTAACATGAGGGGACACTGTTAGGTCTGCATTTTTCTCATTTGCAAACCTCAGAGTCATGGTAAAAATAAAACGACATCACACATGAAAAGTATTTCCTGTGGGGGCAGGGGTATCTGCTCTCTATTTCCTCATCTTAGGATTCTGCTAGTTTCTTGTGCCAGTCTGGTGAAAAATATGTGACCCGTATGAAAGAATATAAAAAAGAGTGGACACGTGTACATGTATAATTGAGTCACTTTGCTATAAGCAGACACTAACACAACATTGCAGGTCAACCCTACTCCAATAAAAAAAAAATATTTAATCAAAAAAAGGGTGGAGAGGGTGGAACAAATGGAGAGAGTAGCATGAAAACATATACACTACCAGGTATAAAATAGGTAGCCAATGAGAATTTGCTGTGTGATGCAGGGAACTCAAACTTGGGGTGTGACAACCTAGAGGGGTGGGATGAGGTGGGAGGTGGGAGGGAGGCTTAAGAGGAAGGGGACATGTGTATACCTATGGCTGATGCATGTTGATACATGGCAGAAACCAACACAGTTCTGTCAAGCAATCATCCTTCAATTTAAAAAAATAATTAAAAAAATATTTTAAGAAAAAGGGGGAGGGTGGGTCAGAAGCATCATGGAATTCCATCTCAGCAGTCCTGGTGACACAGACACTAAGCCCCAGGCGCTCAGTCGTGTCCGACTCTTTGCAACCCCATGAACTGTAGCCCGCCAGGCTCCTCTGTCCAGGGGATTCTCCAGGCAAGAATACTGGAGTGGGTTGCCGTTTCCTTCTCCAGGGGATCTTCTAAACTAGCAGTGACTCAGCTTGGAACAGAAAAATGAGGAGAAGACACTTAGATTAATGGTCTGAGGACATTATTCAACCACTCTGGCCCATCAATGACCAGAGTTGGCTTGCAATTCTACTAATTTCCAAGGGTCCTACTGACCCCTACCACATTCTCAACAGATGGAGGCATGGCTGCTAACTCAGTAACGATGCAACCTTCGTTAGAAACTCCCAGTAAACCAGCCACCCCGGTGGGTCCCAGCCCCCCATCCCTTCCAGGACACTTACGTCGGATCTCGTTCTGAGCCTTCTTCCAGAGATCAGCCCGACTTATCTGAAGAAACAGACTCAGGGTCACGTCCCAGGCCAGTTTTCCCGGGTAATGCTTGCTCAACAGCTTTGACACATTTTCTCGTGAAGCCTTCTTTAGCTCGGTCCACGGGATGGGCTTGAGTTTGAATTTCAGAGGTTCTTGCTTGAGGAGCTCCTTAAATTTCCAGAACTCTTCCTTTTTGAGCTCCTCCAGGTACCACAACAGGCCAAAGTCAGAAAAAAAATATTCGGCCATCTCGTCATGGGATTGCGGAGCTGGACTTCTCCAGCCGTGGGGAAAGGGGGAAATTCTCAAAAAGAAGCAATAGGTGATATGATACCTGGGAAGAAGGGTGTCATGATGAAGTTAAAACTCAACAGATGTGGATATTGTATCATGCATTTCTTGTTTAAAATCTATCTTCCCAGCTTCACTTGGTGGGGAAGTACCCCATCCTTTCTCAACATTCCAAAACCACGTATATGAATTCAGTGCTAGCAACTGAAAATGTGGCTGATACTAAACCAAGTTCCCTGGACTGCAAGGAGACCAAACCCGTCAGTCCTAAAGGAAATCAACCCTGAATATTCACTGGAAGGACTGATGCTGAAGTTCCAATACTTTGGCCACCTGACACAAACAGCCAACTCATTGTAAAAGACCTTGATGCTGGGAAAGATTGAGGGCAGGAGGAAAAGGGGGTGACAGAGGATGAGATGGTTGGATGGCATCACCGACTCAAGGGACATGAATTAGAGCAAACTCTGGGAGATAGTGAAGGACAGGGAAGCCTAGTGTGCTGCAGTCCATGGGAGGGAAGATTGTTGTATGGCAGAAGCCACAAACATTGTAAAGTAATTATCCTCAAATTAAAAATAGAAATAAGAATACAAATGGAAGTCTGTGATGCTTTGTTAGCATTGTTTGTTTCATGTAGGCAAGGGTCAGCCTAAAGATGTGTTGTTAAAGTAAAAATCGGAACTACCTGGGTGGGGGGTGGGGGGGCGGGGAACAGGTAAACACCAGCAAAAAAGAAGTTGAGAAACATGGAGATTTAAAGAGGGAAAGTGCTGGATACACAACCTCTCTGTGAATTTAAATGCTTTTCATTTTAGTTCATCCTTGCCAAAACAAAGCGGGGGAGACCTGGCCATTTCTGGTACCCCTCCCTCTTGTTCTTTAAGCACCCCTCGACCTACAGTAAGCTCTGAGTGGAAAATGAAGGAAAAGAAAGAACAGCGATAAGACCTCCTCACCCAGTCTGGTCCCTGGTCCTCCTGACCGGCACCCATCTAGGAGCAGCTGTAGAGACTGAGGCGTAAAGGCTGTGCCTGCTCCTGATTGGTCACAAATCTCTCTCTTCCCATTGGCTGGCGTGGCTCTTGATTGACGAGTCTCAGAAGGTGATGGGAAACCGGCCTTGTTTTTCCACCTCAGGTGTGAATGATCTTACTTCGGGAGTTGCTGGCTCCTGGATATTCCTATGAAGCTGTTCACAGTTCTCTTTCTACCATCTTATCAATGGGCTTCTCTGAACAGTGTTCTCTCACTACCGTTGATGGAAAATGCGGAGACTGGTGTCGGGAACCTTCCGCTCATCCTGAGTGTCTAACTTCTCCGACACTGTGTGCTTCCCAAGGGAGCCTACGGTGTGTGTCCTCTCAACTTTCATAGCAGCACCTAGATGAAGCATTCGGATATTAGGAAATCAACGAATATTCCCGAGTAAACTAGCTCTAGATGGAAACGGCAGAAATTAGAATTTGCAAATATCTGTTTCTATTGTGATAAGAACACTGCACGTGAGACCTGCAATCTTAAATGGTTTATTTATCTATTATTTATTGAATTTTTGGCCACACCCTTTGGCATATGGGATCTTAGCTCCCTGACCAGGGATTGAACCCACAACCTCTGCATCAGAAGGTGGAGTCTTAACCACTAGACCGCCAGAGAAGTCCCACTCTTACATATTTAAGTGTCTGACGCAGTATTGTTGACTATAGGCATGTTTTGAACAGCAAAACACTGGAACTCATCTCCCATAACCAACAGTTTATACCCACTGAACATTTACCCCCAACTTCCTCCTCCCTCTGCCCCAGCTCTTGGAAACGCCTGCTCTATTCTGGTTCTACGAGTCTGACTATTTTAGATACTTCATAGGAGTGGAATCATGCAGTGTTTTTCCTTCTGTGGCTGGTTTATTTCCCTGAGCACCACGTCTTCCAGGCCCATCCATGTTTTTGCATGTGGCAGAATTTCCTTCTTTTTCAAAGGTGAAGTTTCCACTACAGGTGTCACTTGATACCCCATTACAATCATCATTGAGACTTGTGGAGACTTTGCCCCAGCATCACTCTTATCACCATCACCCACCATTGATTATCATACGAGTATCCACCAGCTCTAACATTCACTGGATGCTAATAATACAAAAGCCCTCCAGGTAAGAGCATTTCAGGCAAGATCTGATTGTCTTCAGCCCTCTGAAGCAGGTGGTATCATTTACACCCTCCCTGTTTTTCAAAGATATGTGAGGCCATCAGGTGGAGGCCAGAGTTGAGAACATCCCTACCTGGTTAGCCTTAATTTTAACCTTTCTTCTCAGCAGCCTCCCAGGCAACATCAATCCCACTGGGAGTTTAGAGAGACTGAGGCTGGATCAGTGGGCAGGTGTAGCTTCAGTTCAGTTCAGTCATTCAGTCGTGTCCGACTCTTTGCGACCCCATGGACTGCAGCATGCCAGGCCTCCCTGTCCATCACCAACTCCTGGAGCTTGCTCAAACTCATGTCCATTGAGTCGGTGATGCCATCCAACCATCTCATCCTCTGTCATCCCCTTCACCTCCTCCCTCAATCTTCCCCAGCATCAGGTTCTCTACCAATGATTCAGTTCTTCGCATCAGGTGGCCAAAGTATTGGAGTTTCAGCTTCAGCATCAGTCCTTCCAATGAACACTCAGGACTGATCTCCTTTAGAATAGACTTGTTGGATCTCTTTGCAGTCCAAGGGACTCTCAAGAGTCTTCTCCAACACCACAGTTCAAAAGCATCAATTCTTCAGCACTCAGCTTTCTTTATAGTACAACTCACATCCATACATGACTACTGGAAAGACCATAGCTTTGACTAGATGGACCTTTGTTGGCAAAGTAATTTCTCTGCTTTTTAACATGCTGTCCATTTGGTCACAGCTTTTCTTCCAAGGAACAAGAATCTTCTAATTTCATGGCTGCAGTCACCGTCTGCAGTGATTTGGGAGCCCAAAAAATAAAGTCTCTCACTGTTTCCATTATTTCCCCATCTGTTTGCCTTGAAGTGATGGGACCAGATGCCATGATCTTACTTTTCTGAATGTTGAGTTGGAAACCAACTTTTTCACTCTTCTCTTTCACTTTCATCAAGAGGCTCTTTAGTTCCTCTTCACTTTCTGCCATAAGGGTGGTGTCATCTGCATAGCTGAGGTTATTGATATTTCTCCCAGCAATCTTGATTCCAGCTTGTTCTTCTTCCAGCCCAGCATTTGTCATGATGTACTCTGCATATAAGTTAAATAAGCAGGGTGACAATATATAGCCTTGACTTCCTCCTTTTCCTATTTAGAACCAGTTTGTTGTTTCATGTCCAGTTCTAACTGTTGCTTCCTGACCTGCATACAGATTTCTCAAGAGGCAGGTCAGGTGGTCTGGTATTCCCATCTCTTTCAGAATTTTCCACAGTTTTTTGTGATCCACACAGTCATTCTAATACAAAATATAAGTTTAACAAAAAAAATCTGAAAAAAGAAAAAAATAAAGAGATACTATCTTTCTTTTCAGGTTGATGAAAATTTCCTAAAATTGAGTGTGGTGAAGGCCACAACAGGCTTCCCAGGTGATTCAGCAATAAAGAATCCACTTGCAATGCAGGAAATACGGGTTTGATCTCTGGGTTGGGAAGAGCCTCTGGAGTAGGAAATGACAACCTGCTCCAGTATTCTTGATGGAAAATCCCATGGAGAGAAGGGCCTCGGGGGCTACAGCCTGTGGTGTTGCAAGGGTCAGATATGACTTAACAACTAAACAACAACAACAAAAAAGACCACAACTCTGAATAAACTAAGAACATTGAATTGTATACTTTAAGTGGGTGAGTTACATGGTATGTGAATTAAATCTCAAACATGGTTACCAATATAAAATTTGTAATACCTGCCAATATATAAATATAGATATATAAAGAAAATGCCTGGAGAAATAAGCCCAGTTGGTAATGTGGTTTCAAAAAAAGAAGTTTGATGCCCCTTCAGTGTCCCTATAACACCCGATGACAACTTGTTTTTGAACTACCATTTTCCATAGGGACTACAGAAAAAGTTTTCTGCCAGCTATTTGGCTGCCCCTCTGGATCTTTTCATTGATGGCCAAAAGGTGTCCTTAATCACCCAAGGAGGAAGAGATGACTTACACTGGGGATAAAATTTGCTCCTCCCTGGAAACGCCCCAGACTCCCCATGCAGTCAGTGTCACCCACACAGCAGGTGACGTGATAATGGAATCTCTGTGGAGAGACCAAGACTAGAAATAACGTCCCTGTAACCATGATTTCAGGTGCTCGGGGCTCATCCTGAGTGACACGTCCCTGCACAGAGCTCTGAAGCAAAGACCAGACAGTGAGTGCTTCCTTCTGTTCAATCTCAGGGCAAAGACTGGGAGAGAGAGACGTTGCCTCCATCAGGAGAGGGTCTTAAGACTTAACTCACACTGGGCGGGACAGGGGCAACACAGCCTCCCTTGAGCACCCACATCCGTGCTCTGCTGGGCGGAGGGTGGCTGTGTGCCCGGGAGAGTCTCAGGCCAGGAGCAGAGGCGGGTGGCCCATCACAGATCTAAAGATGAGAGAGGAGGGATGGGGTCTCTGGAATGTGTGCCAAGCCTTGGCTGATCCAGCCACTGAGCTCCTCCCTGTTGTTAACAAAGACTCTGCTCATTGTAGCAGACCTCACAGATCTATGCTTGCAGGGGAAGGAGTCCCCCTGCCCCCTTTCTCAGTGTATCTCCACGCGGGACCTTATTCCAGGCTCCTTTAGTCCCGTTGCCCACAGCTCATGATGATGCTTCTAAGCAGCTTGTTCTCAGCATTCCCTAGCACTGGGCTACACCCCAGCTCTGATTTCAGGGCTCACCTGTGATGAGTTACACATTCTTGTCAACACAACAGAATTCCTGCTGCTTCCACTGTATTGTAAGCATTTTTATTCACAGAAGTAAAAAAAGAAAAGAAAACGAAGACAGTATGAGGAAACCAGTGTAGCAAGAAGTGCTCAGGAGCAAAGGAGAGACAGAACTGCCTTTAAATTGTGTTTTGTGAAAGCAGGGGTGTGTCATCAGAAAAGGGGCTGGAAAATACAGTTCTGTGTTCTCTGTTTTTTTCTAAGAAAGGTTGCTTCCAGCTTGTCCTGTTACATGGAAAGCGACCTGCCCACACTGGTCCCCCGACACCTGTGGGTGCAGAGAGGCTCCAGGGGACGGCAGGCACTGGGATGTGTGTTCTCGTCACAACACAAGGGCACCTGCTGTGGGTTTGCTTCTGACTCTGGCTGTGGCGGTGCTCGCCCACCCCATCCTCCCCACCCCATGTGTGAATACGTGGGGCTGGGTCAGGGATTCTGTGGGGCAGAGGGTCCTTCTGCAGTTCATCATAATTGGTGTCAGGCAGGCACCTCATCTGTGGGGTTGATCCCTGTGTGTCCCACATAATGGACTAACAGTAGCTATCACATCTCTCACCTAGTAAATACCCAGCCTCACAGGAAGGAGATCATGGGCCATGTGTGTGGGAGGAGAGATGCAAGAGGATGAAGGGACCTGCATGTACAGGAGTCACTGGGAGGCTGATGTAGGGAGTAATGAGGGTGTTACAGGGAGGGTCCTGTGAGGATTTACTGTGCATGAGATTCAAGTCAGAGCTTTTCCCAATAAAGTAAGTTCAGTGCCATTCATGGAGCAGCCCCATCATGAGGGCCAGGCTCAGGGCACCCCCAGGATGGGCCATAGTAGCCTCGAGAAGGCTGGATGGGGGTGCAAAGCAGCGCAGGAAGAAGTTGCTGTGTGGTCGCTGTGCTGGAAGCACACGTAGTCCATGCACTGGTCCAGGTCCGCGCCCCAGGAGCTAACGCGAGATCTGAGGTACATGTCCAGGCCTGCCCTTCAGGAGCTGTCGCGAGAGCTGGGGTAACTGTCTAGCTTGGCGCCTGGGTAACTGTCTCGAGAGCAGGGGTGGTGCCTGGCACTAGCTCCCTGCCTCGATACACAGCAGCCTCAGCAGGAGGAGCCAAGGCTAAGGCAAAGCGGACCGGGAACCGGGGTGTGTCGGTCGGTGTCATCTGCCAGGAGAATAGTTCTAGTTTCCGAGAGCTCTTGATTTATCAGTAAGAGAGAGCAGAGAGGAGGAAACGAACAAAAAGGTATGAATTTCATCTTGAGGTGAAGAGAGCGAGTCAGTCATGGTGACTGAGGGGGCTCCTGAGGTGATTCTGAGCAGGTGGAGCCAGGAGGCTGAGCCTGAACAGGGACGAGACCATTGAAGTGGCGGGAAGAGGGGCTCCAGGAAGAGGGGCGACTAGGAGCTGGGAGTTTAGGCCAAGACCGGTTTCCTGCTTTGAGGGGAATGAATGCCTTGGCTCTGGTGGGAAAAGGGCGAGGGCAGCCGTGGGGTTAGAAACGCCATAGGTGTCCGACGTCACTGTTTTCCTCCTCACGTTCCTACCGGTGCTCAGTGACAAGGGGAATGTTCATCTTTCCAAACGCCAGCTCGTGGTTTCCTTGGTATTTTCTATTGTTTTTCTGGTCTTTATTTCATTTATTCTCCACTCTATTCTTTCTTATATCCTTGTATCTGCTTGCTTTTGCCTTAATTTTCTCTTTGTGTGGGTTTTTCTTTCTTTTTTTTTGTATTTTATGGTTTTTTCTTTTTTCTTTTATTTTGTTCCTTGTGGTATAAATTTAGCTTATTAGAATCTTTTTTCTTAATGTAGACATCTGTTGTGAAAACGTCCCTCTTAGAACAGCTTGTGCTGAATCTTGTAACTTTTGGTTTGCTGTTTCCACGCAAGCTTCTCTCAGGACATTTTATTTCCCTTTGGATTTCCTCTCTGACTACGGTTCTGGAGGTGGTTGTTAAAGTCCGTGTACCTGTGAGCTTTCCAACTTTCCTGCTGTTATTGGCATCTAGTTTCATGTCATTGCAGTTGGAAAAGTTACTTCATGTGATTTCAATCTTACATCTGTTAAGACTTGTTTGGGGAATTTTGCTGGTGATTCAGTTCAGATCATTTTTGTGTAAGATAGTGTCCAACTTTTTTCAGAGTTTTTTAATTGGGATGTAACTGACGTAACATTATGTCAGTTTCATGGGTCAAATAATGATTCAGTAATTGTATATATTGCCAGTTGATCATAGTACATCTAGTTAACATCTATTATACAAGCAGTTACAACTTTTTCATTCCATCAGAATTTGTAAGGTCTAGTCTCTCAGTTTTAGTCTCTACATATGAATTTACAGTTTTCCAAACACTATTTATTGAATACATTATCCTTTTTCCATTATATAATCATAGTGCCTGTCAGAGCTTAGCTAACCAGGGGTGCATGGATTTATTTCTGGGCTCTCTTTTCTGTTGCATTGATCCATCTGTTTTTATGCCCATATTATACTGTTTCTGTTACCATAAATAAATTTGATATATAGTTTGAAATGATTAAGTTTGATGCTTTGTTCTTCTATAACATGATGCTTTGAGTAGTTGGTGTATATTGTGGTTGTATGTAACTTGGGGTTTTTTTTTATATTTATGTGAATAAGACATTGAAAATGGTTGAACTGGGCCTACAATGTTGTTGAAGAAGACAGACATGTTTCCTAAGTTTACAGACCTTACATGGATGTAGAAGATGAAGATTTAAAAGTAAAAAAAATTAAAAATAAAAATAAAATAATAATGGTAAAGGCTTTCCCTGGGGTGAGGAGTATGTTATCCTGTCAGTGTCATTTTTCTGGGCTGTGACAGTGTCATCCTTTGCAGGGGAAATAAAATGCAAGAGTCCTTGTACAACATTGTTACGTAAGAAGACTGCTGATATCCTCACCCAAACAGGTTCCTTTCTGCTCCAGGAAACTTTAGTCCTCTCCATGTCCTTTCACAAAAATACCCTGAGAACCACAAGTCTGGCAGCTCTGGAAACAACGTATCTTACACAGATTGGAGTGGGCTCCCTGGGCAATGTCATTCTTTTCTTCCACAGCATCTCTCCAATTTTGCTTGGCCACAACTGGAGACCCACAGACGTGATTCTCACCAACATGGCCATGGCCGATCTGCTGGTCCTTCTGTCCCCTGGAATTCCATACACAGTGGCAGCTTTTGTATCAAGGAACCCTTTGTCCAGTCTTGGGTGTAAGTTTGTGTATTACATACAGAGAGTGGGTCGGGGCACCACCCTGTGCTCCACATGTGTCCTGAGCACCTATCAGGCCTTCACTCTCACCCCCAGGAGAGCGGAGTGGCTGATGCTCAGAGGAAGGGCCCCCAAGGTCATTGGTCCTTCCTGCTGCACCTGCTGGATGTTCAGTTTCTTAATGTACATCATTGTTCCTCTGAAAATCACTGGTCCACAGAACATGCACAACTATACTGATTCCCAAGGCAATTGGTTCTGCTCATCCTCATTTCCTAAAGCAGGCTTTGTCTACTTGTGGTCCATCTCTGATGCCACATTTATTACCCTCATGGTCTGGTCCAGTGGCTCCATGGTGCTTCTCCTGCACAGACACCACCAGAGGGTGCAGTATATTCACACCCACACTGGACACCACAAATGCCCCCCGGAGACCAGAGCCGCCCGCACCATCCTGATGCTGGTGGTCACCTTCGTCATCTTCTACGTGCTGAATTCTACTTTTGCCTTTTATGCCACTGCCCTTTTTGATTTTCGTCTATGGTTGATACAGACCTGTGATGTCTTGGTTTCCTGTTTTCCCACTATTTCTCCCTTCCTACTGCTCCTCAGGGATCCTAGAACTCCTAGATTCTGCTCTTGAGTTGTTAGCAAGAATGTCTAAAGTGATGTGTATTTAGTAGATGGCTTGAATAATAACAGAAATTATCCTGTAACTAATCAATACCAAGTTTTAAAATTGAGTTATAATTAATCTATAATATTGCATTATTTTAAATTTTACAGCATGACAAATGAGTATATTTGTATATGTAGCAAAATGATCCCCACAATTCTTATTAACACCCATGCATCCATCCCTACATGTGGTACAGATTCTTTCTTGTGATGTGAACTTTGAAGTTTGAATTTCTCAGGATTTTCCAAAAGTGCAACACAGTATAATTAACCATAGTCACCATGTTGGACATCACATCCCCGTGACTTATTTATTTTGTAACTAGCTACTGATGCTTTTGGACATTTGTACTCAACACTATTTTTTATGTAAAATCCAATGAACACAGAAGGTTAATTCAGGTGCTTTGAGAGATCTGAAAGTCAATCCATGAAATTATTTGCTCAGAGAAGACAAAAGCTGATATTGAGGAAGCCATTCCCCCTTGACCATGGCAGCTGTCTGAAAGAACACTCCTTCCTTCAGGAATATTTCAAGAGTTTCCACAAATTTTATCTCCATAAGTGGGGGGGTGATACCTGATATACATTGGTGTATAATCCAGTATTGGTCTCATTAAATATTAATCCATGGCAGGTGGAGATTTTATTTCATAGATGACGATAAGAAACCTGGGAAATGGAAAGGTCATTTTCTATATTAACTTGTGTCTTATTTCACTCACATTTCTCCATATGCTTTTGTGTTAACACAGAAAATAAATGCTTTTTTATGGGTTGCTTTTCCTTTAAACTTGGATTTTTTTTACATGGATGACCATCAGTAAATTATATTGGTTAGGTCAATGCTGTAACTGGAATGATGGACTAGAAACTAACCTCTTTATATTTGTCACTTGAATATCATTGCAAAACAGAAACTTGAGATTTGTTTTCTGTTTCTTCTGTTTTTTTGCTTTGCCTTTTCTTTCAGTAGTGCGTTTTTTATATTTCATTAAAAACATTTTTGTATTAAGGTATAAGTACTTTTTATTGGTAGAACTAAAGAGCCTCTTGAGGAAAGTGAAAGAGGAGAGTGAAAAAGTTGGCTTAAAATTCAACATTCTAAACACTAAGATCATGGCATCTGGCCCCATCACTTCATGGCAAATAGATGGGAAACAATGGAAACAGTGACAGACTTTATTTTCTTGAGCTCCAAAATTGCTGCAGATGGTAAGTGCAGCCATGAAATTAAAAGATGCTTGCTCCTTGGAAGAAAAGCTATGACCAACCTAGACAGCATATCAAAAAGCAGAGACATTACTTTGCCGACAAAGGTCCATCTAGTCAAAGCTATGGTTTTAGTCACATATGGATGTGAGAGTTGGACTATAAAGAAAGCTGAGCACCGAACGATTGATGCTTTTGAACTGTGGTGTTGAAGAAGACTCTTGAGAGTCCCTTGGACTGCAAGGAGATCCAACCAGTCCATCCTAAAGGAAATCGGTCCTGAACATTCATTGGAAGGACTGACAGTGAAGCTGAAACTCCAGTACTTTGGCCACCTGATGTGAAGAACTGACTCATTGGAAAAGACCCTGATTCTTGGAAAGATTGAACGCAGGAGGAGAAGGGTATGTCAGAGAATGAGATGGTTGGATGCCATCATCGACTCAATGGACATGAGTTTGAGCAAGCTCCAGGAGTTGGTTATGGACAGGGAAGCCTGGCGTGCTGCAGTCCATGGGGTCATAAACAATTGGACATGACTGAGCCCCTGAACTAAACTGAACTTTTTATTGGTAGATATATTTGCTACCCACAATTAATGCTATCCTTTTTGCTGTCATGAACTAGTGGTGTCTTATGTAAAATAAGAAAAGAGAGAGTATAGTTTATGTATCAATATGATTGTCATTTCTATTACCTTTAGTGTCTTTTTATTTAGAGTTTTCACTTTCATATAACATGCCTTCTGTTTGAAAACTTCCTGTAACTTTTAAGGAGTTGGCTTCCTATGAGTGAATTGTTTTAGTGTTTATTTACCTAAAAATATTTGAACTTTACTTTCTGTTTTTCCTATTAAGTGTATAGTAATGTAATAAAATGTGATCAATAATAAAATCATACTTAGTAATAGACAACTTCATTTAAACAACACAGGATTAAATGCCTCTGTCCTCTTCAGTTTTTAAATAATTGATCAGAATAATTTTCAGAATACTTTATTTTCTTTTTTACTGAGATGCTCTGTTTACACTTTAACACATTTGATATATCAACTACTTTCTCTATATTTATCCCCTTATCACTAGATTTTTTTTCCCCATCCACTTAAGAGCAATGTGTGAACATGGTGAATTCCACCCTTGACTGACTAGTATGGTTTTCCCTAAACAAAGACACTCTCATACCTGACAAACATACTCCCATTTGATTTATAAAACCAACATGGCTACAGCACCACTATCCATAAGTCCCTTTCAGAATTTCCAACTGATCCAAAATATCTTCTATTCTTTTTCCCTTGAGACTCCCAATGAGATTTGTGTGTTGCATTTAGTTGTCATACTTTTTCCTTCTTCCCCAATCTCAAAGTCTTTCTCTGTTGTTATTTTCATTACCATGTCTTTGATCTACTTCACTCTCTAGAATGACCCTTCCGTTTAGTGTTTCTGATGAGTCCTCATGACAGGATCAGTTTACATTCCCTGTTCTAGTTCTGTGAAAAATGCCATTGGTAAATGATAGGGATTGCATTGAATCCATAGTTTGCCTTGGGTAGTATTGAAATGGAGGACTATATGGTCATTGCTGCCCCTCCCCATGTCCTCTGCCTTCCTTTTGTCAGTGGAAAAACTTTAACCAAAGAACAAGTTTAATCCAAGAAATGAGAACTTGCAAAACCAAAGGAAAACAAAGGAGACCAAATAATAATAATGCACTCATTAAACAAAATCAAGGACCTTTAGTCGAGTCATATCTTGTGAACTGTCTTTTAGATACAGAAACCTCCACCAGGAGGAAGAAGTTAACTACATGATGACTGGACCATAGCCACAACATAAGCTGCCACAATTCTGAGAATTGGCCTCAAAAAATGGAAACAAACCATAGATTAACTGTACCTGAAACAAAGATGACGCTGGTTGGACCCCCGATGACCAATTTCAAAATGACTGTCAGAGCTGACCATGGTGTTTCTGCATAGCCCCTCAGCTCTGTCTATAAAAGGTCTTGCCCCCGATTGTCATTAGAGGAGCATACTGTTGGACAGACGTCACCCACCTCTTCCCCCCCCTTCCACCACATTGCCAGCATCTAAAATAAAGCAAACTTTCTTTCCCACCAACCTGGGTCTCTTTAATGACTTTTGAGCGGTGAGCAGCCAGACCCCACTTTTGGTAACAGTAATCATTTTAACAATATTGATTCTTCCATCTGAGAGCAGAATATATCTCTCCATCCTTTGGTGTCACCTTCAGTTTCTTTTACCAGTGTATCAGTGTTTGTATCAGTGTTTTCAAGGACAGTTCCTTTATCTCCTTCAGTAAGTTTATTCCAAGGTATTTTATTCTTGATGCCATGGTAAATGGATTGTTTCCTTAATTTCTCTTTCTGATAGTTTGTTGTTAAGGTAAGAAATGTAAGAGATTTCTGTATATTAATTTTTTCTCCTGCAGTGTTACTGAATTCATTGATGAGCTCTAGCATTTTTCTGGTAGAATATTTAGAATTATTTATGTATAGGATCATGTCATCTGCAAAGAGTGACAGTTCTACTACTGCCTTTCCAATTTGGATTGCCTTTATTTTTCTTCTCTGACTGCTTTGGCTAACTACCAAAATTATGTTGAATGAAAACTGGTAAGATCCATTTGGTCTAATGTGTTTCCTTACTAATTTTCTGTCTGGATGATCTGTCTGTTGATGTAATCAGGATGCTGAAGGCCCCATTATGAGGGGGTTACTATGGATTTCTCTTTTCATGTCTATTAAGCGAAAGTCACTCAGTCGTGTCCAACTCTTTACGACCTCATGGACTATACAGTCTGTGGAATTCTCCTGGCCAGAATACTGGAGTGGGTAGCTGTTCCCTTCTCTGGGGGGCTCTTTGCAACCCAGGGGTCGAAGCCAGGTCTCCTACATTGCAGAGAGATTCTTTACCTGCTGAGTCGCCAGGGGAGACCAAGAATACTGGAATGGGTAGCCTATCCCTTCTCCAGCGGAACTTCCTGACTCAGGAATTGAACCAGGGTCTCCTACATTGCAGGTGGGTTCTTTACCAGCTGAACTATCATATTTGCCTCACATATTGACATACTCCTGTGTTGGGTGCATATATATTTACAATTGTTATATCTTCCTTTTTTTTAAGCACATCATAGGAAAAATCTATATTTTCTCATATTTTAACACTTTTGTTAAGGTACAATTTACACACTATAACATTAACACACTGTAAGGGTACAATTCTATGATTTTTAGTGAATCTATAGAGTTTTACAGCTATCACCACAGTCTAATTTTATTTTATTTTATTTGTTTTTTAAATTTATTTTAATTGGAGGATAATTGCTTTACAATATTGTGATGGTTTTTGCCATACATCAACATGCATTGGCTGTGGATATATATGTGTCCCCCCATCCTGAACCCCCTCCCACCTCCCTCCTCACCCCATCCCTCTGGGTTGTCCCAGAGCACTGGCTTTGGTTGCCCTGCTTCATGCATCAAACTTGCACTGGTCATCTACTTTACATATGATAATGTACATGTTACAACACTATTCTCGCAAATCATCCCACCCTCGCCTTCTCCCACTGAGTCCAAAAGTCTGTTCTTTACATTTATGTCTCCTTTGCTGCCCTGCATGTAAGATCATCATTATTGTCTTTCTAAATTCCATATATATGTGTTAATATACAATATTTGTCTTTCTTTTTCTGACTTACTTCACTCTATATAATAGGCTCTAGTTTCATCCACCTTATTAGAACTGACTCAAATGTGTTCCTTTTTGTAGCTGAGTAATATCCCATTGTATATATGTACTACAACTTCCTTTTCTGTTCATCTGGTGATGGACATCTAGGTTGCTTCCAATGTCTAACTATTATAAATAGTTACAATATTCAGCTACAATGAACACTGGGGCACAAGTGTCTCTTTCAATTCTGGTTTCCTCAGGGTGTATGCCCAGCAGTGGGATTGCTGGGTCATATGGCATAAATTGGCAACATCCATTGGATCATCGAGAAAGCAAAGGAGTTCCAGAAAAACATCTACATCTGTTTTATTGACTATGCCACAGCCTTTGACTGTGTGGATCACAACAAACTGTGGAAAATTCTGAAAGAGATGGGAATACCAGACCACCTGACCTGCCTCCTGAGAAATCTGTATGCAGGTCAGGAAGCAACAGTTAGTATTGGACTTGGAACAACAGACTGGTTCCAAATCGGGAAAGGATTTGGAACGTCAAGGCTGTATATTGTCACACTGCTTATTTAACTTATATGCAGAGTACATCATGAGAGACGCTGGGCTGGATAAAGCACAAGCAGAAATCGAGATTACCAGGAGAAATATCAATAACCTCATATATGCAGATGACACCACTCTTATGACAGAAAGCAAAGAAGAACTAAAGAGCCTCTTGATGAAAATGAAAGAGAAGAGTGAAAAAGTTGGCTTCAAACTCATCATTGAGAAAACTAAGATCATGGCATCTGGTCCCATCACTTCATGGCAAATAGATGGGGAAACAGTAGAAACAGTGACAGACTTTATATTGCGGGGCTCCAAAATCACTGCAGATGGTGAGTACAGCCATGAAATTAAAAGACGCTTGCTCTTTGGAAGAAAAGTTGTGACCAACCTAGACAGCATATTAAAAAGCAGAGACATTACTTTGCTGACAAAGGTCTATCTAGTCAAAGCTATGGTTTTTCCAGTAGTCATGTATGGATTTGAGAGTTGGACTATAAAGAAAGTTGAGTGCCGAAGAATTGATGGTTTTGAAACGTGGTGTTGGAGAAGACTGGTTGGGGCATAGGCTTGGATTACCTATGGTAATGGTTTGCCTTGGAAATGAACAGAGATCATTCTGTCATCTTTGAGATTGCATCCAAGTACTGCATTTCTGACTCTTTTGTTGACCATGATGGCTACTCCATTTCTTCTAAAGGATTCCTGCCCACAGTAGTAGATATAATGGTAATCTGAGTTAAATTCACCCATTCCAGTCCATTTTAGTTCACTGATTCCTAGAATGTCAATGTTCACTCTTGCCATCTCCTGTTTGATTGCTTCCAATTTGCCTTGATTCATGGACCTAACATTCCAGGTTCCTATGCAATAGTGCTCTTTACAGCATCGGACCTTGCTTCTATCACCAGTCACATCCACAACTGGGTATTGTTTTTGCTTTGGCTCCATCCCTTCATTCTTTCTGGAGTTATTTCTCCACTGATCTCCAGTAGCATATTGGGCACCTACCAACCTGGGGAGTTCCTCCTTCAGTATCCTATCATTTTGCCTTTTCATACTGTTCATGGGGTTCTCAAGGCAAGAATACTGAAGTGGTTTGCCATTCCCTTCTCCAGTGGACCACATTCTGTCAGACCTCTCCACCATGACCTGTCTGTCTTTGGTGGCCCCACACGGCATGGCTTAGTTTCATTGAGTTAAACAAGACTGTGGTCCATGTGATCAGACTGGCTAGTTTTCTGTGATTATGGTTTCAGTGTGTCTGCCCTCTGATGCCCTCTCGCAACACCACCATCTTACTAGGGTTTCTCTTACCTTGGACGTGGGGTATCTCTTCACAGCTGCTCCAGCAAAGTGCAGCCACTGCTCCTTACCTTGGACGAGGTCGCCCCTCCTGACCTTGAACATGGAGTAGCTCCTTTCGGCCCTCCTGCACCCGCGCAGCCACCACTCCTTGGACATGGGGTTGCTCCTCTTGGCCGCCACCCCTGACCTCGGACGTGGGGTAGCTCCTCTCAGTGGCCTCCCCTGACCTCGGACGTGGGATTAGCATCTCTCGGCCGCTCCTGCACCGTCCTGGCCTGGCACTCTCTATCTCCGCCCTTGACCTTGGATGTAGGGTAGCTCCTCTCTGCTGCGCTTTTGCGCGGTCCGACGCAGCCGCTGCAATTCAATATCACCACAATTCAATATCATTGAACTGATGATTCAATATCATCAATATTACCATTCAATATCACGGTAATCCAAGCCTATGCCCCAACCAATAACGCTGAAGAAGCTGAAGTTGAACGGTTCTATGAAGACCTACAAGACCTTTTAGAACTAACATCCCCCAAAAAATGTCCTTTTCATTATAGGGGTCTGGAATGCAAGAGTAGGAAGTCAAGAAACACCTGGAGTAACAGGAAAATTTGGCCTTGGAGTACGGAATGAAGCAGGGCAAAGGTTAATAGAGTTTTGCCAAGAGAACGCACTGGTCATAGCAAACACCCTCTTCCAACAACACAAGAGAAGACTCTACACATGGACATCACCAGATGGTCAACACTGAAATCAGATTGATTATATTCTTTGCAGCCAAAGATGGAGAAGCTCTACACAGTCAGCAAAAACAAGACCGGGAGCTGACTGTGGCTCAGATCATGAACTCCTTATTGCCAAATTCAGACTTAAATTGAAAAAAGTAGGGAAAACCACTAAACCATTCATGTATGACCTAAATCAAATCCCTTATGATTATACAGTGGAAGTGAGAAATAGATTTAAGGGACTAGATCTGATAGACAGAGTGCCTGATGAACTGTGGACGGAGGTTTGTGACATTGTACAGGAGACAGGGATCAAGACCATCCCCATGGAAAAGAAATGCAAAAAAGCAAAATGGCTGTCTGAGGAGGCCTTACAAATAGCTGTGTAAAGAAGAGAAGTGAAAAGCAAAGGAGAAAAGGAAAGATATTCCCATTTGAATGCAGAGTTCCAAAGAATAGCAAGGAGAGATAAGAAAGCCTTCCTCAGCTATCAGTGCAAAGAAATAGAGGAAAACAACAGAATGGGAAAGAGTAGAGATCTCTTCAAGAAACTCAGAGATACCAAGGGAACATTTCATGCAAAGATGGGCTTGATAAAGGACAGAAATAGTATGGACCTAACAGAAGCAGAAGATATTAAGAAGAGGTGCCAAGAATACACAGAAGAACTGTACAAGAAAGATCTTCACAACCCAGATAATCACGATGCTGTGATCACTAACCTAGAGCCAGACATCCTGGAATGTGAAGTTAAGTGGGCCTTAGAAAGCATCCCTACGAACAAAACTAGTGGAGGTGATGGAATTCCAGTTGAGTTATTTGAAATCCTGAAAGGTGGTGCTGTGAAAGTGCTGCACTCAATATGCCAGCACATTTGGAAAACTCAGCAGTGGCTACAGGACAGGAAAAGGTCAGTTTTCATTCCAATCCCAAAGAAAGGCAATGCCAAAGAATGCTCAAACTACCGCACAATTGCACTCATCTCACACGCTAGTAAAGTAATGCTCAAAATTCTCCATGCCAGGCTTCAGCAATATGTGAACCATGAACTTCCAGATATTCAAGCTGGTTTTAGAAAAGGCAGAGGAACCAGAGATCAAATGGCCAACATCCGCTGGATCATCAAAAAAGCAAAAGAGTTCCAGAACAACATCTATTTCTGCTTTCTTGACTATGCCAAAGCCTTTGACTGTGTGGATCACAATATACTGTGGAAAATTCTGAAAGAGATGGGAATACCAGACCACCTGACCTGCCTCCTGAGAAACCTATATGCAAGTAAGGAAGCAACAGTTAGAACTGGACATGGAACAACAGACTGGTTCCAAATAGGAAAAGGAATACGTCAAGGCTGTATATTGTAACCCTGCTTATTTAACTTATATGCAGAGGATGTCATGAGAAACGCTGGGCTGGAAGAAGCACAAGCTGGAATCAAGATTGCTGGGAGAAATATCAATAACCTCAGCTATGCAGATGACACCACCCTTATGACGGAAAGTGAAGAGGAACTAAAGAGCCTCCTGATGAAAGTGAAAGAGGAGAGTGAAAAAGTTGGCTTAAAGCTCAACATTCAGAAAACTAAGATCATGGCATCTGGTCCCATCACTTCATGGCAAATAGATGGGGAAACAGTGTCAGACTTTATTTTGGGGGGGCTCCAAAATCACTGCAGATGGTGATTGCAGCCATGAAATTAAAAGACGCTTACTCATTGGAAGGAAAGTTATGACCAACCTAGACAGCATATTAGAAAGCAGAGATATTACTTTGCCAACAAAGGTCCGTCTAGTTAAGGCTATGGTTTTTGCAGTGGTCATGTATGGATGTGAGAGTTGGACTATAAAGACAGCTGAGCACAGGAGAATTGATGCTTTTGAACTGTGGTGTTGGAGAAGACTCTTGAGAATCCCTTGGGCTGCAAGGAGATCCAACCAGTCCATCCTAAAGGAGATCAGTCCTGGGTGTTCATTGGAAAGACTGATGCTGAAGCTGAAACTCCAATGCTTTGGCCACCTCATGCGACGAGTTGACTCATTGGAAAAGACCCTGATGCCGGGAGGGATTGGTGGCAGTAGGAGAAGGGGACGACAGAGGATGAAATGGCTGGATGGCATCACCAACTCGAAGGACATGAATTTGTAAATTCCAGGAGTTGGTGATGAACAGGGAGGCCTGGCATGCTGCAGTCCATGGGGCCGGAAAGAGTCAGACACAACTGAGCGACTGAACTGAACTGTTGGAGAAGACTCTTGAGAGTCCCTTGGACTTCAAGGAGATCCAACCAGTCCATCCTGAAGGAGATCAGTCTTGAATATTCATTGGAAAGACTGATGCTGAAGCGAAACTCCAATACTTTGGTCACCTGATGTGAAGAACTGACTCATTGGAAAAGACCCTAATGCTGGGAAAGATTGAAGGTGGGAGGAGAAGGGGACGACAGAGGATGAGATGGTTAGATGGCATCACCGACTCAATGGACATGAGTTTGAGTAAACTCTAGGAGTTGATGATGGACAGGGAGGCCTGGCATGCTGCAGTCCATGGGGTTGCAAAGAGTTGGACACAACTGAGTGACTGAACCGACCTGAACTGATGGCATAAAACTCTTAGAGGAAAACATAGGCAGAACACTCTCCAACATAAATCACAGCAAGATCCTCTATGACCCACCTCACAGAGTAATGGAAATAAAACAAAACTAAGCAAATGGGACTGAATTAAACTTAAAAGCATTTGCAGAATGAAAAGAAACTATAAGCAAGGTGAAAAGACTGCCCTCAGAATGGGAGAAAAATGATAGCAACCGAAACAACTGACAAAGAATTAGTCTCCAAAATATACAAGCATCTCATGCAGCTAAATACCAGAAAAACAAACAACCCAATCAAATAGTGGGAAAAAGACCTAAACAAACATTCCTCCAAAGAAGACATACAGATGGCTAATAAACACATGAAAAGGTACTCAACATCACTCAGTATTAGAGAAATGCAAATCAAAACCACAATGAGGTATCATCTCACACTGGTCATAATGGCCATCATCAAAAAGTCTACAAACAATAAATGCTGGAGAGGGTGTGGAGAAAAGGGAACCCTCTTACACTGTTGGTGGGAATGCAAACTAGTACAGCCAATATGGAGAACAGTGTGGAGATTCCTTAAAAAACTGTAAATAGAATTGCTATATCTTCTCCTGAACTGATCCTTTATCATGTAGTGTCCTTCTTTGTCTCTTGAAACAGTTTTCATTGTAAAGACTCCTTTGTTACTTTTCCATCCCAAATGGCCCAGAACACAGGGACTGACTGGTGGTCCAATGAACGACTCAAGAAAAAGGATTCATAGGTGAATTAGAGCAAATATGCCCTTGCTTCCCTGATAGCTCAGTTGGTAAAGATTTCACCTGCAATGCAGGAGAGCTCGATTTGATTCCTAGGTTGGGAAGATCTGCTGGAGAAGGGATGCATTACCCACTCCAGTATTCTTGGGCTTCCCTCGAGACTCAGCTGGTAAAGAATCTGCCTGCAATACGGGAGACCTGGGTTGGGAAGATCCCCTGGAGGAGAATCCCGTGGACTGTATAGTCCTTGGGGTTGCAAAGAGTTGGACACGACTGAGCAACTTCCACTTTCTTTCTTTCTCATGTCCTCACAGAGTCATGTGGATATGAGAGAGACTTGAGGAGAGGATTGTGAGAAGAAAAATACTGGCCTAAAATGGTGTGTTTTTCAGATAAAACAGACCTGAGGCCATAAATAGAAAAGATAGTGGAACTGAAACTCAGGGGAAGCCCAGCCTCCAGATCACATGTTGTTGATCAGTGTGAACACACTTTGGGAAACTTTGGAAAAGTGAGACCATGAAGGAAAATGCCCAACAGGAAACAGTGAAGGGAGCCCTGGTGCACTGTGAGTGTCCCTCCCCGTTATGACTGTCACTCTAAACTTGGGTTCTCCCACAGGGAACACAGAAAACTCTCCCTGCCCTCTGCTCAGCTGCCCTTGTGGACCTTCTCAGTAATGGCCAGGAGTCGTCACTAGTCCCCAGACATGGGTGAGGGTGATGAGCACTGGGGGTAAGATCTGCTCCTCCCTGGAGACGCCCCAGACTCTCCATGCAGACAGAGTCACCTCCGCTGCAGATGGCATGATAATGGCTCCTCTGTGGGGAGATCGGGCCCAGGGACCCTGTCCCTATAACTGGGCCCATCCTGACTGACACTTCCCTGCACAGAGTGTGGAGCCAAGTGCAGGCAGGTGAGTGCGCCCTTGTGTTCAGTCTCAGGGCAGGAAACGGGAGAGCAGGCTCTCCAGCAGGAGAGGCGCCCAGAGCTGTGCTGTCAGCACCTTGGGCAGGAGAGGTGCTCCCCGGCCTCGTCCTGAGCTGCCCCGTCCGTGCCCTGGCTGGACGGGTGGACAGTGGGAATGTGCTGGGGTGTGTATCTGAGTGGGAGCAGAGCCGTGAGTTCACGGCAAATCCTGTGTCCCGGGGCCCCTGACGCTGAGGGGAAGATGAAAGGGGTCACTGTGGAATCTGTGCCAAGTCCTGTGTGACCAGTGCTGTGGGCTTCTCAGTATTGCATGAAAGGGACTACTCATTTCCTCGGACCTATAGATTAGGCTTGGGTGTGAATATAGTGGAATAAATTGATGTGCTGAATTTGGGTTAGAACCTGAAAGTCATGAAATAAGATCCAGTGACAGACATATACCGATACAAACAGAAATACAGAGAGAAACGGTGCCCTGTAACAACCTTCACATTTTCCTTCACGGGATGCGGTTGGCTCAGTAATTTGTGCCGTAGTATCCTGTCTCGAGTCTCTCTGTGTTATGCATTATGTATGTCAGTGTTGCTCGTGTTTTTCTCTCTCTAATCAAATGACAACACGCGCTCAGCCTTCTTAACATGAAAAGCAGGGGAAAGAGAAAAGAATTTGCACTGAGATAGAATCCAGTTAATCTCCAGTCTGCCAAATGAGTATAAAGGTTGCAGAGTAAGTGAAGTTTTTTGAAAATATTGGAATTAGGAAGTAAAGCAGTTTCCCCTATGGTAATTCAACATTATATTTGGAAATACAGCTATCGTCTGATGTTTTTGTCTGCAGATATTCATATATTGAAAAACCTAAACCTCAAAGACAATGGTGTTAGAAGATGGAGCCTTTGGAAGAGCTTATATTAGGTGGGTGAGAGTTTGTGAACAGAATTCAGACCTTGTCAAAATTCATGGAAACTGACCTGCCCACACTGGGCTCCCCCCACCCAACACCTGTGGGTGCAGAGAGGCTCCTGGGGGGCGGCAGGCTCTGGGATGTGTGTTCCTGTCTCAGCACAAGAGACCTGCTCCAGGTTCATTTCTGACTCTGGCTGTGGGGGTGCCCCATGTCTGACTGTGTGGGGCTGGGGGTCATAGGTCATGTGGGGGCAGGTATGTCCTGCAACCTGAGTCATGACTGCTGGTGTCAAGGAGGTACCTCCCCTGTGGGGTTGGTCTCTGTATCCAGGAAATGTCCAGTCAGGAGGTCTGACCACATCACTGACCCCAATAAATAGTCACACGGGAAGGAGGTCATGGACCATAATTGATTACTGAAATTGCAGTATATCTAAAATGTACATCATGATTTAATATATGTACACATTGTGAAGGAGTCCACAGTTGACTGAATTGATGCATCCATCGCCTCACATATTAGGTGTCATCACCTGTAGTCACCAGGTTCTACATTAACCCTCAGACCTTGTTCATCTTATAACTGAAAGATTGTACCCCTTTACCATCTTCTCCCCTTTCCCCCAACCCCAGTTCCCAAGCGACCACCATTCGACTCTCTTTCTATGAAATTGATTTTTTTTCAAACTCTATCTATAAGTGATAGAAGGCAGTGTTTGTCTGTGTATGAATATTTCACACACCAAAGTGTCCTCGAGTTTTACTCATGTTGTTGCAAAAGGAAAGATTTCCACCTTTTTTAACCTGAGTACTATTTCCCTATTTCCCTGTGTAATACCCCACAGCTTCCTAATCGGTTTATCTATTAGTGGACCCTTGGGCTGTTTCCATGTCTTGGCTGTTGTAACAATGCAGCAATGAACATAGGGGTTCATTTACAGATATTCATCTTTACAGATATTACTTTGAGATCTGATTTCATCTCCTTGTATATATACTAGAAGCAGAATTGCTGGGTCGTATGGGAGTTCTGCTTTTAACCTCTCAGGAACTTCCATAACATTCTCCACAGAAGCTGTACCAGTTGATACTCCCACCAACAGTGTATGAAGTGTTCCTTTTTGTCAAGATTCTCGCCAACGTGTTATCTCTTCTCTTTTGGAGACTAGACACCCTAACAGGTAAGAGATGCTATCTCATTGTAATTTTGACCTGATGACTAGAGATGTTGAGCACCTGTCCATGTACCTTTAGCCTCTTTGTATGTCTTCTTTGAAAAAATATCTGTTCAGGTCCTTTGCCCATTTTAAACTGGATTATTTGGGTTTTTACACAAATTTATTTTATATTTTGGATATTCATTCATTCCTGGATACATGGATTGCAAATATTGTCTCCTATTGCATTGTTCCTTTGCTTTGCAGAGGCTCTTCTATGATAAACTCTCACCCTTTTGCTTTTGTTGCTTTGCTTTTGTTGTCAAATCCAGACCATTATGACCAAGACCAATTCAAAGAGCTTACTCCTTTCCTGTAGGAGTTTGATGGTTTCAGATCTTACATCCAAGTTAATCCAGTTTAGAACATTTCTGTGTGCGGTATAAGAGTGTCCAGATTTTTTTTTTTTGGAATTTTAAATTTGGATATGATTGATATAATATTTTGTCTGTTTCACGGGTACAAAACAACAATTAAATATTTGCATACATTGCTAGTTGATCACAGTAAGTCTGGTTTACATCTATTATACATGCAGTTATATTTTTCATTTGACCAGAATCTGTAAGGTTTACTCTCTCTGTTTTAATCGTTAGATGTGGATTTCCAGTTTTCAAACACCACTTATTGAAGAGACTAACCTTATTCCATTTGTATAGCCTTAGTGCCTTCATCAAAAATTAATTCACCTTAAGTGCATGGGTTTCTGTTCTGTCCTATCAGTATGTCTGCTTTTATGCATATTTTATGCAAATTTATGTTGCCATAAATTTAACATATAGTTTGAAATGAGGAAGTTTGATGTTTTGTTCATATTTCACGTGATGCTTTGTCTATTTGGGGTATTTTGTGGTTGTATGCAAATTTGGGTGGTTTTTTTTTCTGTTTCTGTGAATATTGACATTGAAAATGGTTGAACTGAGCCAACAATGTTGCTGAACAAGGCAGGCATGTTTTCTAAGTTTACAGATCTTACATGAAGATAGAAGATCAGGATATACAAGTAAATAGAAAGCTGTTGTATAACATAGGAAACTCAACTTGGTGGATGACCTAGAAGGGTGAGATGAGGGGATGGGTGGGAGGCTCTAGAGGAAGGAGATACAGGTGTACTTATATCTGATTCCCACTGTTGCACAACAGAAACTAACACAACATCTTAAAGCAATTAACGTACAATTTTAAAAAATTTTTTAATAAAAGTAAATAGAAAAAATTCAGAATAGTAATGCTGAGTGATTTAACTGGTGTCAGGAGTATGTTATCCGGGCAGAGTCATTTCTCTGGACTATGACAGTGTCTTCCTTTTCAGGAGAAATAAAATGTAGGAATCTTTGTCCAACGGTGATTATGTAAGAAGACTGCTGATGGCATCACCAGCACAGCCTACTTTCTGCTCCAGGACACTCTGACATCCTCTCCATGTCTTTTCACAAAGATGCCCTGAGAACCACAAGCCAGACAGCCCTGAAAACCATGTATCTTATACAGATAGGAGTTGGGTCTGTGGCCAATATCATCCTTTTCTTTCACAACATCTCTCCAATCTTGCTTGGCCACAACCGGAGACCCACACTCACAATTCTTGCCCACATATCCATAGCCAATCTTTTGTTTCTTCTGTCCTCTGGAATTCCCCATATAATGACAGGTTTTGTTTTGAGAAACCCCCTGTCCAGTCTTGGGTGTAAATCTCTGTATTATATACAGGGGGTGACTCTCAGCACCGCCCTGTGCTCCACCTGCGTCCTGAGCACCTGTCAGGCCTTCACTCGCATCCCCAGGAGAGCAGAGTGGGTGATGCTCAGAGGAAGGGCCCCCAGGGTCACTGGTCCTTCCTGCTGTACCTGCTGGATGCTCAGTCTCTTAAAGTACAGATGTACATTCCTGAGAAAATCACTGATCCTTCCTGCTGCACCTGCTGGACGCTCAACCTCTTAATATACATTCCTGTTCCTCTGAAAATCACTGGTCCTTGGGATAGATACAACAATACTGATTCTCAAAGCAAGTGGTTCTGCTCAGTCTCAGGTACTGTCACAGGCTTTGGCTACTTTTGGTTCATCTCTGATGTCATGTTTATTGGCCTCATGGTCTGGTCCAGTGGCTCCATGGTGCTTCTCCTGCACAGACACCACCAGAGGGTGCAGTATATTCACACCCACACTGGAAACCACAGATGCCCCCCGGAGACCAGAGCCGCCCGCACCATCCTGATGCTCATGGTCACCTATGTCATCTTCTACCTGCTGAATTACAGTTTTGTTTTTCATATCAGTGCCTCTTCAGATTTTCGTCTCTGGTTGCTCCAGGTCTCTAATGTCTTGGCTTCTTGTTTCCCCACTATTTCCCCACTCCTGCTGCTCCTGAGGGATCCTAGAACTCCTAGGTTCTGCTCTTGAGTCATTAGAATGTATGAATAAAGTGCTAAATAACTAGTCGACACCTTCAGTAGTAACTGTAATTATTCCGTAAGTCCTCAGCATCCATTTTTTACTGAGATATAACTAACACATAGCATTGTATTAGTTCCAGATATACAACATAATGAATGTGCATTTGTATATGTGGCAAAATGATCAAAATAAGTCTAGCTAGTTGCATTCTCCCACCTTCAGAGTAGATACAAATTTTTTTCTTGTGACACAAACTTTGCCACGTTTATTTATTTACTTAGTTATCATTATTATTTGACTGCATGGAATATGGGATAATAGTTCCTGGACCGTCAATTGAACCAGTTGCCCCTCAGTGGAAGCTCAAAGTCTTAACCACCAGTAAGTCCCTGTGATGAGAACTTTGAAGGTTGACTCTCTTGTTGTTCAATCGCTCAGTTGTATCTGAATCTTTGAGACACCATAGACTGCAGGATGCTAGGCTTCCCTGTCCTTCACTCTCTCCCAGAGTTTGCTCAAATTCATGTCTATTGTGTGGATGATGCCATCCAACCATCTCATTTTCTGTTGCCCCCTTCCTCCTGCCCTCAATCTTTCCTGGCATCGGGCTCTTTCCCAATGAGTCAGCTCTTCACATCAGGTGGCCAAAATACTGGAGCTTCTGAATCAGTCCTTCAAAATGAATATTCTGGGTTGATTTCCCTTACGATTGCCTGGTTTGATTTCCTTGCAGTCCAAGAGACTCTCAAGAGTCTTCTCCAGCACCACAATTCAAAAGCACAAATTCTTCAGTACTCAGCCTTCTTTATGATCCAACTCTCATATCCATTTATGACTACTGGAAAAAACATAGCTTTGACTACACAGACCTTCATTGGCAAAGTGATGTCTCTGTTTTTTAATATGCTATCTAGGTTTTTCATAGCTTTCCTTCCAAGGGGCAATCATCTTTTAATTTCATGGCTGCAGCCACTGTCCGCAGTGATTTTTGAGTGCAAGAAAATAAAAACTGTCACTGCTTCCACTATTTCCCCTTCTATTTGCCATGAAGTGATGCGACCGGGTGCAGAGGAATTGATGCTTTTGAACTGTGGTGTTGGAGAAGACTCTTGAGAGTTCCTTGGACTTCAAGGAGATCAAACCAGTCATGAATATTCATTGGAAGGACTGATGCTGAAGCTCCAATACTTTGGCCACCTGATGGGAAGAACTGACTCATTGGAGAAGACCCTGATGCTGGGAAAGATTGAAGGCAGGATGAGAAGGGGATGACAGAGGATGAGGTGGTTGGGTGGCATCACCAACTCAATGAACATGAGTTTGAGCAAGCTCCGGGAGTTGGTGATGGACAAGGAAGCCTGGAATGTCCACGGGGTCACTGGAATTGGACATGACTGAGTGACTGAACTGAACTGAACTGATGGGACTGGATGCCATGATCTTTTTTTTTTTTTTTAAGTTTTTGACTATTTTTTTCAAGAATGCAATGAATATAATTGACTATATTCACCATGTGGTACACCATGTCCCCTTGACTTGCTTATTTTATAACTAGATGTTGATAGCTTCTGATGTTTGTACTCAATACCAAATTTTTACAGAATTTCCAATGAACTGAGAATGTTCACTTAATGCTAGTGATGCCTTAGGAGATTTGAAAGTCAATCCATGAAATTATGAGCTCGAAAAATGTACAAACCATTACTGAGGAAACCATTTCTGCCTTAACCAATGCAGCACTCTGAAAGAAACCTCCTTTCTTCCAGAACATTTCAAGAGTTTCCACAAACTATCTCCATGTGTTGTGGCTAATACCTGACACACATTGGCACATAATCCAATATTGGTCTCCATAAATATTACTCTTGTGTGGGTGGAGATTTGATTTCTTAGAGAAAGATAACACACAGGAAAGTAGAAAATGTGTTCTTCTATATTACCTTGTAAATTTAGTTCACTCCTATTTCTCCAATATGCTATAGTGTTACACAGAAAATCAATGTTATTCAGTGTCTTGCTTCTTCTTTAAAACTGGATTGTTTACATGATGGGCCCTCAATAAATTTAATAGATCAGATGGATGACATAATCTGAAGGACAGACTAGAAGCTGTCTTCTTTTTCATTTGTCACTTGAATGCAGTGTTCATGATTGCATTTTGCAAACTTGAGATTGTTTCTATTTGTCTTATCTTCTAGGTTTTTTTTTGTCATTTCTGTTGTGTTATTTTTTAATTTCCAATTAAAAAATTTAATGTGTTAAGGTATAACTATTTTTCAGTGATGTTTTGGCCATCATGCATGGATCCCTCAATACTGTATATATTATGTAATTACAATTACATAATTAGTGCTATGATTAGTGCTATGATTGTAGCTGTCATGAACTAGTTGTGTCCTATATAAAATAAGAAATGAAGAGAAAGTATAGTTTACGCATGTATCAATA
This sequence comes from Cervus canadensis, assembly GCF_019320065.1. NCBI lineage: Eukaryota > Metazoa > Chordata > Mammalia > Artiodactyla > Cervidae > Cervus > Cervus canadensis. The sequence continues at coordinate 14,162,555 of NC_057403.1, read as the reverse complement.
TGATTGCCTTTTCCAATGTTTGTAGTTATTTTTTGTGTTTTTTTCTTTGGTATAATTTGCCTTCTGTTTGAAAATTTTCCTTTAACTAATATTAAAGAGCTACTTTTACTATGAGTGAATTGTTTCAGTGTTTATCTAAAAATATCATAATTTTACTTGCTGTTTTTCCTATTAGAGTACATAAAAAGCTAATAAAACATGATCAATAATAAAGGTGTACTTAGCAACAACCTCCTCTTAAACACTAAGGAATTAAATGCCTATGAATTGTTTTTAGTTTTTAAATAATTGATTAGAAGTAATTTCAAATCTGCTTCATTTTCACACTGAAAGTGAAAAGTGAAGTCGCTCAGTCATGTCCAACTCTTTGCTACCCCGTGGACTGTAGCCTACCAGGATCCTCCATCCATGGGATTCTCCAGGCAAGAATACTGGAGTGAGTTGCCATTTCCTTCTCCAGGGGATCTTCCTAACCCAGGGATCGAACCCGGGTCTCCCGCATTGCGGGCAGACACTTTAACCTCTGAGCCACCAGGGAAGCCCCATTTTCACATTTTCACACTACTATATATAAAATAGATAACTAATAATGACCTACTGTGTAATAGGGAGCTGGTGTATAGTTTTCTGCCAGCTATTTGACTGCCCATTCAGATCTTTTCATTCATTCCCAAAAGGTGTCCTTAATCACCCAAGGAGGAAGATGATGATTTACACTGGGGATAAAATTTGCTCCTCACTGGAAACGCCCCAGACTCCCCATGCAGTCAGTGTCACCCACACAACAGGTGACGTGATAATGGAATCTCTGTGGAGAGACCAAGACTAGAAATAACGTCCCTATAACCATGATCTCAGGTGCTTGGGGCTTATTCTGAGTGACACGTCCCTGCACAGAGCTCTGAAGCAAAGACCAGACAGGTGAGTGCTTCCTTCTGTTCAATCTCAGGGCAAAAACTGGGAGAGACGTTGCCTCCAGCAGGAGAGAGATTTAAGACTTAACTCACACTGGGCGGGACAGGGGCAACACAGCCTCCCTTGAGCATCCACATCCATGCTCTGCTGGGCGGAGGGTGGCTGTGTGCCCAGGAGAGTCTCAGGCCGGGAGCAGAGGCGGGTGGTCCACCACAGATCCCTGTGCCCTGGAGTCTCTAAAGATGAGAGAGGAGGGATGGGGTCTCTGGAATGTGTGCCAAGCCTTGGATGATCCAGTCACTGAGCTCCTCCCTGTTGTTAACAAGGACTCTGCTCGTTGTAGCAAACTTCACAGATCTATGCTTGCAGGGGAAGGAGTCCCCCTGCCCCCTTTCTCAGTGTATCTCCACATGGGACCTTATTCCAGGCTCCTTTAGTCCCATTGCCCACAGCTCACGACGATGCCTGTAAGCAGCTCATTCTTGGCATTCCCTCAGCACTGGGCTACACACCAGCTCTGATTGCAGGGCTCACCTGTGAAGAGTTACACACTCCTGTCAACACAACAGAATTAATTCCTTCTGCTTCCACTGTATTGTAAGTATTTTTACTCACATAACTAAAAAGAGAAAAGAAAATGAAGACAATATGAGGAAGCTATTGTAGCAGAAAGTGCTCAGAACCAAAGGAGAGACAGAACTGCCTTTAAATTGTTTTTTGTGAAAGCAGAGCTGTGTCATCAGAAAAGTTGCTGGAAAATAAGGCTTTTGCGGGTTCTCTGTTTTCTTCTTTTTTTTTTTCTCCAAGCCTCCTCTGTTTTCTTCTAAGAAACGTTTTTCCAGCTTGTCGTGTTACATAGAGAGTGACCTGCTCACGCTGGTCCCCTGACACCTGTGGGAGCAAAGAGGCTCCTTGGGGGTCAGCAAAGACTGGGATGTGTGCTCCTCTCACAGCACAAGGGCACCTTCTGAGGGTTCATTTTTGACTCGGGCTGTAGCGGTGCCCCATGTGTGACTGTGTGGGGTTGGGTGTCATAGATTGTGTGGGGACAGGTGTGTTCTTCTGCAATTCTGGGTCATGATGGCGTCAGGGAGGCACCTCCTCTGTGGGATTGATCTCTGTGTGTCCCACAAAAAGGCAAACAGTAGCTATGACCACATCACTCACCCCAATAAATACTCAGCCCCATAGAAATGCAATCATGGGCCATGTGTGTGGGAGGAGAGATGCAAGAGGATGAAGGGACCTGCATGTACTTAGAAGTCACTGGGAGCCGTGATGTAGGGAGAAATGAGGGGGGTTTCAGGGAGGATCCTATGAGGATTCACTGTGCATGAAACTCAAGTTCGAGCTTTTGCCAATAAAGAAAGTTCAACGGGATTCATGGAGCAGCCCCATCAGGAGGGCCAGGCTCAGGACACCCGCAGGATGGGCCACCGCAGCCTGAAGGAGGCTGGACGGGGATACAGAGCAGGTAGAAGTCATGTGCGCTCACGCAGGGGAGGACGCACAGTCCAAGCGCTTGTCTAGCTCCAGGCGCCAAGTGGGAACTCGCCACGCAATGGCCGGGGCACAAGTCCAGGCCCGCAACTCCGGAGCAATCGCGAGACCAGGGGTACACGTGTCCAGGCCCGCATCTAGGGAGCTAACGCAAGAGAAGGGGTAAGCACCCAGGTCCGCGGCCGGGAGCTGTCACGAGAACTAAAATAAATGTCCGGGTCCTGTCTCGGGAGTTGTCGCGAGAGCAGGGATAAGTGTCTAGGTCCTCTCTCTCGGAGCTGTCGCGAGAGCAGAGGTGGTGCCTGGTTCGGCCGCGCCCCACAGCAGCGTGCTGGAGCACGAGGAGCCGCTGCGAGAGGCGAAGAGGGCCGGGAGCCACGGTGCTCGTCGGCGGCCGCTGCATCTGCCGGGAGAGTCTTTCTTGTTTCCAAGAGCTCTCGATTTATCCAGAGGAGAGAGAAGAGAAGAGCAAACAAACAAAAAGGTATGAATTTTATCTTGAGATGAGAGCGAGTCAGTCGTGACTGAGGGGTCTCCTGAGGTGACTCTGAGCAGATGGAGCCAGGAGGCTGAGCCTGAAGGACGAGACAGTTGAGGTGGCGGGAAGAGGGGCGACTAGGAGCTGGGAGGTGAGGCCAGGACGGGTTTCCTGCTTTGAGGGGAGGGAATGCCGCCGCTCTGGTGGGAAAAGGAATGAGGGCGGCCGTGGGGTTAGAAACGCCTTAGGTGTCCAACGTCACTGTTTCCTCCTCACGTTGCTGCAGGTGCTCAGAGACAAGGGGAATGTTCATCTTTCAAAAAACCAACTCATGGGTTCCTTGGTAGTTTCTACTTCTTTTCTGGTCCTTATTTCATTTATTTCCACTGTTTTTTTCTTATTTCCATGTATCTGCTAACCTTTGCCTTAGTTTTGGGTGGGTGGTTTGGTTTTGTTTGGTTTGGGGGTTTTTTGGTATTTTGTGTGATTTTTTGTTTTTGTTTTTGTTTTTTTTTAGTTCTTTGTGGTATAAAGTTATGTTGATTATTAGAATCTTTTTTTCTTAATCTCATTTGTTGTTGAATCATCCCTCTTAGAGCAAAGCCTGTGCTGACTCCCATAACTTTCGGTTTGCTGTGTTCCCACTCATGCTTGCATCTCAAAGTATTTTAGTTCCATTTGGATTTCTTCTTTGACCACAGTTTGTTCTGGAGTGGTTGTTCATCTCCACATATCTGTGAATTTTCCACCTTTCATGCTGTTATTGGCATCTTATTTCATATAATAACTGTGGGAAAAGAAACTTCATGTGATTTCACTGTTAAATCTGTTAAGACTTGTTTGGGGAACTTCCCTGGTGCCCCAGGGTATAGGAGTTCAATCCCTGGTCAGGGTTCTAACATTCTACATGTCTCAGGGCCAAAACCAAGACATTAAAAAAAAACAATATTATAACAAATTCAATAAAGACTTTTTAAAAAAAGTCCTGCTTGGGTCCTAACATGTGATGTGATCTGGTGAATGTTCTCTGTGGTCTTGAGAAGAATGTATATTTTGCTGTTCTTGGATAGGTTGATCTGGTTATGTCCATAAAGTTCAACTGTTCTAATGTGTAGCTGACTCCAACATTTCCATGTTGGTTTTCTGTCTGATGAAAGTGGGAGTATTGCAGTCCCCACTATGATTATGTTTCTCACTTTAGATACAATTTTTGTTTTATTGTTTAGATGCTCTGAGGTGAGTAAGAACTTATATAGAAGGCATATCTTGTGCACCAGCATGATGATGACTATTGCAATCTTAATAGACTACAACATAGTATAAATATAATATTCATATGCACTGGGAAACCAAAAAATTATGTGACCCACTATATTGTGACATTGACTTTATTGCTATGGTTTGGAACCAAACACAACTTCTCTGAATTACGTCTATATTTCTGCTGTGAACCTCACAATTTCTTTCCTTTGGGCTTAATTCGTTCTTCTTTTATAGTTCCTTGAGGTGTAAAGCTATTTTGTTTGAGATCTTTCTTCCTTTTTCATATAGATATTTATTGCTATCAACTTAGTTCTTGATCTGTTTCCCATAAGTTTTGTTATCTTGTATTTCCATTGTCATTTTCTGAAGATGTTTTTATTTATTTTTGATTTTCATTTCATCCGTGTAGTTTAATCTTCACATATTTGTGAATTCTCCCATTTTTCCTTAATAATTAATTTGTAGTTTCTTATCACTGTGGTTGAAAAAGATGCCTGAAATGAATTCAGTCTTAAATATAAGACACATGGAGAATGGACCATGTGCACCTAAGAATATATTTTCTGTTGCTGATGAATGCTGTGTCTGTTAAGTTCATGTGGTCTCATATATAGTTTGAGTTCAATGATTGCTTATTGATTTTTATATGATTAATCTATTGCTGAGACTATGAAATTAATGTCCATATTATTACTGTGTGGGTGTATATTTTTCCCCTTGATTTATGTGAACAAGTCCTTAGTATACTGAGGTGCTCCAATGTTGGGCTTACAAGTATTTACAGTTGTTCTATTTTATTAATGAATTGATACTTTCATCATTATATAATGACTTCCTTTGTCTGTTGTTACAGTTTTTGCCCTTTAGTCTGTTTTTGTCTGAGATGACTACAGTTACCCCTACTTCCTTTGGTTTCCACTTGCATGGACTATCTTTTTCCATCCCTTCTCTTTAGGTCTATGTGTGACTGAAAACTTATATTCTGCATAACATAGTCCTGTGGGACACCAATAGGCTGAGTACCCTTCACTGTTGGGGTGGGTGATTAGAGGGTCCACCCCTTCGGGGGCAGCCACAGAGGTTGAAGCATGAGATACGTGTGGACAAGTTCCTTCCAGCCACAAGATGAAGGCTTGGTTTTATTTTTTGAATCAAACCAGAGGGAGAATGTGGAAGGAGTGGCCACTTGTTCTTTCAGTCTCCTGAGAGCCTCCCAGTCAGCCGCTCAATGCAGTGCTTAAACGCCAGATTCTCAGGCAGTAGCCAGTAGAGAATACAGTCAAACTCCAGCAGGGTGATGGGTGTTAAAGCCTATTCATGCTGCACTGATCCTGGGGATGTGGCCATGTGGATGCTAACAGGTCATTTCATAGCCACTTTTTAATTTTCTTAGCCCTTTGAAGCTCCACAGTGCCCATCCACAGTCTACCAGTGCTAAGTGATTTGAGGGAGCTAATATGTGGTTCAAGTCCTTCTCAGAGAAGCAAGTAGTTGAGTATTTCATTGTGATTGGAATGCACTGTGCTACAGGTGGGGTTCATGGTGAGCAGGTGTCCCAGACTTTATCACCTGTTTTGATGTGGGTGTTTCCAAAGTCATCTGATGTGTACAAGTCATTCAGTGATTTCCTGAATTTCTCTCAAAGGAATTGATCCATATGTAAATGTATTCACTGTGTCCATGGGAGGAGCAAACTTTCTGTGTTGCCATCTTGGTGAAATCACTCAATACGTTCTTATAATAAGTGGGAAGATCATGACTCCTAAAGTGGTAGAGTACATTCTTTTCTCTGTCTTCTGTCACTCATATACCTGATACATATTATTTAACACCTATGATGGGTCAGCAAATGTTGTTGAACAAGACAGATATGGTTCTTGAGTTCATGGACCTTACATGCAGGTGGAGAACAGGATATACAAGTAAATAGGAGTAAATAAAAAATTATAATGGTGAAACTTATAACTAATGTCAAGTGTATGTTCTCCAGGTAAAACTGATTATCTGGCATATGAGAGTGTCATTTTTCTCAAGAGAAGTAAAGAGTGAGAATCCCTTCCTAGTGTTGGTTATGTAAGAAGACTGCTCATGTCATCACCTGCACAGTTTCCTTTCTGCTCCAGGACACTCTGAAATACTCTCCATGTCTTTTCAGAAAGATGTCCTAAGAACTGCAATTCAGGCAGCTCTGAAAACCACCTGTCTCTTACAGATGGGAGTTGGGTCTCTGGTCAATGTCATCCTTTTCTTCCACAACATCTCTCCACTCTTGTTTGGACACAAGCAGAGACCCACAGACATGATTCTCACCCACATGGCCCTGGCCAATCTCTTGGTTCTTCTCTCCTCTGGGATCCCCCACACAATGACAACTTTTGTTTCAAGTAAGCCCCTGTCCATTCTAGGGTGTAAACTTGTATATTACATACACAGAGTGGCCCGCAGCACCGCCCTGTGCTCCACCTGTGTCCTGAGCACCTACCAGTCCTTCACCCTCACCCCCAGGAGTGAAGGGAGGTCATTGCTCAGAAGAGCCCCGAGGGTCACAGACTCTTCCTGTTGGATCTGCTGGATATTCAGTGCCTTAGTGAATATTTGTGTTCCTGTGAACATCAGTGGCCCACAGGACACGCACAACTATTCTGATACTCAAGGCAGGTGGTTCTGCACATCCTTGGTTCATATATCAGGCTTTACGTTCTTGTGGTCTGTCTCAGATGCCATATTTATTAGCCTCATGATCTGGTCTAGTGGCTCCATGGTGCTGCTTCTGCACAGACACCACCAGAAAATGAAGTATATTCACACCCGCACTGGACACCACAGATGCCCCCCAGAGACCAGAGCCACCCACACGATCCTGATGCTGGTGGTCACCTTTGTCATCTTCTATGTGCTGAATTCTATTTTTGCTTTTTGTATTAGTGCTTTTCACGATTTTCGCCTATGGTTGCTGCAGACCTCTAGTGTCTTAGTTTCATGTTTTCCCACTGTTTCCCCCTTCCTCTTGCTCCTTAGGGATCCTAGAGCACCTAGATTCTGCTCCTGAATTATTAAAATGTATTGTTAAAGTGTGAAATGTATAGTAGCTTTGACAATGAGAGTAGTGACTCCATTCTGTAACTGTTTCCTCAGTAATAATGTTTCTCCAGTATAATTAGCATATAACATAATGTCAGTTCCAATTGTGCAGCATGATAAATGGGTATTTATATGTATTGCAAAATGATCACCACAGTGTCTAATTGATAAGAAGCCTGCACACCCTAAACCTGTGCTCTGCAACAAGAGAAGCCACCACAATGAGAAACATGTGCACTGCAACTAGAGAGTAGCCTCCATCACAGCAACTACACAAAACCCATACATAGCAACAAAGACCCAGTGCAGCCAAAAATAAAATAAATAATTTTTAAAAAGAAAGAAATTTATCATTAAAAAAACACAAACTCTTTATGAGGAAATCATTTCCTTGATGGCCAGTTCAGCTCTCTAGAAGAAACCTTCTTTCTTCAGTTTTTACAAATTATTTTTTCCATGTGTTGCAGCTAATACCTGATATACATTGACACATAATCTAATGTTTGTCTAGATAAATATTACTGTAGGGTGGATGGAAATTTTTATTTCATGGATGAAGATAATAAATACATAAAATGGAGGTGTTCTTCTGTATTACCATATACCTTTATTTCACTTGTATTTTCCAGTATGCTGTAGTGTTAATACAGAAAATAAATGTTGTTCATATGGGTTGCTTCTTCTTTCAGCCTGAATTTTCTTTATGTGATTGACCATCAATAAATTTGGTTGATTGAATGGATTAAGTAACATGAAGGAGGGAGTAAAAACTGTCTTTATATTTGTCACTTGAGTGTTTATTATTCATCACTGAAAATCAGAAACTTGGGTCTTAGTTTTCAGTTTTTCCTGTTTTTCCTCTTTTTTTTTTGCATTTTATTTGGATAGTCTAGTGTTTTGTTTTTTGCATTCCATTTGAAAAGTATGTAGTGTTATGGTATAACTACTTTTTTATTGGTTTGATTTTTGTAGCCATTATATGAGTTCCCAAAGTATTATATTCTGCTTAGAATCACTGTTGGCCATTTTATAGAATATGTAGGAATTTCTTAGACTATACAGTTCCACACATTTGTAATGTTTTATGGTACTGTTTTTATAAATGCTTATTCTCTATACATATTATTACCCACAGTTAATGCTGTGGTTTTTGCTCTGATAAGATAGTTGTCTCTAATGCAACAAATGTGGTAGTACCAAGTGTTGAAAGGATATGGATCAAGAGAATTTCTTTTTTTCTCTTTTTATTTTATCTTTTAATTATAGTTGACATAAATGTTATATTTGTTTCTGGTGTACAACATAGTGACTCCACATTTATTTACATTATGAGGTGATCACCACAAGGCCCGTTACCACTCCTCTCTGTACAAAGTTGTTACAGTGTGACTGTATTCCTTATGTGACTTATTTATGTCATAACTGGAGGTTGTGCCTTAATCTGTTTCATCTGTTCATCTGTTTCATCCAACCTCCAACTTCCCTCCTTCCTGAAAACCACCAGAGTATCTGCTTCTATAAGTCTGATCTTGTTTGTTTTGTTTTCTTTTGTAGACACCCCATGTGAGTGAAGTCACAATATTTGTCTTTCTTTATCTGACTTATTTCACTTAGCATAATAGGTCTAGGTTCATCCATGGTTGCAGATGGCAAAATTTCATTCTTTTTCTGACCAAGTAATATTCCTTTGTATACCACATCTTCCTTATACATTCATCTGTTGATAGATACTTAGATTGTTTCCATTTCTTAGCTATTGTAAATAATGCTGCAATGAACATTAAGGTGTCCATATCTTTTTGAATTATTGTTTTTGTGTTTTGGAGAAATATCCAGGATTGGAATTGCTGGATTGTATGGTAGTTCCATATCTCATTTTTTGAGGAATCTCTATTCTGCTTTTCACAGTGACCACACCAGTTTACATAACCACCAATGGTGCACATGAGTTGCCTTTTCTCCACATCCTCACCAACACTTGTTATTTGTTGTCTATTTAATAATAGCTTTTCTGACAAATGTGAGGTGATATCTCCTTGTGGTTTTGACTTGCATTTTCCTGATGACTAGTGATGCTGAACACTCATTATTACTGCTTTATAATATTCCATTCATTACTTATTCTAGTGCTGATGGGTATTTGAGTCTTTTCTGGCTTCTTACCATTGTGAGACATGCTGCGATGAACTTTCTTACACATGTGTTCTGATGAATATGTATAAGAGTTTCTCTTGGTTAAACAGCTGATCTGCCATGAAGAATATAAATGTTTACGTGACAAATAATGTCGCGTTATTTTTCAAAGAAGTTGAAGAAGGTTTCGCAGGCTGCATGAGATGCTGCATTTCCCCTGCTGACTTATTCAGCCCCTGATACTGGACCAGGTGTTTTGCCACAGCCAGGTGGGTTTAGCTGAGAGGTAGAAGCTCTGAGTCTGACCAGCAATACCCAATGGAAACAGACATTGGCCCATAGAGGTCGATTATGATTATAAATTTACACATAGCCACATTAAAGTAAGTGTCAATTATTTTATGATGTCAATTATTTTACGCTGTCAATCATAACTATTACCATTTCAAGTTGTAATCAGTTCTGAATAGTTCTTGACAAGATGGTTTAAAATCTCTGTCTTAATACTTTCTTGAAATTGAGTGTGTGTGTTACACCCACAGCCCCTCTCAGTTCAGATAAGCCCATTTCAGGAGCTCTGTAGCCACACGGGACTGGAGCTTCCACACTGGACAGCCCAGATCTGGACACTTTGACCAGCTCCGCTAGAAGTCTGGTGGTGAACCACATCCTTCATGTAACCAGCATTTCATATCTCAGAGCCAGGACCATGAGTATTATTTCTGTTTGCATCTTCATTACCTAGTACTAGGGATGGCACACAGTTGGGTCACAGTAACTCTATGTGTTTAAATACATGGGGGCATTTTCCAAGGATGAATAATCATTCAGTACATTAAATCATTATCATGCATATTTTCTGCAGACAGGGACTACAGTTGAACACTTTAAAGAGGCAGTGGCCGTCTTATCTGCCTGCCTTCTCTTCTCAAACCCATGTACCTGAACTGTGGACAAGTCTGCTGGCCACAGTGCATCAACTCACTGCCGAAGGAGCACAATGGGGACGAGTAATTGTACCCCTTCTGCTCTGTGGGCTTCAGAAGAAGGAACTCAGGACTGTTTCCCAGCTTAGGGAACTGGTCCCCAAGAACCAATTATAAATTGATGGTTGCTATGGTCAATTTAAAGTATTCTAATGTCCCCTCTCTATTTTTTCTAATCAGCAGTAATTCTTAACCCACAGAACTCTGGAGATCCCAATGCAATTGTTCTTCCTGGAGTTTCTACCCTCAGACTCTACACGCTGAGCCCCCATCAACCCAAGGATAGAGTGCATGTTTTCCTACCCCAGGTCTTGTTTCCAAGGTGTTTCTTTCCATCGTGAGTCTCTGCTCCCATAAGCTTTGATCCCTTCTATTCACTGTCCAAGTCTTCAGTCTTTGAGGCAGTGATGCCCCGGTTTTCTCATCTCTTTTACAGATCCAAGAATTTTCCCTCTGTTCAGTGTTTTTTCTTGTTGTTAAAGCAGAGTGGTGACTTTCAAGCTCCATGCACGAAAAACCAGAAACCAGAAGTCCATGACTGATTTCTTAAGTTACATTGGGTAGAGTAATTCTGATGATACATGAGTTCTCCAATGTTGACAGCTAATTCAATTGCAGCCATATTAAAATTGGTTGGACAGTCTTATAACCTGAGTGATATTTTTGCATTTTATTTTCTTAAATTAATACATTTTTACCATAGGCAGGATAATCATGAGTTCTGTGGGTGGTAGACTATATCCTTGACTCTGTCTCCTGTCATATATTCATATACTCAGTACGTACTATTTAACACCTGTCAGAGATCAACCATGTTGCTGAACAAGATGGACATGACTCCCAAGTCATGGAGTTCAGTTCAGTTCACTTCAGTCGCTCAGTTGTGTCCAACTCTTTGCAACCCCATGAATCGCAGCATGCCAGGCCTCCCTGTCCATCACAAACTCCCAGAGTTTACTCACACTCATGCCCATCAAGTCGATGATGCCATCCAGCCATCTCATCCTCTGTCGTCCCCTTCTCCTCCTGCCCCCAATCCCTCCCAGCATCAGGGTCTTTTCCAATGAGTCAGTCCTTCGCATCAGGTGCCCAAAGTATTGGAGTTTCAGCTTCAGCATCAGTCCTTCCAATGAACACCCAGGACTTATCTCCTTCAGGATGGACTGGTTGGATCTCCTTGCAGTCCAAGGGACTCTCAAGAGTCTTCTCCAGCACCACAGTTCAAAAGCATCAATTTTTCAGTGCTCAGCTTTCTTCACAGTCCAACTCTCACATCCATACATGACCACTGGAAACACCATAGCCTTGACCAGACGGACCTTTGTTGTCAAAGTAATGTCTCTGCATTTTAATATGCTCTCTAGGTTGGTCATAACTTTCCTTCTAAGGAGCAAGCGTCTTTTAATTTCGTGGCTGCAATCACCATCTGCAGTGATTTTGGAGCCCCCAAAAATAAAGTCTGACAAATGTTTCCACTGTCTCCCCATCTGTTTCCCATGAGGTGATGGGACCAGATGCCATGATCTTAGTTTTCTGAATGTTGAGCTTTAAGCCAACTTTTTCACTCTCCTCTTTCACTTTCATCAAGAGGCTTTTTAGTTCCTCTTCGCTTTCTGCCATAAGGGTGGTGTCATCTGCATATCTGAGGTTATTGATATTTCTCCCGGCAGTCTCGATTCCAGCTTGTGCTTCTTCCAGCCCAGCGTCTCTCATGGTGTACTCTGCATATAAGTTAAATAAGCAGGGTGACAATATACAGCCTTGATGCACTCCTTTTCCTATTTGGAACCACAGATATAAATACAAAACAATAATGGTGAATAATACAGCTGTTGTTATGTGCTTGTTCTTCAAGTTGAGCCCCTCCTGTAGAGTATAAAAGTATCTGCTTTCTCGGGAGAAAGAAGAGTAAGAATTCTTTTTTATTTTGAGAATTCTTTTCCAGTGTCGGTTCTGTAAGAAGACTGCTGATGTCATCATTAGCACAGCCTCTTTTCTGCTCCAGGACACACTGACATCCTCTCCATGTCTTTCCACAAAGATGCCCTGACAATCCCAGGGGAGATGGTTCTAAAAACTATCTTGCAGTTACAGATGGTGGTTGGGGCTCTGGTTAGTGTCATCCTTTTCCTCTACAGCATCTCTCCAATCTTGCTGGGCCACAAGAAGACATCCACATACGTGATTCTCACCCACATGACTGTGGCCAGTCTCCTGGTTCTTCTCGCTCTTGGCATTCCCCACACAAGGGCAACTTTTGTGTCAAAGAACTCCCTGTCTAGTCTTGGGTGTAAACTCTGTATTACTTACGGAGGGTGGCTCGCAGCACCGCCCTGTGCTCCACCTGCGTCCTGAGCATCTATCAGTCCTTCACTCTCATCCCCAGGAGAGCGGAGTGGCTGATGCTCAGAGGACGGGCCCCCAGGGTCACTGGTCCTTCCTGCTGCACCTGCTGGATGCTCAGTCTCTTAACATACATCATTGTTCCTCTGAAAACCACTGCTCCACAGAACACACACAACTATACTGATAACCAAGGAATGTGGTTTTGCTCATCCTCAGGTCCTGCTGACGGCTCTGGCTACTTGTGGTCGGTCTCTGATGCCGTGTTTCTTGGCCTCGTGGTCTGGTCCAGTGGCTCCGTGGTGCTTCTGTACAGACATCACCAGAGGGTGCAGTATATTCACACCCCGGCTAAGCACCACAAATGCGCCCTGGAGAGCAGAGCCACCCACACCATCCTGATGCTGGTGGTCACCTTTGTCATTGTTTACATACTGAATTCCATTTTTTTCTTTTTATATTGCTTCCTTCTCAAATATTCATCTATGGTTGATACAGACCGCTCAAGTTTTGGTTTCATGTTTCCCCACTTTTGGCCCCTTTCTGCTTATCCTTAGGGATCCTAGGTTTCCTAGATTCTGCTCTCGTGTTGTCAGAAGTCATGGCTGAAGCGCAGATGTGCAGAGGATAGCTTCACTAATAGCTGTGTCACTCTATTCTGTGACTCAATAAAAACTCAGTGCGTTTTTATTGATATAATTAACATAAAATGTTAGAGTAGCTTCAGTTGTACAATATAATGTTTCTATACCTGTATATGTTGCAAAATATCACCTCAGTAAAAATTAATTGCTGTATTCATACACAGACACAAAAATTATTTTTCCTGTAATGAGGACTTTTAAGATTTACTCTCTTAGCAATTTTAAAACCATGCAATACAGTATTATCATCTATAGTCACTATATTGTACGTTATATCCCTGTGACTTATTTTACAACTGAACATTTGTACTTTTTGATGTTTATAATAAGTACCAAATTTTCACATAAAATCCAGTGAACAGGGAAGATAAGTTTAATAAGGTGCTGCACTGATATATTTGATAGTCCAGCCATCAAATTATATCAGCTTGAAAAGGATACTTCAGATTTTTGAGGAAATCGATTTCTCTCTCAATCCATCCAACCGTCTGAAGTAAATCTGCTTTATAAAGAAATATTTAAAGTATTTCCACAAATTTCATCTCAGTGTTACTGTGAATGATACCTGAAATACATTGGCACATAGTCCAGTATTGGTCTAGATAAATATTATTCCAGAATGGATGGAGATTTTAATTCAGCAAAGAAGATTTTTTAAAAACTGGGAAAAGGAGAAGGTGTTGTTCTGTATTACCTTGAATCTTTGTTTAACTCATGTTTCTCCAGTCAGCTATAGTGTTACACAGAAAATGAGTGTTCTTCAATGGATTGCTTTACCTTGAAGCTGCATCTTCTTTACATGGTTGACTCTCAGTAATCTGGTTGATTGGATGGATGAAATCATATGAAAGAAGGAGTAAAAACTGCCGTCTTTTATATTTGTCACTTAAATGTGTAGTTTTCATCTTTGAAAAATAGGGGTCTCAGTGGTCTGTCTGTTCTGTTAGGTTTTTACTGTCTTTGTTTTTCCTTCCCCCCTTGTTTTGTGACAGTCTGTTGTTTCTAATATACCATTAAAATTGTTTAAATTTTTTAAAATTAGAGGATAACCACTTAACAATATTGTGATTTTTTTTGCCATACTTCCACATGAATCGGCCATAGGTATACATATGTCCCCTCCTCTTGAACCCCCCTCCCTCCTGCCTCCCCATACCACCCCTCTAGGTTGTCACAGAGCACCAGCTTGGGGTTCCCTGCGTCTTACATCAGACTCCCACTGGCTATCTGTTTTACATACGGTGATGTATATGTTTCACTGCTACTCTCTCAAATCGCCCCACCCTCTCCCTCCCCCACTGTGTCCGTAAGTCTCTCCTCTGTGTCTGTGTCTCCATCGCTGCCCTGCAAGTAGGTTCATCAGTGCTGTCTTTCTAGATTCCACGGTGATGGTGGTTTTGTCGCTAAGTCGTGTCCAACTCTTCCGACCCAATGGTCAAAGGAGCCTGACAGGCTACAGTCCATGGGATTCTCTAGGCAAGAATATTGGAGTGGGTTGCCATTTCCTTCTCCATGATTCCATATATATGCAGTAATGTATGATATTTGTCTTTCTCTTTCTGACTAACTTCACTCTATAAGGTTCATCCACCTCATTAGAACTGACTCAAATGCATTCCTTTTTATAGCTGAGTAATATTCCACTGTGTATATGTATGATAACTACCTTGTCCATTCATCTGTTGATGGACATCTAGGTTGGTCCCATGTCCTAGTACTGGTCTTTAGTTGCTTTACAATGTCGTGTTGGTTTCTGGTGCACAGAAGTGAATCAGCTGTACAAATCTCCTCTTTTTAGATTTCCTTCCCATTTAGGTCACCACAGAGCACTGACAGAGCTTCCTGTACTATACAGCAGGTTTTCATTAGCTATCTGTTTTACGCATAACAGTGTATATACATCAACCCCAGTCTCCCAGTTCATCCCACCCCCTTTCCCCTCTTTGGTGTCCATATGTTTGTTCTCTATATCTGTGTCTCTAATTTTAGTAGTTTATTTAAAATAAATAACCAATAGGACCTACTGTATAGCACAGGGAACTCTGCTTAATATTCTGTAATGACCTAAATGGGGAAAGAATTTGAAAAAGAATAGAAAAAATAATAAAAATGAATTCATATTGAGTTATTAAATGAGAGGAAACTAAACCATATTTAGGGCTTCACCAGTGGCTCAGCGGTAAAGAATACACCTGCAAGGCAGGAGACTAGGTTCGATCCCTGGGTCGGGAAGATCCCCTGGGAGAGGAATTGGCGACCCACTCCAGTATTCGTGCCTGGAAAATTCCATGGACAGAGGAGCCTGGCGGGCTACAGTCCATGGGGTCACCAAGAGTCGGACACGACTGTCGTGACTGAGCACACATGCATGCACACCTTATTTATCATTCTGAAACCTCCTTTTTGACTTAACAGTACATCAAGGATATCTTTTCACTTTAATACATAAATTTTTTTCACCTTTCTAAGGCAAAAAATTTATTTTGATGGTGTTAAGGTGTAAGAATTTTCTGTTTATTGTGGTAGCCATTATATATGGGTTCCCAAAGTATTACAGTCTGATCCGACTGCTTTCAACCCTTTCAAAGAACATGTAAAAACCTTTAAATAGTATAATTCTCTAGATCATGTAATGCTTTTTGCTATTTTTTTATGTTTTCATCAAAGAATACAGATTCTTTCGAATGGAAGTCAATTTTGAGAAACTGGGGTGCACTACTAGCTTTGCACACTGCCATGGATGTGTCATTGCTCTGGGGCCTCTCAGCACAAACAGCTCATAAATCAGTTTCATGAACATACTGACACAAGCAGATATACCTAGCTACACTCAACACATACACACACATTTTTAATCCAAGTATAGTTGGTTTACAATATTGTGTCAGCTACTATGTTTAGAGTAGATAACCAATGGGAACCTATTGTATGGCACATGGAACTCTGCTCAATGTCATGTGGCAGTCTGGATGGGAGGGGAGTTTGGGGGAGAATGGATACATGTACTTGTATGGCTGAATCCCTTCACTGCTCACCTGAAACCATCAGAACACTGTTAATTAGATTTACCCCAATACAAAATGTTTTGGTGTTGAAAAAAATAAAAAGATGCAATATTGTGTTAGCTTCAGCTGTACAAAAAAAAATCAGTTATATTTAGAATGGCAAAGTCAGGATTTAAACATAGATACATCTAATAGGAATGAGTAAATGTAGAAGGAATGATGTAGGTAGAACATGATTGGCAACCACCATAGGGGGAAAAAATACAGTTTTCTAGCTTTTAAAAATTCTCTGGCATTTTCTTGTAACTTGATTCAACAGATCACTCTACTTCGGCCCCTAAGCTGGTTTTGGTGGAGTTCATTTCAGTCCTGACGTCAGGCCATCAGAGGCTGCGCCAGTTTCCACACTTTCCCATCTCTAGAGAACATGCCGTGTTAGCCCTGCTAAGGACAGGTGCTGCAGCATCCTCATGTGGCCACGACAGACGGGTCTCTCTTGGTTCCACACAGCATTTTACTGGAACCAGAAGCACTGAAGTTCCTCTTCATTCTTGTACTAGCACTCCTGCAAAGCACACAGCAGAAGTGGTGTGTGAGAGTGTGTGTAATAGACAGAGGGTGTGCATGTTGGGAAGCACAGTGGAGAGACTGACTGAGACCACGAGTAAGATTGTGAGGGTGTGTGTGTGAGCGAGAGGGAGTGTGTGTCTCTCCCTGAAGGAGAGAAAATAGGAGGCAGAGGAGAAACGGTTCTGAGAAGCTTGTGTGGGTGCATGCATAGTCGTGTCCGACTCTTTGCGACCTCACGGACTGTAGCCCGCCAGGCTCCTCTGTCCATGGGATTCTCCAGGCAAGAATACTGGAGCGGGTTGCCATTTTCTCCTTCAGGGGATCTTCCCAACCCAGGAATCAATCCTGCATCTCTGGCATCTTCTGCATCGACAGGTATATTCTTTACCACTAGCAGCACCTGGGAAACCCTTTAAGAAGCTTAATTCCTTTATTTCATAATCTCTTGTGACCTGGGAAGAGCAGCTGCAAGTGTGTGGATCCCAGCCTTTTCCATCGTCTCCGGCCTCCCCCCGCCCCACCAGCAACTCCAGCCCTGATTCTCTGTCCTGGAGCTCTGGCACCATCTGCTGGGCCAGGTGCCCCACACCGCAAGAGAAGACACCTTCCGCTTCTCCCAGTCCCTGGGCTAGCCACGTGGAGCTGCCTGCGTCTAAATTCAAGCAGAGTAAGATTAAAATTCTGCTCCTCTAAAAACAAAAAAAAGAAAAAAAATAAAATTCTGCTCCTCATTTGCCCTAGACTCATTCCAGGTGCTCCATAGTGACATATTTCTGTACAACACAACATTTTCATCACCTCACAAAGTTCTCCTCCACCCAACATCAGATACAGTTAATTCTCTAACAGAAAAGAGGGTGCCCAACTATGCATCCATCCTACTCTCTCTCTCTCTCTGTCTCATACACACACACGCACACACATACACAGGTGAACACAAGAGACCTGGAACTCTTCTGCATCAGCAACAGGACTGGAATCCCCTTGTTTGGGATCATCTTTCCCACTTCAGCCCCTAAAGACAAAGATGCTCGGGGCAGAACCACACAGACATGTGCACACCCCTCCTCTCCAAGTCAGTCTGCTCCAGAGCTGCCAGCTTCATACTGTGAATACCCAGGTCCCCGGAAGATGTTTGCTATTCAAACAGTGAGACTGAGAGAGAGACGGGAGTAGGTACAGCGCGGATGTAGGAATCAGAGCGAGGACCCAACCACGTACCCTACGGCACCTTTTTTAACATTCTGTCTTATGCACACTCTCAAATAATTATCTTTTTTCTCTATAATGTTTGGAGTTAATGATGGTTGACTCGACTTACCTTTTCTGCTGGAGTGAGAAGATTTGAAGCCGTCGATTGGAACTTTCTAGAAGGCAGCACACAAGTGATTCAGCCACAGTTGTATCGTGAGCTTCTCCTCTCGTTCCCCTTTGAGTGTATGGTGGTAACTGCTACAGGGTTTCCCCCCCATAAATGCCTCAGAGTTATATTTCTTCACACTAACACCAAGCTGTCCCTAGCCAGGATATAATCATCACTTAAATTCTCCAGTGGAGGGACGTCCCTGGTGGTCCCGTGGATGAGACTCTGAGCTTTCAGTGCAGAGGACATGGGTTCAATCCCTGGTCACGGAACTAAGATCCCACATGCAGCATGGCACAGCCAAAAAGTAAAAATTTTACAGTGGAAAGAACTGCTGGATCTGTTCAAGGTAGACGATGGTGGAAAGAACTGCTAGATCTGCTCAAGGTAGATGATGCTTAAAAGTAGACAAGGAGCTTGAGATATGGGTGGGTGAGTGGGTGATTACCCTGTTGTCTACAGTTTGTATGCTTGAAAACATCCATCAAGGGAGGGGATATGTGTATCCTTGTGGCTGACTCATTTTGCTGTTGAATAGAAGTTAACACAACATTGTAAAGCAACTATACTCCAGTAAAAATTAAGTTTAAAATAAATAAAAACTGTATTTAAAGGAGAAATTTTTAACAGTACTCTTGGAAATTCTAATAATATTCAAACCGGGGAAAAAAATAACATGGCTGAAACAAAGAATTAGCCCTACCATGAGAACAAAAGCATGAAAAAAAAACTCAATATGAAACAAAAGACGGCAGAAAGAACAATTTCTCAGTGAAAAACCTGAGGAGTGTGGGATTGTCCCAGGGGCTGGGGGCACCATCAACTCTTAGATGGGGTGGGTTGTGGGCACTGGAATTCTCACAAAGTACAACAAACTAGTTCTTGGGAGCAAACTTTTACTCAAAGACTCAGATAGTAAATATTTTTAGGTTCGCAGGCCACATGGTCTCTGTCACAACTGCTTAATGCGACATTTGTAGGTGGAAGCCACCTTAGACAATATGCAGACAGAGGTGGCTGCCTTACAATGCATGCGTGCTTAGTCCCTTCTTCAGTCGTGTCCAACTCTTGGCGACCCTATAGACTCTAGCCCACCAGGCTCCTCTGTGCATGGGATTCTCCAGGCAAGAATACTAGAGTAGGCTGCCATGACCTCCTCCAGGGGATCTTCCCAACCCAGGGATGGAACCCCCGCCTCTCATGTCTCCTGCATTGGCAGGTGGGTTCTTTACCACTAGCGCCACCTGTGAAGCCCCTCTGCATTCCAATAAAACACAACAAAACTGTCTTTCCAATAAAATTCATTGTTTACCTGTGCCATCATGTTGACATTATGGATACAAAGGATTTTGAGGTGGAAAAGACAGCCTAAAATGGGGGATTTTACAGATGAAAAAGACCTAGGGATATAATTAGAAAGAAGCATGGAATTTAAGGTCCTTGAAAACAGACTCCTGATCCACTGGTGACACTCAGTATTTTGGATACATGAAAAAGCACTGAAGAACCAGCCCAATTGGAAATAATGAAATCCCTGATGCACCTTCAGTGGTCCCTTGAACGCCTGATTTAACTTCGACTCAACTAAAATTTTCCACAGGAAATACAGATAACTTTTTTCTGACAGCTATTTGGACATCATTTGTTGTTGTTGTTCAGTTGCTCAGTCGTGTCTGACTCTTTGCAACCACATGGTCTATAGCAGGCCAGGCTCCTCTGTCCTCCACTATCTCCTGGAGTTTCCTCAAACTCATGTCCATTGAGTCAGTGATGCCATCCAACCATCTCATCCTCTGTCGTCCCCTTCTCCTCCTGCCTTCAGTCTGTCCCAGCATCAGGGTCTTTTCCAATGAGTCAGCTCTTACCCTCAGGTGGCCAAAGTACTGGAGCTTCAGCATCAGTCCTTCCAATGAATATTCAGGGTTGATTTCCTTTAGGATTGACTGGTTTGATCTTCATTATCTGAGTCTAATTAGAGCTTAGTAGACTCTGTGAGATGAAGTTTCGGTCACAGACTGGTTCCACCTCTCAAGTTCCTGTGTGAGTTTTTGCCACATGCGGTTTGGACAGGTGGAGAGTCCAGGGTGACCCACATCTGTGATTCTAAGTTCATTTTCCAGTACGCACATAAACAAAGGAGAAGCAGATAAATCTAACCAGTGTTAACAGGCCAAGTGTAATCATTGCAACATCATTTTTTAAATTTTGGGGGGTTTTTTATGTTAAAAGACAAATTACTCTTTATTGCATTGACACTAGCATCCTTGTTAGTCTTATATTTTTATTGAAGAATAGCTGATTTTCAATATGTTACTTTGAGGTACAGCACAGTGATTCAGTATTTTTGCAAAGTATTCTCTATTATAAGTTATTACAACGTAATGGGTGTACATCCCTCATGCTATACAGTATGGTCCTTGTTTAGAAATTTTACATATAGTAATTTCTCTCTGTTAATCTGTAGCACTGCCCTTCACCCAACCTCCCCTCTGGTTACCACACATTTGTTTTCTATATCTGTAAACGTGTTTCTGTTTTTCATATGTGTTCATTTGTATTGTTTTTTACTCTCCACATATAAGTGATATCATGCAGTGTTTGTCTCTCTCTGACTGACTTCACTATGCATAATATCCTCCACGCAGCCAAAAAAAAAAAAAAACTGCAGAGATTTATATTCTCCATCAGGCTTCCTTGGTGGCTCAGAAGTAAAGAACCCACCTGCCAACTCAGGAGATTCGGGTTGGATCACCCTGTTGGGAAGATCTCCTGGAGAAGGAAATGGCAACCCACTCCAATATTGTTAACCTGGAGAATCCCATGGACAGAGGAGCCTGGCGGGCTACAATCCATGGGGTCGCAAAAGAATCAGACATGACTGAAGTCATATTCTCTATCAGACAAAAATTCTGGGGGAAAAAGTGCCCCAGGGACTAGTATCCATTCAGCTCATGGAAATTCCCTTCTCAAGCATGTTTCCCCAGAGAGGACCCATGGCTGAACACTTATTTAAAGCGAGTAAATGTACGGTCTGCCTGACGTACCTGGACAACCCCACATACTTGAAATGCGGCTTCTGCTGCCTGGATTCGCTGCAGAAGGCGCCCGGCGCAGAGGGCTTGCTGTGCCGCAAATGTTCGGTGGTCTCCCAGAAGACTGACCTCAGGCGCGCGCTGCAGCTCGGAGCACTCGTGTGCAAGGTCAAGGCCTCGAGCCCCAGCTGAGAGCCATCCCTCAGATGAACCCAAGGATCCGCAAGTTCCCAGGTGAGGCAATCGCCCCGGGCAAAGCGCCTTTTCAATAGCGCTCGGCTAGCTAAAGGCCTCGCTGAGGGCCCCGCTGAGCTCTGCCACCTGAAATGTTTATTATTTCCAACTAGCAAGTGTTCTCCTCTGTTAGGTGTAGCTAAGAGCTATCTGTAGATTTTTCTTTTTTTAAGCAATGATAACATTTAGGCCATGCCTTAGTCCTGTGTGGGCTTCCCAGGTGGCATTAGTGGTAAAGAATCCGCCTGCCAATGAAGGAGATGCCCAGGAGGCCACTTCCATCCCAGGGGAGGGAAGATCCCCTGGAGGGAGGGAATGGCAACCCCCTCCAGCATTCTTGCCTGGAGAATCCCGTGGACAGAGGAGCCTGGTGGGCTACAGTCCGTGGGGTTGCAGAGAGTCAGACACAACTGAGCACCTCCCACAGGATGTGGCAAAGCCCCAGGTGAGTCTGAACAGCGAGAGTGGACAGGGCGTACCGCGGGCACGAACGCCCGGCCGAAGGGAAAGGAGCGCGTGCTGTGTGACCGGAGGTCTCAGTCCCGTCTCCTGCGCTCCCGCCCTGGCCGGGACCTAAGGTGCCTGATTCCGGCTCGGGACTCCCAGGGTAGGGGAATGACCACAGCTCAGCCGCGTCTCCTGGGTTAGCTCCGAATGCCAAACCTGACCTCCCCGGCTGTGCAGAGAGTGCCCAGGCTCCTTCCAGCCTCTTCCTGGGATGGGTCCTGTCATCCGTGGGCTGTGATGACTGTGCTCCGGTGCCCCTTCCAACCCGCGTGTCATCGGGAAAGCAGCCGGCTGCTCGGCTCCTTGAGTGTGCTTCCATCCTGCCCCGTGCACACCCGAGTTTATGATGGGGACCTGGAAAACCTTCACACGTTCTCTCCAATGGTCAGAAAGTCTCAGCATCTCCCAAAGAGCCATGTGAGGAGGGAGCCAAGTGGAGTTGCCGGCCTTTGGGGCAGAGGGTTCTTTCTGAGTCTCCTGTGGCCCCATCAAAAGCAGAGACATTACTTTGCCAACAAAGGTCCATCTAGTCAAGGCTATGGCTTTTCCAGTGGTCATGTATGGATGTGAGAGTTGGACTATAAAGAAAGCTGAGCGCCGAAGACTTGATGCTTTTGAACTGTGGTGTTGGATAAGACTCTTGAGAGTCCCTTGGACTGCAAGGAGATCCAACCAGTCCATCCTAAAGGAGATCAGTCCTGGGTGTTCATTGGAAGGACTGATGCTGAAGCTGAAACTCCAATACTTTGGCCACCTGATGCAAAGCGCTGACGCATTTGAAAAGACCCTGATGCTGGGAACGATTGAGGGCAGGAAGAGAAGGGGACCGCAGAGGATGAGATGGTTGGATGGCATCACTGACTTGATGGACATGGGTTTGGGTGGACTCCGGGAGTTGGTGATGGACAGCGAGGCCTGCCTTGCTGCGGTTCATGGGGTTGCAAAGAGTTGGAAACCACTGAGTGACTGAACTGGACTGTGGCCCCATCCACACGGTCACATCAGAACAGGCATGTGGAGGCCCCCTCCTCATCACAGGGTTAGGTGGAGATGTTGCCAATGTAGCTAGTCCTTCCGCCCTGGTCCTCTAAGCCCGGCCACATCGGGTTCTGGGTCTGAGTCACTACAGTATCCAAGCCCATCCTTTCCCGTGTCCACGGGAATCCCTTCCTCTGTCTTGACTTCCAGAGTTAACCCCCTCATCCAGAGACCTCTGAGACGTCTCCTTATATCTTCTACAACTCAGAGAATGGGAAGGACTGGAATGCAATTGCTTGTTGTTCATTTACAGAAAGAGAAGATGCAAAAAGAAGAAAAAGATGCCTTACTATTCCAAAATTATTCTGGGACACGTCAAATCACCACCATTCGGGTGTATATTCAGTGTCTGTATTTTGACAAAGTCTGTCTCAATTGGACAATTTTGAGGAAAATCAGCACCCAACGACTTTTTTTTTTTTTTTAGGCATACCATGTTCTAAACAGAAGAAAAGTCTTGAATCAAATCCAGTTAATGCAAAGAGAACATGGGCATGAATGAGAAAGACCAGTTCCATTTTAATCATTCAGTTTATACATGGAATTGTATCTCTTTAATCATTCAGTTTATACGTGGAACTATCTCATCAGGCTCAGGGGAGCGTCCGCAGGAGCCCTCTGCTTGGGTGAGAAGTGCCGAGTTACCCCCACCCCCACCCCGAGGGCACGAAGTGTCGAGTCCCGTGTCCGGCGCTTGCTGACATTTCTCCCCGCCGTGGACGAGCCCTTGGACGTTGACCCGGCCACTGAGTACCTCCTCATTCCTGAGGACCTGAGACCTGTCCGCTGCGGGTTTACAAGCAGCAGAAGGAGCTGAGACCTGAGAGGTTCAGCCGCACCACTTGCGTCCTGCGCGCTCCCCGCGGTTCTCCTCCGACGCCACTCCCGGAGATGGAGGCGGGGTCCGGCCATGGGGACCTGGGCGTCTGCCGCGAGTCTGCGCGCCGGCGACGGGAGACGCGGCCGCCTTGGGGCGCGGCGTCTGGGCCGTGAGTTTGAGAGACGGAGCCGTGTTCTCCGCCTGCAGCGAGCCTTCTTGCGCCGCGCTCAGGGTGAGCCCCCGGCTGCACGGAGCGGAGGTCTTCCTGAATGTCGGGATCGTTTCCTCCTGCCGCGTTGGCGAGACGTCCCATGTCGTTACATTCACTCAAGTTCCCGCTGAGGAGCCGCTGCGACCGTTTTTCTCTGCATCGCATCCGAGCCAAGACGACCAGAGCTTCCTGAGGATCTGCCCTGTGAGTCTGGGCACTGGGGGTCCTCGCCGAATCCGGGGCAAAGCGAGTGGCCCCGACCGCCGAGGCGCGGGGAGAGAACTGTCGTGTGCGCGGGGCTGTGGCCGGGACGTCCCCGTTTGCTGCCCGCGTGGTGCAAAAGCGCAGCAGAGAATTACAGAACAGTTCATGAGTCACGAACACAAATTGTATAAGAGCAGCTTACATTTCCAGAAGTAGTGTTGTGTTTTCCGGACTTATTTCTATTTCAATTTTTTTTTTTTCAGATCAATTTCCAGATGTTTTCTTTTAATTTTCTATAAGCGTAACCTAGTGTGTGATGGAGGTTCTTTATATTATGGAAACAAGACTTGTTTCAACAGTAAAACTGTGTGCATGCAATCAGTTTCATTCAACAGCTGAAAAACACACATTCATTTCAAGTGCACAGTGACTATGCCGTATTCCCTTTCTACTGCACGTTGCTGAGCCTTCTGACCCCAGCAGGACCCTCCTGGCCATGACAGGAGGCCTGGCACGACCTGAGAGGTTGATGAAGTCAATGGGGAAAAGTCACCATCTTGCATACACTGTGAAGCTGTGATGATAAAGGAAATGAAGACCCTGCAGGGTCAGTTTACTTCTCTCAGGACAGAGTACTGTGTCCAGTGCCCCTAAATGGACACACACTGCCCGGCACTGAGCTGACCTCAAGAGTACTTGCTGAATTAACAAATGCCTCCATACTGCAGACCATGTCTCTCAAATCTGTCTTTTGGAGAAATCGGAGACATGAAAAAGAAATTCCATGAGGTGGACCCACCTCAAGTCCACTAGGTTCTCCTGTGTCCTCCACATGCCCCCACTGCCACTCAGCTCCCCTGCAAGGGGATTTTATGAATATGGTTCCTATTTCCTCCTTATTTACATCCCACCTTCTTAATCCCATCAAATGTTGATTTATTTCTGGAATAAGTGAGATTTTATTAAGGATGGGGGCTTCGCTAATAGCTCAGCTAGTAAAGAATCTGCCTGCAACACAGGAGACACAGGAGACGGAGGCTCGATCCCTGGGTCAGGAAGATCCCCTGGAGGAGAGCATGGCAACCCGCTCCAGTATTCTTGCCTGGAGAATCCCATGGACAGAGGAGCCTGGCGGGCTACAGTCCATGGGGTCACAATGAGTTGGATACAAGTGAGTGACTGAGCACAAGCTATAATCAATTCTGAAAATTTCTTGAAAAGGTAGCTTACTTTCTGTCTCTCTGTCTTAACAGACACTTGACATCAGGTGTGTGTTTACAATCAGAGCATCTCTCAGATGAGCCCGTTTCAGGGGCTCAGTAGCCACGTGGGACTGGAGCTACCTTAATAGACAGCGAAATCAAGACCCTTTCACCAGTTCAAGGAAGAGTCTGATGATGAACCATGGCCTTCATGTAACCAGCATCTCATATCTCAGGACCAGGACCATGAGTTTTTCTGTTTGCACGTTCATTACCGAGTCCTAGGGACAGCACACAGTAGGTTCTGTGTGTTTAAGTGTGTGGGGGCAGATTCCGAGGATCAATAATCTGTCAGTACTTTGCATCGTTATCATGCATATTTTCTGCAGACAGGAGCAACAGTTACACACTTTGAAGAGGCAGTGGCCGTCTTATCTGCCTGCCTTCTCTTGTCAAACCCATGTACCTGAACCGTGTTCAAGTCCACTGGCCACAGTGCATCAACTCCCTGCTGAAGGAGCCCAATGGGGACGATTGATTGTACCCCTCTGCTCTCTGCGCTTCAGAAGGATGAACTCAGGGCTATTTCCCAGCTGAGGTAACTGGTACCCAAGATCCAACTATCGACTGATGATTGCAATGATCTATTGTTCAGCCACTAAATCAAGTTCGACTCTGTGACCCTATGGACTGCAGCATACAGTCTAATGTTACCTCTCTGTTTTTCCTCATCAGTGGTATTTCTTAGTCCCTGTCTGGGAGTCCAGAAATCTTCTTTCCAACGGTAATGACCCAGAACACAGGGACAGGCTGGAGGTCCACTGAGAGGCTATAGGAGGGGGCTCTGTGGGTGGCTTAGAACAAATGACTAAGTCCTTGCAGAGTCATGTGGACACAAGGGAGACCTGAGGATTCTGAGGAGGGAAACACTGACTTGAAAGGAGGCGTTTTCCAGGCTAAATAGACCTGAGGCCATAAATAGAACGAGCTGTGGGCCTTAGGAGAAAGCCCAGCCTCCAGATCACATGCTGATGATCAGTGAGAACACACTTTGGAACAGTCTGGAAAAGTGAGACCATGAAGGAAAATGCCCAACAGGAAACAGTGAAGGGAGCCCTGGTGTACTGTGAGTGTCCCTCCCCGTTATGACTTTCACTCTAAACTTGGGTTCTCCCACAGGGAACACAGAAAACTCTCCCTCCCCTCTGCTCAGCTGCCCATGTGGACCTTCTCAATAATTGCCAGGAGTCGTCACTAGTCCCAGGCGTGGGTGAGGGTGAGGAGCACGGGGGGTAAGATCTGCTCCTCCCTGGAGACGCCCCAGACTCTCCATGCAGACAGAGTCACCTCCGCTGCAGATGACATGATAATGGCTCCTCTGCGGGGAGATCGGGCCCAGGGACCCCGTCCCTATAACTGGGCCCATCCTGACTGACACTTCCCTGCACAGAGTGTGGAGCCAAGTGCAGGCAGGTGAGTGCTCCCTTGTGTTCAGTCTCAGGGCAGGAAACGGGAGAGCAGGCTCTCCAGGAGAGGTGCTCAGAGCTGTGCTGTCAGCACCTTGGGCAGGACAGGTGCTCCCCGGCCTCGTCCTGAGCTGCCCCGTCCATGCCCTGGCTGGCAGGTGGAAGGTGGGATGTGTATTTGAGTGGGACCAGAACCGTGAGTTCACTGTAAATCTCCCTCTGAGATTTCTTCCCCATCAGCGTCCTCCAATTTACTGAGAAGCCCATCAAATTCAGTCCTGAATTTCTGGGACAGTGTTTTGGTCTCCAGCATTTCTTCCTCGTTCTTCCTTAGAATTCCCCTCTCCTGCTCTCCTTGCCTAGCTGTTCCTGCAGTGTCTGCTTTATCCACTAGAGCCCTCAGCACAGTGATCATAGCTGATTCACGTTCCAGGTCTGACCCTCCCAACATTCCTGCCGTGTCTGCATCTGATGCTCTCTCTGTGTCTTCAAACTGTTTGGGTTGGAGGGGGGGTCTTTTGTTTGTTTTTGCCTTTCAATGTGCCTAGGAGTTTTTTCTTGATATCTGGACACATTGTGGTGGGTAAAAAGAACGCCTGTTAAATAAACCTTTAGTGATGTGAATGGAGTGGTTGCCATTTCATTCTCCAAGGGATCTTCGAAACCTGGGGATCAAACCCAGGTCTCCTGCATTGCAGGCAGACCCTTTACCATCTGAGCCACCAGGAAGCCCGTGTATAACTCCTACCACCATCTATTCCCAAAACTTCATCATCCCAACAGACCCTTGCTACTCATTAAACAACAACCCCTCTTCCCCTCAGTCAGTGGTAACCTCTATTTTCTGTTTCAATGAATGTGCCTACTCCAGTAACTTTTTAAGTGAAATCATATACTATTTTTCCATCTGTGCCTGGCTTGCTTCATTCAGCATGTTTTCAAGGTCCATCTGTGTTGTAGCATATATCAAATATGCTGCATATTTCCTTTTCACAGATGAATACTATTCCTATCAATATAGGATGACATTTTGCCTATCCACTCATCCACTGATGGACCCATGGGCTGTTTCCACTTACTGGTTACTGGGAACATTGCTGCTGTGAATGATGGTGTGCACATACGCCATCTGTGTTTAGAAATACTGTTTTATTATGAACACATCTATGCTCACCTGTTAATATATTGTCCGTGGCTGCCTTCCCAGCTGCATAAACACATGGAGTTGCTCAGTTGCATCTGGACCTACAAAACCTAAAATACCACTATCTGTCCCTTTACAGAAAAAGTTTGCTGATCTTTGGTGTATATGACGGGATTTCACTCAGAGACAATGGGATTAAACTATAGTGGAATTTTTCTCTTTGAAACAAGGAATGATTTCTGAGATTACCGAATGATGGGATTTACTAGCAAAAAGGACATTTGTCAGTAGATCTTTAAAAACTCCACAAAAACAAACAAACCAAACTTCTGTTGGTCTAAATTTGAAATCATTGCTGTGGTTACTGTATGATTTCTTAATATATACTTAAAATATTGTCTTTGTTTACCTTTGGCCAATTACCTTGTCTCTCTCTTGACACCTGACTGATCCCTGAACCCTCCCCAACGTGCATGGGCAACGTTTTGCTAAGATGGATCGCACCGCAGAGGCCTGTGGGTGCATGTCCACCCTTATTATGGGGTGGGGCCCCCCTTCCTTTTTGACCCCTGGGAAGCCTTCCTTCTCTTGTACAGACAGGGAAGTCTTCCTTGACCTCAGGCGTGGGCATAGTATCTCTTTACCCCAGCAGGGCTCAGGTTCTGCCACTAGCTTTGTCCTTGGAGTGTGTGCATGAGAATAAATTCAGTTTTACTCCACTTGACGAATACCAGCTCTCCAGCCCGGGGGCCCCTCTATCTCCTTCCTCGGGGAGAGGGGAGATTCCACCTCCTACGATGAGGTCTCAGTCGGTCCCTGAGTGTGCCTCTGGACTGTGAACCTCCTGTGTCTCCATGGTTTTCTCCCCCTTGAAGGGGACAGCACAGCTAGAGTGGGCTGGAGCTGGGGATTTCCCTTCCCAGGTGAGTCAGGCTCTGTGCGAACCCCAGCTGGTTAGGCTCCAGTTAACTGCCTTCCCAGGAGAGCAGATTCAGGTAAGAAGAACCCAGTGCTACTGTGTGTGGTAATTCTGATGAAATATGAGTTTCAAGTGTGAATAACTGACTCTTGCAACTGTGTTGTAACTAGTTGGGCAGTCTTAAAGCTCACCAGTATTGTGCATTTACCATTTCATTCTTAATACATGCTTACAAGATGCAGGAACGTCTCCAAGGGGGGAGTGTATCTGCTATTCTGTCTCCGGTCACATTATCATGCACTTAGTACAGAGTTTGTAACATCTATTATGCATCACACCGTGTTACTGAACAAGTGATGTGGTTCTTTACTTCTTGGACCTTACATGCTGGTGGAGAATAAGGAAGTGCCAAAATAATAGAAATAAATATAATCGGAGTGAAAAGTGTAACCGGTATCATGCATGTGTGCTCCAGGTTGAGCCCCTCCCGTGGAGCATGACCGTGTCTCCCTTCTCAGAAGAGCAGAAAGCAGGAATTCTCTCCCAGTGTTGATTCTGTCAGAAGACTGCATATGTCGACACCCGCACAGCCCCCTTTCTGCTCCAGGCCACTCTGACGTCCTCTCCATGTCTTCTCACAAGGATGCCCTGAAAAATGCAGGGGAGGCGGCTGTGAGAGCCATCTTTCTGTTCCAGGTGGTGGCTGGGGCGCTGGGCAATGCCCTCCTTTTCTCCCGCAGCGTCTCTCCAGTCTTGCTTGGCCACAAGCAGAGACCTGCACAGATGGTTCTGCCACATTTGGCCCTGGCCAACCTCCTGGTTCTTCTCTCCCCTGGGGTTCCCCACACAATGGCTGCTTTTGTGTCAAGGAAGCCCCTGTCCAGTCTTGGGTGTAAGTTTGTGTATTACATCCAGAGAGTGGGTCGAGGTACCGCCCTGTGCTCCACCTGCGTCCTGACCACCTATCAGGCCTTCACTCTCTCCCCCAGGAGAGCGGAGTGGCTGATGCTCAGAGGAAGGGCCCCCAAGGTCATTGGTCCTTCCTGCTGCACCTGCTGGATGCTCAGTCTCTTAACGTACATCCTTGTTCCTCTGAAAATCACTGGTCCTCAGGACACACACAACTATACTGATACTTGGGGCAAATGGTTCTGTTCCCTCTCAGCTCCTAACGCAGGCTTTGTCTACCTGTGGTCCGTCTCTGATGCCGTGTTTCTTACCCTCATGGTCTGGTCCAGTGGCTCCATGGTGCTTCTCCTGCTCAGACACCACCAGAGGGTGCAGTATATTCACACCCGCACTGGGCACCACGGATGCCCCCCGGAGACCAGAGCCGCCCACACCGTCCTGATGCTGGTGGTCACCTTTGTCTTCGTTTACATACTGAATTCCACTTTTTGTTTTTATATCACTGTTGCTTTAGAGTTTCGTCTGTGGTTGATACAGACTTCTGATGTCTTGGCCTCATGTTTTCCCACTGTTTCCCCCTTTCTGCTGCTTCTGAGGGATCCTAGAACGCCTAGGATCTGCTCTGGAGTTGGTAGAAATAATGCTTAATATGATAAATATCTAGATGCCTTCAATAATAACTAATTCTCTTCTTTAAGTATTGAGTGACTTTTTATTAAAGTATAATAATTGTGACATTATATCACTTCAGGTCTTACAACATTATGATTGAATGTTTGTATACGTTACAGATGGGTTCAATAAGTCTAGTTAACATCTACCCACCTCCACACTGTACTGTACTGACGGAAATTTTTTTTTTTGACGGAAATTTTTTATTCTGAAAACTTTGAAGATTGATTCTCTTACCACTTCTCGTCATGTGACACAGTATACGTAACTCCTGAACCACTTGTACCTTATATATCGGTGACTTAGTCATTTTATAACTAGAAGTTGCTGCTGTTGAAGTCAGCACTGTGCTGTGCTGAGTCGCTCAGTCGTGTCCAACTCTGCAACCTCATGGGCTGCAGCTCGCCAGGCTCCTCTGTCCATCAGGATTCTCCAGGCAAGAATACTGGAGTGGGTTTCCAATTCCTCCTCCAGCAATGGAGTATTACATAGCCATAAAAAAGAGTGAAATAATGCCATTTGCAGCAACATGGATAGACCTCAAGAGCACTATGCTAATTGAGATAAACTGCACAGAGAAAGAAAAGTTCTGTGTGACAGCTTCTGTCCATGGAATCTGAAAAAGCCAAACTCATGGAACAGAGAGTTTATAGTGGTTTCCAGGGGCGGGGAGGTCAGGGCAGTGAGGAGTTGTTGGTCAAAGGGCACTGAGCTACAGCTATAAAATGAGTAAGTTCTGAGGATCTGATGCACCGCCTGGGGCCGGGACCTAACAGTCCGGCACTATACACTTACCCTGTGACAGAAAGTCAGTGAGAGAGTACATCTTCCCTGTTATCACCACCAGCTGGGAGAAACGTTAGTTCTGTGAGGGGATGGAGGCGTCAAGCTTCCTGTGGTAATAATTTCACAGTATATTCCCGTATCAAAGTGCCATGCTGTACGCCTCACACGCACTTATTTTCCGTGTCAGTGACATCTCAGTAAAGCTTCCTGAACCAGTCAAGTCGCTGGGCTTTCCCGGTTTCCCAGTGGTTAGGACTTCGCCTTCCATCGCAGGGGGCGCGGGTTCCAGCCCCAGTCGGGGAGCTTAGATCCCACAGGCCTCTCGGACAAAAGTGAAACATGTAAGACAGAAGCAATACTGTTAGAAATTCAGAAAGGACTCTAGAAATGGTCCACATGGGGCGGAGGGGGGATCCCTTGAAAAAGAAAGAAAGGCTCTGTGGCGTTCTCAGGGCTTCCTGCTGGGGGCGCGCACCGCGTCTGCCGGTCCCAGCCCTGTCACGGGCGCCTGGCAGGCGTCTCCACGCTCCGCGGACCATGGGCCTTGCGATCGGTTAGCGAGTGCTCTGCGGGGAGACGTCCTGAGACTGGGCCCGTGAGCGGCCGCTCGTCCCGGCGCGCCTCCTCCGCTCCCACCCCAGCGCCCTCCCGAGGCAAAACGTCCGCCGTGGTCTCCTTTCAGCCTTCAGCGGCTACTGGCAGGAAAGGAAGAGATCTCCCTTCACCCACGTGTGCGAGCCATCACTCGTTCTTTCCCTCATTCATTCCCACTCATGCCAGATAGACTCCTAAAGCAGCGGGGCCCCAGCAGCCTCTGAAAGCGTGAGGAGACCCGGACGCTGAAGGGCTCTTGGCTTGTTTTTATGTGGAGGATAATCGCTTTACAATACTGTGGTGGCTTCTGCCACACATCGACGTGAGTGGCCACAGGCATACAGGTGTCCCCGCCCTCCCGCCCCCCACCCCTCAGGGAGCACTGGGTTGAGCTCCTCGCGTGTCACGTCAGACTCCCCCTGGCTGTCCGTGTGACATACGTCAGTGTATATGTTTCAGCGCTACTCTCTCAAGTCATCCCACGCTCTCCTTGCCCCGCTGTGTCCACAAGTCTTGTCTACGTCTGCATCTCTATTCCTGCCCTCCAAGTAGGTTCATCAGTACCATCTTTGTAGGTTCCACATATACGCGTTAATATATGATCCTGTCTCTTTCTGACTCACTTCACTCTGTGACAGGCTGTAGGTTTAGTCACTTCACTAGAAGTGACTCATGTCCTCCTTTCATCGCTGAGTAATATTCCATCACACACACACACACACACACACACACGACTTCTTTATCCGTTCACCTCTCCATGGACACACAGGGCGCTTAAAGCTCCCTCTGAGTCCAGAGCAGGAGAGGAGAGACATGTTTACGAGGCTGAAGTGTTCAGAATCCTGGTTGTCAATCTGTTTTCAGCCATCGCTTGTCCTGTGTCATCTGGGGTGGATAACCACAGCCCACACAGCCTCCTGGGGGCGTAGCCAGCACCCAGCGAACATCGGTAGGACTGGGTTGAATTAAGCAAGCTGGCAGCGGGTTTCACCCCCAAGTCACGTAGCAGAGTCACCTTGCTTGCTTAAAAAAGCCCTGTGCACTGGGAAGTCCCAGAGGAATCAGGTGGAGAGGGAGGTGGGAGGGGGGATCGGGATGGGGAATACGTGTAAATCTATGGCTGATTCATATCAATGTATGACAAAACCCACTGAAAAAATAAATAAATAAAGGGGAAAAAAAAAAAGCAAGCACATTTCTAACTCAATCGACACAAACATTATGATGATCAACAACTTGTTACTGGGCTTCCCTGGTGGCTCAGTGGTAAAGAATTGCCTACCAATGCAGGAGACTCAGGTTCAGTCCCTGAGTCAGGAAGATCCCCTGGAGAAGGAAATGGCAACCCACTCCAGTGTTCTTGCCTGGGAAATTCCATGGACAGAGGAACTTGACGGGCTATAGTCCATGTGGTCGCAAAAGAGTCAAATACAACTGACCAACTGAACAACAAAAAACATGAGTTAGTCATAATTCCTCCAATTAAAAAACCAAACTCTAGGGCTTATCCTACCCTTCCCCTCTTCTGTGCTTATAATAATTCCACCAACAGTGAGAAACCTGGACCACATCCACCTCAGTCTATGTATCATCTGTTCAAAGGTGGTTTAGATGCTTATTAACCCAATGCCTAACCACCCTGCCTTTCTTTTGTCTATATTGTTGGATTAGCCAAAAAGTTCATTCGGGTTTTTCCATACATCTTCCAGAAAAACCCAAATGGACTTTTTAGTCACCCCAAGACATAACTGAAGAGAAAAAACTAATACCTTCTTGTAAGGAGAATAGCTACTGTGAATAAGAATATTTTGTTCCGGTTATAGCCATTTGTGCTGTATATAAAAACATTCACCTACTCAGGGTCCAAGACTGCCGGGAGAAATATCAATAACCTCAGATATGCAGATGATACCACCCTTATGACAGAAAGCAAGAAAAACTAAAGAGCTTCTTGATCAAAGTGAAAGAGGAGAGTGAAAAGTTGACTTAAAGCTCAACATTCAGAAAACTAAGATCATGGCATCCGGTCCCATCACTTCATGGCAAATAGATGGGGAAACAGTGGAAACAGTGGCAGACTGTATTTTGGGGGGTTCCAAAATCACTGCAAATGGTGACTTCTGCCATGAAATTTAAAGATGCTTACTCGTTGGAAGGAAAGTTATGACCAACCTAGGCAGCATATTAAAAAGCAGAGACATTACTTTGCCAACAAAGGTCCATCTAGTCAAGGCTATGGTTTTTTCAGTAGTCATGTATGGATGTGAGAGTTGAACTATAAAGAAAGCTGAGTGCTGAAGAATTGATGCTTTTGAACCATGGCTTGGAGAAGACTCTTGAGAGTTCCTTGGACTTCAAGGAGATCCAAGCAGTTCATCGTAAAGGAAATAAGTCTGGAATATTCATTGGAGGGACTGATGTTGAAGCTGAAACTCCAATACTTTGGCCACCTGATGGGAAAAACTGACTCATTGGAAAAGACCCTTATGCTGGGAAAGATTGAGGGCCTGAGGGGAAGGGGACGACAAGAGGATGAGATGGTTGGATGGCATTACCGACTCAATGGACTCAATGGGTTTGGGTGAACTCCAGGAGTTGATGGTAGACAGGGAGACCAGGCATGCTGCAGTTCATGGGGTCACAAAGAGTCAGACACAACTGAGCGACTGAACTGAACTATACTGAACAGTGTCCAAGTAAGTTTCCCCAAGAAAATTCCTGTTTGGGGAAGAAGTGGAATCACAGAAGTAAAGTGAACCAGCTATTTGTGCCTTTGCAGTAAAGGTGAAGAAGATGCTTATAGGGTGGGGTTTGGGGTCCTTGACCTGAAAGGTGACAGTGGATGGGACCTTCGGTGTTGACAGTTCCTTATCCTAAATGGTGACTTGAGAAGACTCTGAATCAGTCCTAAAAGAAATGAAGACATGAACACATGCCCAGTAAGAAACAAAAGACAGCAAAAAAGAACAACTTCTCAGTGGAAAGCCTGTTGGAAACCCATGGGGATGTGTGGTTGGCCCAAGGGCGGGGGCATTTTGGATCGTCACATGGGGCGGGTGTTGGGCAGTGGGAGCACTATATACAAGGAGGTGCTTGAGGCAAATCTCTTTAAATACATTTTTATTCTTTTTAATTATGAAAGTATAATGACATATTTACAGGAGACCTGGAAAATACAGAACAAGGTTACATATAGTTCCACTATATATTACAATTATTTTTAAGTGGATATATTA
Source organism: Cervus canadensis (assembly GCF_019320065.1). NCBI lineage: Eukaryota > Metazoa > Chordata > Mammalia > Artiodactyla > Cervidae > Cervus > Cervus canadensis. Next base: position 14,127,300 of record NC_057403.1, on the reverse strand, counting down.
AGATTTTTTATTTGGAGTTTCAATATCAAAAATTAATAGAATGAATATACAAAGAAGTAGAAAGTTAGAGTAGATCTGAAGAGCACTGTGAACCAATTCAACATAATTAAGATTTGCATAATTTTCACACAGCAACAGGGTACAAATTCGATTCAAGTTCCCATAGACTGTAAACCAGGAGGCACTGGAATATATCCTGGCACATAAAACAAGGTGCACAAATGTCATGGTCTAAAGGTATTGACATCATACAGAATCTGTTCTCTTACCACTGTGTAATTATGTTAGAAATCAATGTCAAACGATATTTGAAAACAACCCACATATTTGCTGGGGGAAATTGAGGGCAGGAGGAGAAGAGGGCGACAGAGGATGAGGTGGTTGAATGGCATCAGTGACTCAATGGACGTGAGTCTGAGCAAACTGCAGGAGACGGTGGAGGACGGGGATGCCTGCTGTGCTGCAGTCCATGGGGCCGCAAAGAGTCAGAGACGACGGAGTGACGGAACAGCAACACACATTTTCATGGCAACGTGACATTTACCAAGAGAGATCTTCGACTTGGCCATCAAAAGCCACGTGAGGCAGATTTTTATAAAGCATCAGCGAGGGGATGTTTTAGAGTTACGGGCTGTGTGGTCTCTGCCACACCTATTAAGGCCGCCTTTGCAGGTAGACACCGCCCACAGACACAGTGAAAACAGGTGTGACTGCGTCCCGACGAAGCACTGGAATAACTCCAACAAAAGGCATCATCCTCCCGTGGAGGCCTGGGGGCATCAGGGATCCACGGCATTTTGAGGTGGGAATGATGGCTTCAAATGGGCTGCTTTCCTGATTAGAAAAGGAGCTCCCGCCGTAAAGAGCAGGAATCAGGGAGCGTGAAGTCACTGGAGCCAGATTCCTGACCGGGATGGAGCTCAGGGCTGCGACGATGACGAGACGACGCCGCCCCAAGGAGCACGCCCAGGAGAAGTGACTGGTGCACCTTCGCCTGCCCCTTTAATGCCCAGTTATGCTTTCTCAGCTCTGATTTTCCACAGAGGACACAGGAGTGTTTCCACCTGCGGTCTGGCTGTGCAGTGAGGACCTGTAATTGCTTAATCACCCGAGGGGGATGAACAGCACGAGGGATAAAACCGGCTCCTCCCAGGACACACGCCATGCTCGCTGTGCAGACAGCGTGGCCGACCCAGCCGCTGCGGGTGTGGTGGCATCTGGGGGGACAGCAGGTCTGGGGACCCCGTCCCTGTAACTGTGGACTCACCAGCCCCTGGCCCACCCTTGTCGAAGTTCCCTGCACAGAGCCCTGGAGCCAGGTCCAGGCAGGTGTGTGCTTCCTCATGTTCAGTCTCAGGGCAGAAAACAGACAGGACAGAGGAAGTCTCGGAGAGGACCGTGGAGCTGTGTCTGGGTGCCGGCCTTGGGCAGGACACGTGCTGACCCTGCCTCACTCTGCGTGTCCACACCCGGGCTCCGGCTGGACGACGGGGCGACTTAGGGAGCAGAGAGGGGGGGTTTTCAGTGGGGTCCTAGGAGGATTTACTGTCAGCGAGCGTCAAGTCAGGAGTTTTGCTGAGAAAGAAGGTTTTTAAAATGAGATTCGCTGCGGCTACAGTAAAACCTAGCACTCTGGAGTCCCAGGGAGTCTGCAGGGAATCATAATTCAGAGGAGAGCTCAGACAGATGGATGTCTGCATTTCCTCCATCTGCTGTGGGAGATGTTGGGGAAGAGGCAGAGGGGAGGCCCCCCGAGTGCAGACGCTGAGGGCAGAGCATCTATGAGCAGTGCCCGTCCTCACACGGCTCTCAGGGCACTGGGGACAGGGGACAGAGGAGGAAGAGAAACCACAGTGCGAGTGTTGTCCTGAGACTAAGAGCAAGGCTTGGTCGTGGTGACTGAGGATGACCAGCAGGTGTGTATGAGCAGGTGAAACCAACTGACTGGAGCCTGAGGAGCAGCGAGGCGAGTGCAGTGGGGGGAGAGGGGGTTCCAGGAGGAGGGGGAATAGGAGTTGCTGTGATGAAGCCAAAACGTATTGCTTGCTTTTTTTTAAGGAAAGTAAATTCAGCTGGACTTAGAAAAAGGATACAAGGACAGCAGAGCTGCAGAGCAAAATGAGCTTCCTGAGCGAGAACATCCTCACGTTCCTGCCAACAATAAGTAACGAAATGAATGTGTTCTTTTCAGAAAACCGACTCTTGGTTTTGTTGACGTTTTCTGTTGTTTCTCTGCTTTCCATTGTGCTCACTTCTGCACTAGTCTTTGTTATTTCCTTCCTCCTGCTAACTTTGGGCTTAGTTTGTTCTTTTTAGTTTTGTGACATATGAAGTTTGAGATTTTTTTCCAGTTTTTTTTTTGCTCTTATTACTTGTATTTTTAAATTTTAAGAAACAATCTTCTCTTTATCAGTAATTAGAAATTACTTATTTCAGTAACTAGAGACAATGCATGTAAGTTTATACTGATACCCACAGAACCTTAGTCTTCCTTGGGAAATTTAGCATTACTGTGGCTTCTTGCTTTCTAAAATGTTTTTCAGAAAATGAATCCCCTTGAAGAATGTTTTGCATTAACACAGACTAGTTTATGTTATGTTGGAAAGTTACATTTCAAACAAAAATGTTTGTAGTTGAAAGCAATCCCAGTGTTTGCTGTACTGGTCAGTAGTATTCAGCATATCCTGTATATAGTTCCAAAATCCCGTATATGTTATTCCAGTATCCCGTATATAGTTGTTATGCTAAAAATCTGCCTCTTAACTTTTCCAGCTTACAAAACTGGTCCCTACAGAACTCACCTAAAAAAAATCAGGTCGTTATTTTCTCTCTCCCCAGCCACTAGTATCCACCATTTTACGTTAATGTTATATATATTTGACGACTTATATACCACATGTGTGTGGAATTCTAAAGCACTTGTGTGTGTGTGGCGTGTTTATTTCACTGGAATATTGTCTTCGAGTTTTATGTTGTTCCTTCCTTTTAAAGGCTGAATAAAATTCCATTGAGCTTTTACACTGATTTTATTTATCCATTAGTCAGAAGGTCAACATTTGCATTGCTTTCATCTCTTCACTGTTGGAAAAGTGCCGCTATGAACATGAGTTTGCACATGTCTCTTCAAGCCTCTGCTTTCTGTTATTTTGGACGTGTCCCTAGTATTTGGATGGCTTGGTCCTGTGCTGTTTCTAGTTTTGATTTTTTGAGGATCTGCTGTGTGTTTTCCATTGTGATTGCTGCATTTTATAAAGTTAACAACAGTGCACAAGTGTTTGAATGTCTCCTCCTCCTCCAAAACAGTTGTTATTTTCTCGGTTTTTTCAAAAGTAATTATGCTAATTTGTGTAAGATAATGTCTTATTTTGATTTTGTTTTGCATTTAGCTAAAAATTCATCATCTTAAGCACCTTCTCATTTTCTGGTTGCCCATTTGTGTATCCTTTTTAGAAAAATGTCTATTTAAGATCATTTGGGCATTTGTTAATCAGGTCGTTTGTCTTAAGTTGCAGGAGTTCTTTATATATTTTAGATATATTTAATATATTTATTAACACCTTATCAGATATGTGAATTGCAAGCATTTTATCCTGTTTTGTAAGTTTATTTCACTCTGTTGACTGTGTCCTTTGACTCACAGCAGTTTTGAGGTTGATGTGGTCTTATTCGGGGTTTGTTTGGTTTTTTTTTTGGCTGTGCTGGCTCTTCGTTGCTACAGGCAGGTACTTGAATATGCTGCCCACACCATTCTGATGCTGATGGTCACTTCTGTCGCCTGCTAATTACTGAATTCTGTTCTTGCTACTTGCATCATCGCTTTAGTGGGATGTCACATATGGTTGGTGCAGGTCTCTTACATTTTGGGCTTCATGTTTTCCTGACCTTTGCCCCTGGCTGCTGATTTCTAGACACCCTAGAGCTCCTTGTTTCTGCTCTTGAAATGATTTAAATGACTGTTGAGAATCTATTGATATAGTCAGTTTCAACAACAGCCATGTTTACATTGTTCAGTAATAATTCACTGAATAACAGTTGTTTACGTTAAAACCCACAGTGATCTTTTATTTTTTCATTTTCAGTTGAATTATAACTGTCATAAAACATTGTGTACATTGATGGTGTACAGTGTGTTGGTTTTATGTACTTATATATTGTAATGACTACCACCATAGGATTAGTTCAGGGCTTTAGCCCATCAAATAATTATCATTTCTTTTTTTATGGTGGTAACAGTTAAGACCTAGTCTCTTAGCAACTTTGAAACTTATAATAAAGTATTGTTGACTATAATCACTACTCTGTGCAAAATCTCTGCAGGACTTATTTATCTACTCACTCCAGTTTATACCCTTAAATACACATCGCCAACTTCCCACCCCACCCCCGACCTCACCCCCATCCCCCGCCTCTGGTAAAGGATACCCTCAGGATGAACGGCGTCAGAGAGAGAGAGAGAGAGGGAGAAGACACGTGAGACCAGCCTTGATAGGGCAAGTCTGTGTTTTACTTTTTGACAACAGGTTTTATACCCTCTCTCAGAACGTTTTTAAGGTACAAGATGCTTACTCATGATTACACAGGATTAGTATTACATCATTTTGTTTTTTTAGGAAAAGCAGGATGTTTTTTGCTTTCTAATTCTATAGTAATTCTTAACACATGATCTTCTGGCCTTGAGGCTATTAACATTTTATGCAGGTCAGGTGAATGTAAACCTATTTTCCGTTTTTATGGTGACCTTAACTGAAAGTAGCAGTCTCATAGGGCAATAGTACAGAGTAGAATTATATCTTTGTTAATACAAAAGTTAATCCTTCTGCAAAAGTTATCAGTTGCGTTTATCTAAGAAGTTTACCCCATACTGACTCTGTGACTTTGGTGAGGCAGCTTCTGCCTAGCACTCCTGGCTGACAATTAACAACCATCTCATTGTTACCACACTAGGGCTAAGTTCTTATTTCTCTAGATTTATAACTATATTAACAATGGTTTCTCTAACACGACTTTAGCACATTAAAAGCAAAAACACAGCAAGCAAAACACAGCAAGCAAATCTCAACCCAATAACCACCTATAGAATAATTTTTCTTATGTTTTCTAATAGGACTCCTTTACCCCTTAAAAAGGCTCTATGTCTATTAGGGCTTTTATATAATCAGGTTCTTTATGCTATTTTATGATTAGGATATTATAAGCAATCATGCATATTAGTACCAAGGGCATAAATGCATTTGGCTAACAAACTACCAGTAAAGGAGTTTAAATTAAAACACTCCTTTCACCCTGTATAATCTCATAAAATACCACCACCTGGGAAACTTATTGATTAAAGTTCTAAATTGATTCTTATTTGGAAAGAGATCAGGGAAGGCCTTCTGCCTGTGTCACAGAAATTAGGGAGTAGTCTATTGAGGCAGGCGTCAGACAGACAGATATCATCTTTAAGGTGAGCGCCGAGGGCAGCTTTTCAGAATCCCTGAAAACCTGATCTGCCTTGCCTGTCAGGCTTTCTCCTCGTGACCTTGTCATGGGTGGGATCTCGTGAGCTGACCTTTTCGAAACCCCTGAAAACCTGATCCGCCTTGCCCATCAGGTTTTCTCCCTCATGGCCTTTCATGGGTAGGGTCTCATATGTTGGCTCCCGGCAGGTAACCACTATTCTACTTTCTGTTTTTATGAGTTTAGTTTTTTAAGATTTCACATATAAGTAATAACATACTGTACTTCTCTCTCTTTGACTTACTTCACTTAGCTGAATGCCTTTCAGGTCCATCTATGTTGTCACAAATAGCATGATTCCCATCTTTCTAACGGCTGGATTACATATATATATATATATATATATAGAGAGAGAGAGAGAGAAGGGAACAGCAACCCACTCCAGCATTCCTGCTTGGAGAACTCCATGGACAGAGGAGCCCGGTGGGCTACAGTCCACGGGATCACAGAGTCGGACACTTTCACTGTCGCACTTTCATATGTGTGTATGTGGATCTCACAGCTTCATTCATCTGTTGATGGACACTGAGGTTGTCTCCATATCTTGGCTATTGTGGGTAGTGCCGCAATAAACTTACGGGTACAGATACCTCTTCAAGCTTCGGTTTCCAGTTCCTTTGGATATATATCCAGCCTGAAGTAGAATCATATGGTAATTTTATTTATGGAGGAACCACCATATTTCTCACTGTGGCTCTACCAATTTATAGCCCCAATAACATACAAGGGTTTATACCAATAAACTAATAATATACATTGGTTTAAACCAGTAATGTACAAGGGTTTCATTTTTTCACATCCTCACCAACACTTGTGTTATGAGAGCCGTTCTAACAGGTGTGAAGTAATATCTCGTTGTGATTTTGTGCTTTTTCCTGATCAGTCATGCTGAGCATCTTTTCATGTGCCTGTTGGCCATGTAGACACATCTTTGGAAAAGTGTCTATCCATTTCCTTTGCCCATTTCTTTTATTGGGTTATATTCTCCCAGTTCATAGATTTTTTTCATTTTGCTGTTTCTCATGACGTGCAGAAGCTTTTAACACTGATGTAGTGCCGGGAGCCGGCACAGGAGATCCCACCCATGACAAGGCCATGAGGGAGAAAACCTGACAGGCAAGGCGGATCAGGTCTTCAGGGGCCAGCTCACGAGATCCCACCCATGACAAGGTCATGAGGAGAAAACCTGACAGGCAAGGGAGATCAGGTTTTCAGGGATTCCGAAAAGCTGCCCCCGGTGCTCACCTTAAAGATGATATCTGTCTTTCTGATGCTTGCTTCAATAGACTACTCCCTAATTTCTGTGACACAGGCAGAAGGCCTTCCCCGATCTCTTTCCAAATGAGAATCAATTTAGAACTTTAATCAATAAGTTTCCCAGGTGGTGGTATCTTATGAGACTATCCAGGATGAAAGGAGTGTTTTAATTTAAATTCCTTTGCTGGTATTTTAGTTTTAGTTTGTTTGGCAAATGCGTTTATGCCCTTGGTACTAATATGCATGATTGCTCATAATACCCTAATCATAAAATAACATAAAGAACCTGATCATATAAAGGCCCTAATAGACATAGAGCCCTTTGGGGAGTGAGGAAGCCCTATTAGAAAACATAAGAAAAATTATTCTAAAGGTGGTTATTCGGTTGACGTTTGCTTGCTGTGTTTTGCTTGCTGTTTTTGCTCTTAATGTGCTAAGGTTGTGTCATAGAAACCATTGTTAATATAGTTGTAGATCTAGAAAAATAAGAGCTTAGCCCTAGTGTGGTCACAATGAGATGGTTGCTAATTGTCAGCCAGGAGTGCTAGGCAGAGGCTGCCTCACTGAAGCCGCAGAGTCTGTGTGGGGTAAACTTCTTAGATAAACGCAACTGACAACTTCTGCAGAAGGATTAATTTTTGTGTCAACAAGGTTATACTTCTACTCTGTACTGTTGCCCTATGAGACTGCTACCTTTCAGTTAAGGTCACCAGAGAAACAGAAAATAGGTTTACATTCACCTGACTTGCATAAAATGTCAATAGGCCCCAAGGCCAGAAGATAATGTACAAGACCCTCATAAACAAAGAAGTATACAGAAAACACCCTGGTTTCGTGAAGGACAAGCTGACGTAATGTTAAACTATCTTCCTCTTAGAAATGTATTAACTTAGGGTATAAAAGCCACAGTATAAAATAAAGCATTGCCAGACTCTGCTGCAAACACCCCCGTCTGGTCCCCCTCCCCCTCCCCCTCCCTCGCAGACTTGGCCCTATCAAGGCTGGTCTCACGTGTCCTCCCTCTCTCTCTCTCTCTCTCTCCTCTCTCTCTCCTCTCTCCCTCTCTCTCCCTCTCTCTCTCTCTCTCCTCTCTCTCTCTCTCTCCTCTCTCTCTCCTCTCCTCTCCTCTCTCTCTCTCTCTCTCTCTCTCTCTCTCTCCTCTCTCTCTCTCTCCTCTCTCTCTCTCGCCAATTCGTCCTGAGGGTGCCCCCTGGATCCTGCCTAGGCTGGACCCCGGCAATGTAGTCCCACCTGTTGATTTTTTTATTTTCTTTTTGCTTCTGGTGCTTTTGGTGTCATTATCTAAAAAATCATTGTCATGACCAATGTCAAAGAGACGTTCTTCCCTATGTTTTCTCTCAGGATTTTATAGGGTCGTACACTTACATCTTTAACTCATTTTGAGTGAATTTTTGTGAGTTGTGTATAATAGGGTTACAATTTCATTTTTCTCCATTTCTTTATTCAGTTTTCCAATACCAGTATGTGGAAGAGATTGCCCTTTCCTCAACAAGTGTCTGTCGCTCCCTTGTCAAATGTTACTTGACAGGAGACATGTAAATTTACCTCTGGGGTCTCTGGTTTTACTTGGTCATGTATCTATTTTTATGCCAGTACCACACCACACACAGTTAATACTTTGTAGTAATTAACACAGTAAGTGTGATGCCTCCAGCTGTGTTCGTCTTTCTCATGAGTGTCTGGGCTATTTGAGGTCTCTTGTGGTTCTATACAAAATTTGGGGGAAATTTTTTTTCTATTTCTGTGAAAGATGCCATTGAAATTTTGTTAAGGATTGCATTGAATCAATAGCTGACTTGTGTAGTATGGACACTTTAATAATGTCAGTTTTCCAGTCCATGCTACGGATCCTAAGATGCTATGTCTTCTTCAAGTTCCTTCATCAAGGAAGTTTAGTTTTCATCAAGACTTTATCAAATCTCATAGTTTTCATTTGTACAGAGCCTTCACTCCTTAGTTTAACACATCCCTAAGTATTTTTTTTCAATCAAGGAGGTGGTCTCAGCTGAAGCCTGATCCCATAGGAGCTGTGAAGTGTGGATGGAAACACAGTTAAAAGCAAGGGTGTGGGGACTCCCGTTCAGTGGGACACTGGCTGGGGGCCTTGGGGGTGGATCGGAGGGCTCGCCCAGCGTGTCCACGTGCGAGAGCTGCAGTCCGCCTGGGCAGGTCTCCAGAGTCCGTCCCTGCAGGTGGGGCTCCGTGGGCCATCCAGGGAGAGGGAATCCGTGTGTAGGTCCAACCAGGGCACAATTTGTAACAGTTATGTTTGGTTGCTCATTGTTTTCTTTGATATGCTCAGAGTCAGTGATGCCTGGCTAGGTCTAGGTGTGCACTGGGGCAAGGAGCTGTGAGGCGGTCACCTGGAACATTCCTCAAGACAGCACAGAGGGGATCCTGCCACACTTGTATCATGTTGTTTAGTCGCTCAGTCATGTCCAGCTCTGCCACCCCATGGTCTGTAGCCCACTGGGCTCCTCTGTCCATGGGATTTCCCAGGCAAGAATACTGGAGTGGGTTGCCATTTCTTCCTCCAGGGGATCTTCCCGACCCAGAGATCAAATGCACATCTCCTGCATTGGCGGGCGAGTTCTTTACCGCTGAGCCACCACGGAAACCCATTATGAGTCTCCCCCTAAGTTCATTCCCCTCTGAACATACTGACTGCATGCAGCGCAGTTTCCCCCATAAATATGTCACAGTGTACTTCTCAACAGCAGCATCAAAGTTCCAGCTTAGAGGACAAGTATCATTTTAAATTCTCCAGGGAAAGGACATATGAGGGAGATATCGACAAAACTAGGTCCAGCTCAGTGTAAATGACAGTTGAAATCAGACAAGGTGTTCCCAACGTGTATGTGAGTGGGGTTTTGTTACTATTGGCTGTAGTTTTGTGTGCTCAAAAATGTGGGTTCCAGTTGTATTTTTAGGGATCAAGTAGTGTCTTTGAAATTTACATATTCAGAATAAAATAAAACAAGTTATCTGGTGAAGTACAGTGTGAAAGAATTATCCCTTAGATTTTAAATCCTGACACCCACTCAGCAGGAAACCAAAGACAGCAGGAGTATTTGGAATCCAGTGGGCAGTGTGTGGCTTCCCAGGGCTGGCTGCACAAGGGGCTTTGAGGCAGAGCGGGAGGTGGAGCTGGAAGCCCCACCCCCTTCACCAAGTTGCAGCAGCAGAGTCAGAACGTAACTATTTTAGGCTGTTGAGTCCCACGTTCTGTATCACACATACTTTCTGTTGTCATTGTAGTGCGGGATCATTGTAAGGCATCCCTGAATTCCAGTAAATTTTTCTTTAACAATCAACCAGCATTAATGTACACTATTTGTTTTTCTCTTACTGACTCACTTCACTGTGTATCACAGACTCTAGGTCCATCCACATCTCTACAAATGACCCAATTCTTTCTTTTTTATGGCTGAGTAATATTCCATTATATATGCACCACCTCTTTATCATCCACTCATCTGTCAATCAACATTTAGGTTGCTTCGTTATTACAAATGGTACTGCTATGAACACTGGAGTGCATGTATTAAGATAATACTTTATGTTGTTTAAAGTGATAAAGGCATTTTAGGTGATAAACTTTAACATGTCATGAAATAGCCCCTATTCAAAGCACTGCAAAATACAGCTGAAGGAAAAGGAGACTGTTATAGGATAAAGAATAAAGAACCAGCCTGTGGAAGATGAAAAACATCTGATGGTCTGGGACCACTTGGTGAAACTCGTTTGGTGTGAGGAGAAACCAGGAAATGCGTACAGTGCTTAGGGTTTGGCTGACCGGACACACTGCATCTCTGGTCCAGGGAAACATTTACAGGGATGAGATTTATCTAAGTTTTGCTTTGCTGACACGTCACCCTGGGTAGGAGAAGCACCATCTTAGACCTGGACAATTATTTCAACATTAACAAAAATAAAACTACTTCCAGGATAAATTGTTCACCTTTCCTGGTGGTAAACTCCCTATGTCCTCAATACAGTCTCACTTATTCCAGAAATAAATTCTGATGGGATTAAGGAGGAGAGGTGGGATGTAAGTAAGGAGGGAGGAGGGACGTCTCCCATTAAAGCCTCCACAGGGAAGTCTCACTCCACAGCTGAGCGGTCAGTGGAGGCCACAGGAGAACCTAGTGGCCTGGAGGTGGGTCCGGCTTACGGAATTTCTTCTTCACATCTCAGATTTCTCCAGAAGGCAGACTTGAGAGAGCAGGGCCCGCAGCATGGAGGCATTTGTTAACTCAGCAAGTGTCGTGTGAGGTCAGCCTGGCGCCCAGCAGTATGCGTGCACTTCGGTACACATGTGCCCCAGAGCAGAGGGGTGTCTGGTTCTCTGCACAGGCAGGAAGCAGTCAGCGCCTTCACTGTCTTCAGTCACCAGAGCTTGACAGGCTGCCCCGCTGTTCAGGCACTTAGTCGTGTCTGACTCTTTGTGACCCATTCTTTGTGCCTGTGAGTCCACCAGCCTCCTCTGTCCATGGGATTCTCCAGGCAAGAATACTGGATATTTGAACATATATTATTTCAAATATGACATGCCTGCATATATGGTGTGAGGAGAAGACATTTATCCTCTTTAGGGTTCTCTGGGCTTCTTGGATCGGTGGTTTGGTGTTGACATTGTTTTGGGGGGAGATTCTCAGTCATTGTTGCTTCAAATATTTCTTTTCTTTTTCTCTATCTTGCCTTCTGATAATCCCGTTGTGCATACGTTCCACCCTTGGTACTTCTCCCACAGCCCTTGGATACTACATTTTGTGTTAAGTCCCTGTTCTGGCCTTGCAGTTTGCAGATTTCTACTGATAGATCCTCAAGCTCAGACACTCTTTCCACATCTACTAACATTTCCTCCAACCTACTAACAAGCCCATCAAAGGCATCCTTCATTTCTGAGCAGTGTTTTGGTCTCTGGTATTTCTTCCTAGTTCTTCCTTAGAATGCCCCTCTCCTGCTCTCCTTGCCCAGCTGTTCCCGCACGTGTCTGCTTTATCCACTAGCACCCTCAGCACAGTGATCGTAGCTGATTCACCTTCCAAGTCTGACCATCCCAACATTCCTGCTGTGTCTGCTTCTGATGCTCGCTCTGTGTCTTCACACTGTCCTTTGCCTTGCAGTATGCCTAGGAATGTTTTCTTGATATCTGGACATGGTGTACTGGGTAAAAGGAACCGTTAATAAACCTTTAGAATGTGGTGGTGAATGTGGTGGTGAGGTGGGGAAGAGGGAGCATCCACCGCCTATGATGAGGTCTCAGTCTGCCCGTGAACCTGTGCCTCTGGACTGTGAACCTCCTGTTTCTCCAGGTTTTTCTCCCCCTTGGATGGGACAGCAAGGCTAGATTGGGCTGGATGCTGGGTATTTCCCTTCCCAGGTGAGTCAGGCTCTGAGAAGACCCCAGCAGTTCAGGCTCCAGTTAGTCTCTCCTGAAGGCAGACCTCGGTAAGAACCCCACACTCTGGTGTATTTGAAAATGGTTTCTTCCTCCATTCCCCACTGAAAGCACAAAGGGAGTTTTCTCCCCATCAGTTATGTTGCAGCATTTCCCGCCCCAGCAGGCCTGGTTCCCAAGGTGTCTCCATCATGAGTCTCTGTTCCAGAACCTCGAGCCCCACTAGTCACTGTCCTTCTCTCCAGTCCTGGAGGCAGTGGTGCCCATGTTTTCTCTCCTCTCTTCATGATGCAAGAATTTTCATCCTATTCATTCTTGTTAGCATGCAGTGAAGACTTGAATGAGCTCCTTGAGTGAGGACCTGGAAACCTGAAGACTCATTTTTTTAAGTTATTTAGTGTCCAGTAAGTCTGATGAAATGGGAACTTGCTATAACTCACTTGCACACTCTGTTAAAATTAGACCATCTTATTAGCTCAATGAAATTTTTCCATTTTTTCTTTCATTGTCCTAAGTTCATAAATCCTTACCATAGGTGGAAAGACCATGAATTCTAAGGGATGTGGAGTACATCCTTGTGTCTGTGTCCTGTAACATATTCATATACTCAGTATATGTTATTTAACACCTGTTATTGGTCAACCATTTTACTGAACAGGACAGACCTGGTTCCTAAGTGCACGGATCTTACCTGCAGGTGGAGGATCAGGATATACAGGTAAATAGAAATAAACACAAAATAATAATAGTGAAAAATGTAAGCGGTGTCATGAGTATATTCTCCAGGTTGAGCTCCTCCTGTGGAGTATGACAGTGTCTCCCTTCTCAGGAGAGGAAAAGACCAAGAATTCTTCTCCAGTATTGGTTCTGTGAGAAGACTGCTGATGTCATCACCAGCTCAGCCCCACTCCAGGCCACTCTGACGTGCTCTCCATGTCTTTTCACAGAGATGTCCTGAGAAGCCCAGGGGAGGCGGCTGTGAAAGCCATCTCTCTGTTACAGGCGGTGGTTGGGGCTCTGGGTAATGCCATCCTTTCCTTCCACAGCATCTCTCCGGTCTTGCTTGACCAGAAAAGGAGACACAGATGCAATTCTCACACACTTGGCCCTGGCCAACCTCCTGGTTCTTCTCTCCCCTGGCATTCCCCACACAGTGGCAGTTTTTGTTTTGAGGAAGCCCCTGCCCGGCCTTGGGTGTGAGTTTGTGCATTACACCCAGAGGGTGGCTCTCAGCACCGCGCTGTGCTCCAGCCCCGTCCTGAGCACCTGTCAGGCCTTCACTCTCTCCCCCAGGAGAGCGGAGTGGGCGATGCTCAGAGGAGGGGCCCCCAGGGCCACTGGTCCTTCCTGCTGCACCTGCTGGGTGCTCAGTCTCCTAATGAATATCTGTGTTCCTGTGACAGTCACTGGCCCACAGGACACAGGAAATGATACTGACAATCAAGGGAAGTGGTTCTGTTCATCAAGTCCCAATGCAGCCACTGTCCTCCTGCGGTCCGTCTCTGATGTCATGTTTATTGGCCTCATGGTCTGGTCTAGTGGCTCCATGGTGCTTCTCCTGCTCAGACACCACCAGAGGGTGCAGTATATTCACACCCCCACTGGGCACCACGGATGCCCCCCGGAGACCAGAGCTGCCCACACCATCCTGATGCTGGTGGTCACCCTTGTCAACTTTTACATACTGAATTCCATTTTCAATTTTTACACCACTGTTCTTCTGGAGTCTTTGTGGTTGATGCAGGCCACTCTTATTCTGGCTTTGTTTCCCCACTTTTAGCCCCTTCCTCTTGATCCTTAGAGACTCTGGATCTCCTCAGTTCTGCTCATGAGCTGTTGAAATCACTGTTGAAAGGTTTGCTGTTGTTGTTCAGTCGCTAAGTGTTAATTTAAGACCCGATGGACTGCAGCATGCCAGCCTTCCTTGCCTTTCACTATCTCCTGGAGTTTGCTCAAACTCATGTCCATTGAGTTGGTGATGCCATCCAACCATCTCATCCTCTGTCGTCCCCTTCTCCTGCCTTCAATCTTTCCCCGCATCAGGGTCTTTTCTAATGAGTCAGGTCTTAGCATCAGGCGGCCAAAGTACTGGAGCTTCAGCATCAGTCCTTCCAGATTCAGGACTGATCTCCTTAGGACTAACTGGTTTGATCTCCTTGCTGTCCAAGGTTAAATGTCTATGAGTCAGTTTCTGTACCATCCATGATTGCTGTATTTAGTTATCATCTACCACTTACCCATTTTTATACTTTTTGTTAAACATGCCTAACATCATACTTACAACTTTAACCATCCTCAAGTGTATACTGCAGTGGCAATCAACACAATGCAGGCAGCCATCACCGCTACCTAGACGCTTGGTATCATTAAAACAATCACTGGCCCTTCTCTCTACTCAGCCCAGACTCTCTGTTCTGCTCTGTCTCTAGGGATCTGCCTGTTCCGGGCACTTCATATATGCAATATATGCAGAGTCATAATACTGTTTGTCCTTCTGTGTATGCCTTGTCTCCCTAAGCATAATGTCCTCAAGGTCGTTCCGCCTTGTGGCAGATACCAAACTTCCACATTTTATGGCTGAAATCCAGTCCATTCTACATACACGCATTTCATCAACCTGCTCAGTCACTGATGGACACTTGTGCTGTCTACTCTGCTGGCTGTTGTGAACAGTGTCCATGTGAACATGGGTGTGTGAGCTTAGTTTCATGTACACCTGGGAGACATGGCTGTGTCCTGGGCATGTGTGTGTGTAACCTTTAGAGAAATCACCAAATGTTTCCACAGCTATTGCTCCATTTCCTATTCCTACCAGCAATGCACAAGTGTTCCAGTTTCTCCATATTTTCTCCAGTATTTGCCATTTCCCATTTCTTGAATGTACCCACCCTAGCAGGTGTGAGGTGGTATCTGTGGTTTTCATCAGCTCTTCCCCAATGGCTAATGATGCTGAGCACCTTTTCAGATATTTGCTGGCTGTTTGTTATGTCTTTGGAGAAATGTCCTTTTTCAAGTCCTTGCACATTTTTGTATGGGGTTGGTTTTGTTGTTCATTTGGGGGTTGTATTTTATACATTCTGAATACTGAATCCTTTTCAGTGTCAGACTGGCAAGTATTTTCCGCTGGTCTGCAGTTTGTCAGGTTGCTGCTGTCCGTGGGGGGCAGTTCTTTAGAGACCCGCAAGTTGGTCTGCGGCTACAGGCGGGGCTGTGTGGCACGCTACAGGTAAAGGGGGTCTGACTGGAGCTCTAATCACATCCATCTTTAGCACCTAGCTTGATTCACATTTTTAAACAATCGTTTTTTGTCTTTATAATGATTGAAGTTGTATGTTGTGTGTGCTCAGACGCTCAGTTGTGTCCAACTCTTTGCGACCCCCATGGACTGCAGCCCACCAGGCTCCTCTGCCCATGGGATTCTCCAGGCAAGAATACTGGAGGGGGTTGCCATTTCCTTCTCCAGGGGACCTTCCCGACCCAAGGAGTTCTTCATCTCTGGTGTCTACTGCACTGGCAGGTGGATTCTTTACAACTTGCACCACCTGGTAAGTCTTAAGTTTGCCTGTGCAATTGAAGGCGGGGGGGGGGGGGGGGGGGGGCGGGCGGGCGGAGATTTGAGGTGGTCAGTGGGAACACTCCAGGAGGCAACACAGAAGTGATTCTGGCTGTGGTGTCATGAAGCTTTTCCCCTTCGGTTCGTCCCCTTTGACAATGTGGGGTTAACTGCTGTAGAGTGTGTGTTGTGTGTGAGTTGCTCAGTCGTGTCCAACTCTTTGCAACCCCCTGGACCGTAGCCCGCCAGGCTGCTCTATGGGCTTCTCCAGGCAAGAACACTGGAGTGGGTTGCTATTCCGTTCTCCAGAGGATCTTCCCGACCCAGGGATCAAACCCTGGCCTCGTGCATCGCAGGCAGATTTTTACCTGAGCTACAGGGAAGTCTGTAGGTACCCCCCACCACATACAAACCAACACCAAACCATTCCTAGCCAGTGCAATCTCCAAAATTCTCTAGGGGAGGCACTGCGAGCAGGGCTTAGAAGAAACTAGATCTGGGGGACGTTGGACAACGGTTGAGCAGAGACAGGTAGTTTCCTGCGCTGGAAAGCATCAGTTAAAACTGTATTTTAAGGAACACATGTTAAATAGTACTCATGGAAACTCTTAAGTGTTCAAACAAAAGTAAAATAAAGTGGAAGAAATAAAAGAATTAGCCCAGGGGGCCTCCCTGGTGGCTCAGCGGTAAAGAATCCGTCTGCAAGTGCAGGCGACGCAAGAGATGCAGGTTCGATCCCTGGGTCAGGAAGATAGCCTGGAGAAAGGCATGGCAACCCACTCCAGTATCCTTGCCTGGATGAGAATCCCATGGACAGAGAGCCTGGTGGCTACAGCCTGTGGGGTCGCAAAGGGTCAGACATGACTAGACAACTGAGCAGAGGAGAACAGGCAAGAAGACACGCTCATAGGGAACAAGACGGCAAAAGGAACACGGCTTTGGTGAAAAGCCTCTGGGACGCCTACCTTCATCCTACCATCACGGTTTGAGGGGGCCAAGGGGCTCCGTGGGGGGGGGGGGTGCAGGGGAGGGCAGGTGAGTGTGGGCCATGCTGAGGATGTGGGGGCCCTGGGACAGGAAGCATGTCCCGCCGGACTATACTCACCAGAACCCCGCCCCGCTCCCCGCAGAACACGTCCGGCCAACCTCAACCGGCCAGAGCAAGTTCCCTGGGTCTCCACCCTCCCTGGGGCAGCGGGGTGGCCCCTCTTCCGTCCGTCCCGGCACCGGGGCGCACAGATAGCGCTAGGGTCGAGGACCTGCCAGGCTCCCATGCCAGTCCCCCAGACCTTGGAAGGGGGGTCCAGCGGGGCAGCCCGGGCGTCCGTGCAGGCCACCCTGCACCCTGGAGATGTGCCCTGACCTCACCCGGAGCGGGGGCACCTCCTGGGAAAGGAGGTCAGCTGATCTCGGGGCACCCGGCCCATGGGCCCCCCAAGGCTCCCAAGCCAGAGCCAGTTGAGAGAACGGCTGCAGATGCACCCCACAGTGGGACCTCGTCCCTTGAGTGTGGCAGGATCCCCGCGAAGCCCGGTAACTCAGGTGTTTTCTGGGGACCCCGGAGGCCTGCAGATCCCCTGACCCAGGGCCCCGAGCCCCAGGCGGCAGGTGTGTGTGCGTACACCGAGTCCTCACCAACAACCCACGAGCCCAGCCCCATTCTCAACACCGTCCATGCCCCACCTCCGGCCTGGTCAGCTTTCCAGATGGCCAGGGGGCTGCAGCCCCACCACCCATGGAGCCCCCTCCCACCCCCGACACAGAACCCCCCACGGCACCCGGAGTCAGAGAAATCGAGGCTCCCCCTACCCCACAAGAGGCAGACGGACTGCAAGCCCCGGACCCCTGGGGGAAGGGGCCGCAGGACCCATGAGTGGGACGGGGTCTCCGTGCCCGTGAGAATTGCCATTTATTCCCGAAGTTGCCAAAATCATCACCGAGGATTCACCGAGGGGTGCGTGAGGGGAGGAGGAGGCTCAAACACTGATTGAGGGCCAGTCGGGAGCTGGGGGAGGGGAACGGGCGGGGCCCCCCGCTCCCCTCCCCCTTCTAATGCCGTGGGAAGGGTCCTCCTCCGGCCAGCACCCTCCCCAGCCGCGTCCAGTTTCTCTCAGGGAGGCGGGCGGGGGACACAGGAAGAGGCTGTAGTGTGAGTGGGCCCCAGGAGGGGGAAGGGTGCTGGGGGGGGCAGGGTCCCCCGATTCACATGCACTCACAACACTGGTCTCCCAGGGAGCAGAATGGGGGAGGCCCCTCCCGCCCTGGATTATAGGAGGAAGGGATTAGTGTTGGGGGCCGGGGGTCCCGGGGGCATCATGGGGGGCAGGCCAGGGCCCCCGCCGAGGGGAGAGATGTACGTGGGCGGCGCTCCCGCAACCGGGGGCACAGGGCTGATCCGGAGCTGGTTCAGGGTGAGCGTCGCGGGGGGCGCAGGCTGGAAGGGGTTGGTGACGGAGGGACCGGTGGCCGGGGCTCCTGCGGGGAGGAGGGCGCGGCAGTCAGGGGTCTGCCCGCCATCCCCGCGCCCCCCGCCCCGGCAGCCACACTCACCACTCGGCAGGAAAGGGTTGGAGGCCTTGGCCCCGGGCGCTGCGGGGCCCGGCCGGCTCACCAGCGAGTCCAGGTCCACCAGCGCGGCGTTGGGGCCCAGGAAAGATTCGGGCGTCTTGCGCGTGGGCGGCGTGGGCGTCGGGGCGGCCGCGGGTGGGGGGCTCCCCACAGCCTCAGCCAGAGAGCCCCCGACCCCGCTCATGTCGAAGGCGCCGGGGCTGCGGGCAGGCACCTCTCCTGCGAGCAGCTCCAGCTCCCCTGAAGGGACCGCAGAGGGGCTCAGGGGGAGACCCCGAGACGCAGGGCCTGGGAGAGGGGCCCCGAGCCACCCACAGCAGGCCGTGGTCCAGGGGCCAGGCCTCCACCTCAGGCGCACAGAGGGGGCAGGCCCAGCGGCAGGGACAGCTCCTCGAAGGCTGACACACGTAGGGAACGCCAGGCGGGGGCAGGCCCAGCGGCAGGGACAGCTCCTCGGAGGCTGACACACGTAGGGAACGCCAGGCGGGGGCAGGTGGACCAAGTACCCTTAGCGGGGCCTTGTTTTGTTTTTTTAACAATACCAGAACCCCAGCTATGTTGGGGAAAAGGCACAAAAGCAGCTGCAGAGGGGCTGGAGGAGGAGACCCCGGCCTGCTGCCTCCACGAAGAGAGCATCGCTCGGACATGGACAGCGCACAAAGGTCTCCCAGGAGCGGGGCGCGCAGGCCAGGCCGGCGGGCACCACGCCCGTCCTGAGCCGAAACCCCAGCAGGCAGGTGAGGAGGGGTACGTGGCCTGCAGAGGGGCCCTGGGGACACGGGGCGCCCTGCCAGGGTCACAGGCCCAGCAGCACCTGGGGAGCTAAAGAGGGGACGCCCCGCACCACCTTTGCAGCTTTTCCCTCAAAACCTGCCATCACATCAAAAGACACGTGCTCATCTCTGAACAGACGGGTGAGAGAGCAGGGCCGCCCAGCGCGGGCAGGGTGGGGGCTCACCTGTGCTGCTCCCAGAAGCCGGCAGGGCCGTGCGCAGGCGGTCGAAGTCAGAGAACTCGTCGGCCTCCGTGTCAAAGCCCCCCACCACTGTGCGGGGGTCAAGATGGCACTCAGCTTCCCCGGGACCCAGGAGACCGGACCCCTCACACACCCAGGGGTCTGCCCCCCTGCCCAGTCCCCCTCCAGTACCTGCAGTGCCATTGGTGCTGGGCTTCGCAGGGGACCCCCCCCAGGGGTCTGAGAAGGCCGGGGCCGGTGCCCAGGGATCCGAGGCCGGGGTTCCGCTAACTGGGGCCCCACCTGGGGCAGGAAGGAGGCGTGTGAGGCACTGGCACTCTCCTCTGCCCCCTAAGTCAGGTGACCCGCGGCCGCGGGCCCAGCCCTTCCCACCTAGCCCCCATTCGCCGATCCCTGAGGCCACCTCCAGCCCCACAACTACCAGTCCCCCACCCCCAGGGCTGCACACCGCAGGCAGGGGGTCTCACCATCAGAGCCCCCCCAAGGGTCGGGTGCTGGTCCTTCTCCAGCCGCAGGGGCCTGGGTCCCCCCCCAAGGGTCAGCGGGGGGCCCTGCAGGGGCAGCAGGCCTCCAGGGGTCCCCAGAGGCTGGTGTAGGGGCTGGACCCCCCCAAGGATCAGCGGCCTGAGGGACAGGAGGTCCCCCCCAAGGGTCCGAGGCGGGGGCAGCCGTGGGGAGGGCGGCAGCCATGGACACAGGGGCCCCCCAGGGATCAGTGGCAGGAGCAGCAGCTGGGGCCGTGAAGACATCAGCAAGATCCATGAGGGACGACTGCAGGAGGCAAGAGAACGGGGGGTGAGGGGACCCTGGACTGAGAGGGCACCCCGGGGGAAGAGGGTAGAAAAGTATCCAGGAGGAGGAGGAGGGAACCCCAGACCCCGATTGAGGAACCCGGGGTATGGTAGAAAAGTACCCAGAAAGAGGAGGGGACCCCGGGGGATAGAGAGGTGATCCGGGGGGTGCAGAGAACTGCCTAGAACAGGAAGAGGAGTGGAGATGACCCCAGACCAGGCCTAAAAAGAAAGACACTCCCAGAGCAGGAAGGGAAGGGGTAGGGAGGCAGCCCACCAGGAGGCTGAGCTTCCACGCCAACCAGCCCTGAAGGACTGGGGACCAATGCCAAAGCCGCCCCAGGGCCCCTTGCCCCGCCCCAGTTCATGGGCTCCAGGCAGCACAGCAACGCACACACCGATCCCAGGCTGTCCCCGAGGTGAGCCAGGTCCCCCTGGATACAGAGGGACCTCCGAGGAGCAGGGAGCCGTGTGCACACTGAGGTCACCTTTGACCCAGGGCCACACTCACCTCCTCCTGGCCCGCGGTCTCTCTCTTGCTCTCCTCTATGGCCATCTGCAGCCGCAGGTCATCCCCACGGCGGATCCGCTCCTCCTGATCCACCCGGAGTGGCAGGCGGAGAGGGGTCAAACTCTGGGTGACTGGACTCTCACTGCGCCCCCACCCACCCCCAAATGCATGGCCCCAGAACCCCCACACCCAGACAAGGCGACTGAAAATTAAAATGGGATGTGGACAAAGGTGCGATGTGAAAGGACACGGGGGCGGGGCGGGGGCGGAGTGAGGGTGCTGTGCGGGAACAGCTGGGGGCAACGGCGCCTGACGCAGGGGTCTCCTCCAGTGGGGTGGGGGTGCTGGAGGCAGCGAGCAGGGCGCCCTCAGCCCGGAGCAGATACACACGTGGGGGGGGGCGGGGGGACACGGTCTAACACTGGGTCCCCCAGAAGCTGCAGCGGGAGTGTGCGGGAGTGGGAACCTAGGGAGGGTCTTAGGGGAGCCTGGAGGTCGGGGAAGCTGCTCTGACCTTATCGTGCTCCTCTCGGCTCAAACTAAGGGCCAGCTGGAGCTGGGCGTCATCCTCGGGGCCGCAGGACGGGGGCTGGGGGAGAGAGAGCGTGAGGGGGCGGGGCCAGGGAGAGGGGCGGGGCCGGAGTGTGAAGGGCGGGGCCGGAGGAAAGAGTGTGAGGGGGCGGGGCTGGGGAGGGAGAGCGTGAGGGGCGGGGCCCCGTGAGGCCGGGAGAGCGAGTGAACACGCGAACACGCGAGGAGGGAGACAGAGCCAGGCGGACCTGGTGAAGAACAGCAGAGACAAGCCGGGGTGGGGCCAGTCCTCCAGAGAGGAGGGGGGGCGCAGAGGGAGAGCTGGAGGGGCGGAGGTGAGGCGTGGAGATGGAGACAGAACGGACTCGGCCCGCGGCCCCGCGGCGGTACCTGGTCGGCCTCCTCCTTGCTCATGGCCAGCGCGAGCTGCAGCTGCAGCTCCTCCTCCCCGCTGCTCTGCGGCCAGGCCTGCTCCGCCTCGGGCGGGGGCCCAGAGCCCACGGCTGCGGAGGAAGCTGAGGGAACACAGCCACTGAGACCCCAAGAAGACGGGACCCCACAGGGGACAGAGTCTGAGATGCCCCATGCCCCCAGTGGGATGCAGGCTCCGAGGCTGAGGAGCGGTGAGGCGGCCCCACCTGGAAGAAGGACTGGAGCAAGCAGGGCCTGGGCAGAAGTCAGCTGGTGCAGGGCAGGGCCCTGCGGACCTCCCAGCCAGCCGTCTAAGCTCCCACTCTCGGTTGGGGGATAAATGGCCTCCTTCCCCCTCTCCAGGGTTGGAGAGCTCCCGACTGCTCCCACTAGGGAACCCGGCATCTCAGTCTCCAGGGCTGGGCCCGGGGCTGGATGCTGGGAGGGGACAGCCTGCACAGCTGGCCCCCACCCTGCTCTAGGCACCAGGGGTGAGTGAACAAAGGCTGAAGAGAAAACGGGGGGCAAAGACCAGAGGGAGCACCAGCCCTGCCCTGCAGCCCCAGCCCTCAGCATCCCACCACTCCACCCTGACCACGGTCAGCAGAGAAGCCCCCACCCGTCCGCTGGTGTCTCGCCGCAATGCCAGCCTGGGGTGACCCCCGCTTACCCGTGGCGGTCTGTGCCAGCTTCTCCTTGGTCTTGAGCGCATGGGCGCGCTCCTCCCGCAGCCGGTCCTCGTCGCGCAGCAGGGCCACCAGCTGCCTGGCCTTCTCACGCACGTTCACGCCCTGGTCCTTGCCATCGCGGTCCACGTACTGGAAGTCCTTCAGCGTCTGCACGGCGTACATGTTCTCCTTGCACTGCTGTGACACGCGCTCCGAGCCCGTCTTGATGAGGTACTCCATCAGCGTCATGGCCTGCAAGGGCATCGCCTCGTCACCCAGGGCCCAGCGGCAGTGTGCCCGGCTGGACCTGGACAACAGCCCCCCGGCAGCAGGAACCGAGCCCCAAGAACAGAGTGTGCCAGCTCGCTCACAGGAGCATCCAAGGGGGCAAACCCAGAGCTGGGACTTGGGGAACGAAGATGCTCTGAACGAGGTGGGTGATGACGGCGCGACGCCGAGCCCCTGGATGACAAGGACGAACTGTGGGGCGCGACCTCTGTGTGTCTCATAGCCCACACAGGTGTTCCTGAGCAGCACAGACCTGCCGTTTCAAAAAAACGAAGACAAAAGTCCACGCAGCTGGACCTGGAAGGTCACACTCAGGTGCCCAGTGCACACCCAGAGCCTAGCAAGTGCCGTCTGAGGCAGGGACTCCACCCCCGCCTGGCACGACTGGAGGACCACAGCCTCAGAAGGGGGAAGAAACAGCCTTTGGGATCTTCTCATTTTACAACATGGGGACAAACCTCTTTCCCAACAAGTTAGATGGGAATAGCCCACAGTCCACACCTCGGGCAAGGCCTCTAGGAGCGAGGGAGGCCCCGGCCGCAGTCCTCGGGCAGAGGGCACATGCGGTCTGCAGGTGACACCCGGGCCTCCCAGACCCGCTGCACCGCCCTGGGCTGCCACGTCAGCAGGGGGGCCACCCTGGGGCCACGCTGCGAGCCACACTGGAGTTCACCCGGGTCACGTCTCCACTGCCTTCCCGGGAGCCCAGCCGAGGTCTGGCACAGCTCCCGGGGGTGTGTCGATACGGTTACCAGATTGCTGAGATTAGCCTTTAACCCATCCAGAGGTGTTTACACCTCACCCCGCATGGGGACCACAGGCTCCTGACCCCTGGGCCAGCCGTGCCCTGGGGTTCAGCGGCTTCCCGGGGTCACAGCCACACATGACAGCAGTCCCCGAGGGAAGGGGGATGCAAACAGTATGCGCCGGGCGGCCCGCACACCGGACCGACCACCGCAGCCCAGTCCAGAAGCAGCCCTGGCGCCAGCCTCAGAACTCTCATCTCAGGGCTCTGAGCACTTTGGAACTGCAGTCTGCAGTCTGTGAACACGGGGACGACCTAACCCCCAGGGGAACGACACGTGTGAGCACCGTGCAGCCGCCACCCCTCGCCCTCCGCACAGGAAGCAGGCACCAGTGACCGCGGCCCCGGGAGTCGCCGTCACCACCTCAGGCGCCGTTGTCCCCAGGAGACGAGCTACCCATCCCCGCCCCAGGCACACATGGAGGGCCGGCGGGCTGCCCCACGGGTCCCGGCCATCGGTGTGCTCCAGCAGGGCTCAGGAGCTCGCCCGGCGGGAGCCAGGGTGCCGGTCCTGAGCGCAGCCCCACCCAGGCCCCACGCCGACAGCACTTCCCTCACAGCAGGCGCAGCCAGAGCTCCAGCTAGTGGGCACCGCTGCAAACCTGCACGCCAACGCCGGGCGGGGGGTGGTGGGGGCAGCCTTGGAGAAAGTGCCTCCGCCGCCCTCACGCACAGCCCAGTCACCAGGCCCCGTCCCTCCCCAAGAAGTGACTCAGGCGATCAGTGACCCGAGCAGGGCGTGGCAGGGAGCCAGCGCTGTGGGGCCCTGCAGCCTCCCTGGGCCAGGCGGCTGGGCCAGCACGGACTCCAGGCCACGAGACCAGCGCCTCCCTGTTCTGCGCACCCCACACAGAGCAGACCCTCAACCGCCAAAGTTCACGGACAGGACTCCTCGGCGCTCCTGGGCCCAGGAACCCACTCTCCAGAGGCAGGCCCCAGCCCGGCCACTCCTGGACCCGCCTTGGGATGCCAGGCCTAAGGCCCCCAGAGCAGCAGTGAAACGGGAGAGGGCCATGTGCAGCCGAGTTCCCTTCCCCCAAAGCCTGGGATCGGTCTGTCTGTCTGTGCACTGGATGGGGGCGTGTGTGCACAGCACCGGGCTGGGGCACGCACACGGGCCCAGAAATCCCAGTTCTGGAAAATGGCAAGCGTACCCAGACAGCCATCCCCGCCGTGTGTGTAAGAGCAGACGGTGCAAGCCACTCAGAATTCCACCGTCAGCTAGCCGGTCATGTCCACTGTTATCAGCCCAAACTTAAACACTTGGGAAGGTGGTTGTTTTTTTTAAGGAACAAACCTCAGTTCTCCTACTGGGGAATGATCCCTAAGACCCAGACTTGTTTTCCTTTTTAAAAGCAAGGAATGACTTACAGTAAAACTCCTTCTTTCTCACACAGCTCTGAGTTCTGGCAATCAGACATGGCAGTGTGAGCACCACCACAGCAAAGATAGAGCTGTCCCGCGCCCCCACTCTCCCGGGGCTACCACCCCGCCTAGAGCCCCACTCAGAGGACCCCAGGGCCGACAGGAGCTGCGGGGGGGGCTGGACTTGGGGCACACGGAAGTGGACACGGAGCACCCATGTAGGCCTTCAGAGCGGACCGGCCTAGAACCCGCTGCTTCTTCAAAGTTCCCAAGGCTTGGGGCTCCCCTGATGGTACAAGGGATGAGAATCCAGCTGCCAACGCAGGAGACATGGTCCCATCCCCGGTCCGCGAAGACCCCACACGCTGCCGAGCAACTGAGCCCGAGCACCACAAGCATGAGCCCAAGCGTCCTCGAGCCCGTGCTCCGCGACGGAAGCGGCCACTGCGGCGGGAAGCAGCCACGGCAGCCACAGCCCAGCGCGGCCGTAAACAACGGTCTCACTTCTACCCGCCACGGCAGCCACAGCCCAGCGCGGCCGTAAACAACGGTCTCACTTCTACAAGGAGAAAAACACAAAGCTAAAAATTCTTAAAATCGCTACGTTTGTTGCCTTCACTGAAAAGACACAGAATTCCAGCTCCTCCGGAAACGTGGGCCCGCCTCCGGGTGCCCCCCAGTCAGCTGCCCCCCTTGCCCGGCGGGCCCCCCCAACACTGACCTTGTAGACGTGCCGCCAGTTCTTGCCATGGTCGTTGAGCCGCTTCCAGATCATGCTCATGATCTCGGAGAAGGCGACCACATTGTAGGTTAGGTCGGCGATCTCGGACATGAGTGAGCTGGACGGGCCCCAGGGGTCGTTGCTCGTGGCCTCCCGCACCTTGATCTCGGCCTCCGAGTAGTTGTGGACGATGTTCTTCACCTGGCGCCGCAGCGAGGAGGTCGACATGGTGGCAGGGGGCGGGGGCGGGCCTCGGGGTGAGCAGAGCCAGGCAACTGGAAGGGGGGAGGCGGCGCGGCAGCGACGGGCGGGTCACCGCATCTGCGGGTGGAGAGGACCTTCGAAACGGGGCGTGGGGCCTGCGGCCGCCTGGCCCTCAAAGCACAGGACGGGGGTCCCACCGCAGCCGGCGAGGCTCCGCCTGAGTCACCCCGCCGTCTCTCAGTTCCTCAATTGTGCCCAGCACCTTCCTGCTCGGGTGGCAGAGCGTACAGGGGAGCCAAGGGCCCTTGGGGCACACCCTAGCCAACACCTCCTAGCCTGCACCTCCAGAGCCTCAGTTTTCTCCTCTGTAAGATGGGGCTTCGATCCAGAGTCTACACACCCAGAGGGAAGCCGGGGTCGGGACGCATGCTGTCCCCGTGCGTGGATCCTGAGACAGCCACCCCGCTCTTCCTCCTGTCCTCCGCTGGGCTCCGCAGGAACCTCCAGCCTGACCCACCCCCACACCAGGGCTTGTCCTCGTGATTTCCTAAGCGTGTCTGACTCGGGCTGAGGCCACCCCCGGAGCCCATGGGGGCAGCAACCACGCAGCTCTGGACAGACGAGGCTTTTCCCAGCAGAAGAGCTGGCCCGGAAGAGCCACTCAGTAAACGGAGCAGGAAGGAAGAGGGGGCAGGCAGAAGAGACCTCCAGAGCAGGTGGGGGCAGAAATGAGGGCACACAGGGAGGGGGCAGAGGAAGGGAGATGGCCAGGAGGGGGTCCGCCGGGGAGGGGGACACGGCGTCCCGAGGTGGGGGGGATAAAGAAGAGTGCAGCCCCCTGGCTGGGCCCCGGCGGTGTGCCAGGCACTCGGGGAGCACGGGACATGTGTGATCTCATTTAACACAGACACCAGGTTCTAACAGGAGGAGATGGGTCACAGAGCTAAAGCGCCCAGCCAAGGTCACGCACTAGGCAGGCGGCGCAGACTCCGTCCCAGGCCACCTCAGGCTCCAAAACAGGTCCTTTTAACTTAACCTGTGCTGAGGGAAAGGCGACGGAGAAGAAACAAAAGGGGGACAGGGATCCACGAAGCCCTCTGCAGCCCGCGCCCAGGGCCACGCCTGTGCCTCTGCTCCGCCTCACAGGCCGTGCGGGATTCGCCGATGCCTCACGGGGAGGAAGCCAGGCCCGGGCCCCCCCAGGGCAGCCGGGTCCCAGAGCAGGCTCTGACCATTGCCCACAGCCTCTCCTGTGGAGACCTCCTATCACCTGAGTCCCTGCCCAGAGCGCAAGGGAGCCAGGCACTCGGAGACGGCTGTGAATGGTTAGAGGGAAAAGGCCAGGGATAGAGACAGGCCCAGCCGGACACACAGAGCAGGAGAGGAGGGAAGGAGAGAGAAGAGAAAGAGGCACAGAGAAACCTGGGCAGAGACAGGGACAGATAAAGCAGCGAGACAAGAGTGAGGCAGGGAGGCAAGGAGAGAAGGCAGAGGCCCAGAAACGAACAGAGGCTCAGCTGGGACTGAGAAATCAGACAAGGAAAAGGGGAAAGAACAACGAAACCTGGGTCCAAATTCTGGCCTCCCTGGGATTCAGTTTGCTCAACTCTGAAATAAAGAAAAGGATTTCCAGCTGCCGAGTTTGTTGATTAAATACAATGGGAACATAAAGTACTCGACTCCGCGACCCACAGATAGTAGGAGCTCAATAACACTGGCTGATTTTCATTATCAGAAAAAAAACATTTTCGAAAGACGACATGCTATCTTAACACAGTGTGTTTATACTAAAGGGCGTTAGAAGAAATACTCAACACAGCAAAACTAAGACTTCATAGATACCGCTAAGAAGGAGACTAGGTTTTTCACAATTGGCTGACCCAAACAAAATTGCTACATCAAATAAAAGACAAATGATATGGCAAAATTCTCCAAGAGTTACTCAGATATCAAACCTTAACCGTGTGGAACAGAAAATCTACAAGTAATAATGGGAACCAGAGCTCCCAGCAGCTAAGGACAAGCTAGTGACAGGGGCAGCATCACCTCCGTTATTAGGCACGGCTGCCCTACTATTTTAAAGACTAGGGAACTGTCTGGTCAGCTTATAAATACTACAGGCTGCACAAAGTGGGCCTCTGACTGCAGAGTCGGGCTCTTCACGCCTCACTCATGAACCTGGGAGGAATGCCAGATCCCAGACCAAGCGACAGACCCGCCGAGAGGGACTCGGGGCCGGAGGAGACGAGCACCGGGACAAACAGGACGGAGGACGGCGGCGAGAGAGGCACAGACCGGAGACACGGGCATTAGTCCTGACCCTCCGACGCCGAGACGTGACAGAAAAACAAGACCGGGACAGACACACGGGGACGAGCGCTCTGTGGAAACGCCGAGACACACACGGACACGAGCACCGGCGAGGCCCAGGTGGGGCCCGCGGGAGGCAGACGCGGAGAGACGGACAGCCGCGGGCGGTCCAGGCCGGGCGGGCGCAGACACGCGAAGGCCTCCGAGCTGCCCGAGCGCGCCCGCCCAACCCCCGGGGCCCGCGCGCGCTCACCTCGGGCCGCTCACGCCGCGCTCCGGGGGCTCATGGCGGGCAGCCCCCTGCCCCCGCTCGGCCTCGGTGTCACGGGGCGCGCTCCGGGCCTCGGGCGGCGGACGCGGAGCCGCGCTCGGACGCACGCGCGGACGCACGGAGGGCCGCACGTCGACGGCCCCGCCGCCCCGCCGCCCGGGAGGGGCGCGGAGAGCCGGGCGGGGGAGGGGAGCCGCCGAGCGGACGGGAAGCAACCGAAGAAGGCGACGGACCGGAAGCGGAAGTGACCCCGCGACCCACCCGGCCGTCCTGCCTGCGGCGAGTCTGCGCAATCGCCACTTCCTAGCCCCCGCCCTCCCACCCTTCGTCATTTCCGGCGCGCGGGCGCCGTGGCCGGGAACCTTTTGCCTCATTTCCGCCGCCGCCGGGAGCCAACACAGGGGCGGGGCGCAGGGAGAGTCTGGTCGGGAACGCATCGTCTCCAGACCACCCCCGCGCGCAAGCTCCGGGCCCCTGGGCCACGCGCCACCGCCGGCGGTGCCTTGGGCGACCTGAGTTCTTGGGCCCACCAACCCAGCCGGCTGCCCGCCCACCGCCCTCCCCGCTGTCTGCTGGGCCCGTTCACTGTCCCCTGCTCCCCGGGGCCACGCCCCGGCCCGTCCCAGCGCGGCCGGCCACGCAGTCGAGTGTCACTTCGCCAAGGGCACAGGCACCCACGTCGGGACGACAGCTGGGCCTCCCAGAGCCAGGCCTCAGCCTGGGGCCTACGGAACCCCAGAGACCTGGAGAGCGGAGGGTTCACACACACGGGACACGGAGCAGCTCCATAAAGTAAAATACAACAAAATGTTTAATGAGCAAATTCGTCTTAGCAAATATGAAACTGCCACAGAGAGGAGGAGAGGGACAGGGGCCATGGGGTGGGGGGCAGGTCCAGGAGACTAGAGAGAATCAACTACGTAAGAAACCAGGACACCGGGGCGAGGACCAGAGGCCAGGAGGACGGGAGCTGTGGTCCTGAGAAGGAAGGGGCAAGGTACCGGACCGGACAACAAAATTGAAAAGAGTTTGGCCATAAAATATAAACACGCTATGTTTCTACAGTGGGGAAGGGTAAGAGAAAGGGGGTATCCGGGAGAAGACTGCTTCAGGGAGGGGCTGTGGGGGTCCGACCCCGCCCTGCTGTCGCCCGCTCCCCGCCCTTCCCTCTGTGTCTGTGGGTGCGTGTGTCTGTGTGGGTCTGTGTGCGCACTTCCCCAGTCCCCGCCCCGCCCCAACCCCAGCCCGCCCCCACCCTTAATTGCTGCCATTCCAGTTGCTGCCGGCTGTCATTCGGCGGTCACTCCTCTGCCCATCGTCTTCAGAGGGGGAAAATGGGGGGAGCAGGAGAGGGAGAAGCCCCCAGCCAGCTCCGCCCCTGCCCTCCCCCGCCGCCTCTACCAGAAGTCCCGGCGGTGGTAAGAGTCGGGGTCACAGTATTTTGTGACGACCACTCTGTTGGCGAACTTGCGACCCGTCAGGCCCTGCATGGCTTTCTGGCAGTCAAACACAGAGGTGAACTCCACGAAGATCTGTAGGAACAAGACGAAGCTTGTGAAGACCCAGGCCTCTCTTAGCTCCCTCTCAGCAACCAGCAGCACCCACCCAAACCCAGAACTTCGCGGGAGGAAGAGGGCTGGAAAGCGGCCTCACCACAGGTGTAGGGACATTCACCCAACACCCTCCAGCGCCCCAGGATCAAAGACAGACAAAACACAGGGGCGTGGAGAGCAGAGGCAGGCTCGAGCCAAGAGCCGAAAGGGCCGGGCACAGGGCAGGCTCAAGGAGAGCAGTCTATCGCACTAGGCACCCCTGGGTGCTCCCCAGTCCCCAGGGGCCATGGTGTCTCCCCTAGACAAGGGATGAAATAAGGAAGGCTCAGCAATTGGTATTCACACCCAGGCTGATTCCAAAGAAAAAACCTGAACCATGATCTAGTCACGATTATCATCTTGCTTGAATCAGCAGCTGACAGAAGTGGAGGGAAGGGCAGACACAACCAGTCTAATTCGGAACAAGGGGAAACGGAGAATTCTAGAAAAGACGCCATGCTTCGACAAGCAAAAACGGCTTGCCGAAAAAAGAAGAGTCTGGATCCAACCTGCAGGGTTCTTACTTTGATCAAAACAACTGTAAAAAGACATCTTTGAGACAGTAAGGGAACTCAAACATGCCTGGGTAGAGAGATACGAACGGTTATCACGTGGGTTTTTTAAAATAAAAATGTTTTAATCCTGTTTATAGCAGTTCTCAGCCAAGGTGGATGTGTCCCCAGGGGGCACCGTCACGCCGGGCGCGGGACAGACCAGCTCCTAGCGTGTGGAGCGGGATGGGCCCAGGTGGCAGCACAGAACCCAGACCCGAGACAGCAGCGGCTCAGGCAGAGAGCAAGTGTGCGAGTGACACGAGACATGCTTTGTTTCAGCAAAGGCACAGAGGAGGAGCTGGGAAGCTGGAGGGGGAAATTCAGACTGTCAGGACCCTGGCATCCTGACGCTGGCCGATGGGGCGCTCTGACCCGACTTAAGTAGTATTCCGTACAGTCACTATCACCCTGACCATTTCTCTACTCCTATGTATGTTTGAAAAGAATGACAATAAAGTTTAGACACAAATCTGACAGGCGGATCCCAGAGACCGGGTAAGGTCTTCCCATCCATTTCCCCACCAACACCTCATGGAGGCATCTCCTGGGCAAGCCGCTCCTCTGCCCCAGGGCCAGTCCATCCAGCAGGCCCCACACTCAGAAAGCAAGTCCATCCAGCCCTCTGAGTCCACAGCACCTCGCTGGGACCCCAGCCCCCGGCATCACCCCTTCTCCTCTGACCTGCTCATCTCCCTGCTTCTCAGCTTCCGTCCTGCCCCATCACCCCAAGTCTGAGCATGTGACGACCCCCGCCCCCAACACACACGGACCACAGGGTCCAGGCACTGACACGCCTTCTCCCCATCCTCCTGCCAGACAATGGCAGACTGTTTGTCTGCAGAGCCCTGAAGACCACCCTGCCGTCACCCTGACCCGGGAAGTTCCAGCTCCGCAGGGCTGCACGCCCACCCCCGCCCTCCACTTGAAGACCTCACGGAGGTCTCCTGCACCTGCCCCGGCTAACCCTGTGCCCTCAGTGCTGCCCGCTCAGGACCTCCTGTGGGCCTCACCACTGCCACCCTTCCTGCTAAACCAGGGGCCCCACCCCGCCCCCAGGCCCCCCCAGACGCACGAGACAGCAGCCAGGGTCACAAGGCACACACGCTCCCCAGGGTATGGCAAGGTGCTGACACCCGAACGGTGGCAGGGCCAGCGTGCCTCAGCGGGCCGAGAATCAGAGTCTGGAAACCAAGAAGCGAACCGGGAGGAAGAGCTGGGGGCTCCCAAGCGAGCGTAGCCGGCCCGGGGACGGGGGCTGCAGCTGGGAGAAGCTTTTCACACTGTGCCCGAGGAGAGCCGACCACGCGCACAGGGGCACGCAGGAGCAGGTTTTGCGGCAAAGTTGCTTCGCTGCAGAGACGAGAGCTCGGCCGCAGCATTGCACCGCTGCCTCACACACTGCCAGGGTCAGAGCAGCGCACACCTGTGTGTGGGGGTGTGTGCATGTGTGAGCACGCACCTTCCCGCAGCCGGGCACCTCCACGCCGTCCACAGGCCGCGGGATCTCGATGGACTTGACGAGCCCGTACTTCCCGCACTCGTCGCGCACGTCCTCCACGATCTCCTCGTACTCCTCGTCGTCCAGCAGCTCGGCGGGCAGCACCATGTTCATCAGGCACAGCACCTCCGTCGGCTGCCCGCCCATCTGCACCTGCGAGCTCATCAGGCCGGGCACTTGCAAGGTCACGGGGGTCTGGCTGATGGTGCTCAGCGTGGCATTCTTGGCGCCCACACTCGCCCTCTGGACCAGCAGCTTCTTGTCTCCCAGCTGCATCCCGTTCAGCCCCGCGGTGGCCTGGTCCGTGACCTTGATGTCCACGTACTCACAGAAGGCGTAGCCCTTGGACAGCCCGGTGGCGCTGTCCTTGACCAGGTTGAAGGCCTTGAGCGGCCCGAACGACGCCAGCAGCTCTTTCACCTGGTCGTCGTTCAGGTAGTTGGGCAAGCCCCCGATGAACAGCTTGTGTGCAGAGTCCGGGACCACGGTGGACACGACTCCTGGCCAGGGGGCGGGGCGGGGGGGACAGGACAGGTTGCAATTCCCGGCACGGTCATCATGGGGACCTGGGGGATGTCTCCGGGGGGGCCCCCGCCTGGCCACCAGCCCCCTCCTCAGGGCACCCAACACCAGCGGGCACAGCCGCACACTGAGCCAGGTCAGCGACCACGCTCGCCCCAAGCTGTGGGAGCTCTCAGCCCCCAGGGAGGGTCGCAGGCCACGGCCTCGCCTCCCCTCCCGCTCTGGCCCCAGCTAGAACCCCCGCCCCCCCCGGGCCTGCCGCCCTTGCTCCTGGTCCTGGCCCGGCGGTACCTTAGGCCCAGCGTTCCATGTCCGTGAGGCTGGGCTGTGCCTACCCCCTCAGCACCCTGAGCTGCATCAGGTGGGGGCCCCTCAGCGGAGCAGGCCTCAGAACCACCAGGCACCCATTGGCCACGCCCCGTGCTGAGCACCCCCCCCTGCCCCCCACCGAGTCCCCCAGGGTCCTCCACCTCCCAGGGCCTGCACCCTGGCCGGCCAGCTCCTGACTGCCTTCAGGGCCCACTGCAGCCGGCCACCCAGCCCAGAGGACCACAGAGAAGCAGCATTCCACCCAGAGCAAGGCTCCTTCTGGGGGGATGGGGGGCGGATGAGAACAACAGGCTGGACTCCGGGCAGCCTAGCTCAGGGGAGCGCAGGCCGCGTCCCGGCCACCACCGCCCCGCCGTGGTCACATGGTCCTGAGGTCATGCGATGCAGACTGAGGCCCCGGGCCATGCGGGTGCCCAGAGCCCACACCCTGCCCAGCTCTCCCGCACGGGCACCAGGTCTGGCCTCACACGCCTGTTCTGCCCCTCAGCTCTTAAGCCTCCCCAGGTGTCGCCACCTCCTCGGCAGGAGCCCTCGCTGCCCCAGCACCAGCCTGGCCCGCAGGACGGACGGAGCCCAGGGCGGGAGCCTCCCAAGGCAGTCAGCTTTGCCCAGAGCCAAGGGCCAAGCCTGGCCCCAACCACTGCAGACGCCTCCGGACAACACAGGTGCACAGCCTCAGGCCGCACCCCTTCCATCCAGGGTCCTGAACTGTTTCTTCTCCAACCAAAAGCATCTGTTGAATTTTATCAAATGCATCTCCCTGGGGCTTCCCAGGTGGCTCAGTGGTCAAGAATCTGCTTGCAATGTGGGAGACCCGGGTTCGATCCCTGGGTCACGAAAATCCTCTGCAAAAACGAATGACAACCCACTCCAGTATCCATGCCGAGAGAATCCCACGGACAGAGGAGCCTGGCGGGCTACAGTCCACAGGGCCACAAAGAGTCAGACAGGACTGAGCGACTATCACTTTCACTTTCTCCCCTTCAATCATACAGTCAGATTTTTCATTGGAGTAGAAAGGAAAATTAAAATACTATGTTTAAGATTTGCCTGGTGGTCCAGTAGTTAAGAATCCACCCACCAACTCAGGACACAAGGGTTCAATCCCTGGCCCGGGAAGATCCCACTTGCTTCGGGGCAACAGAGCCCACACAACACAAATACTGATGCCTGAGCGCCCTCGAGCCCCACAACAAGAGAAGCCACTGCAACAAGCATTGCAACTAGAGAGAGTCCTCAAGCAGCAACAAAGACTTGCAGAGCAAAAGACAAAGTTTAAAAAAAACCTCAAAATTACAGAGAAACTTCTCTAGTTTGAGAACGCTTCATCACAGGCAGAATCTGGCTTCCTGTCCCCTCCACAGCCCAGGAAACACACTCCCCGGTCACTGTGGCTGAACCCCATCCCCTCCATGGAGGCAAATCCCAGGAGAAGAGACCGGCCGCAGTGACAGAGCCAGGCTCCCACAGGAGAAAGGTGACAGGCAGGCCTGCGCGCCACTCTGAGGCACTCTGCAGGTGGAGGGCAGCTCTGCAGTGCAGGGGCAGCTCTAACCCTGTACTACAGGACAGTCACGCCGCCGCCACACCCACAGGGCACCCCCGGACGGCGCCTGGCACGGCGGGCTAGGGCCAGCCTCCGTCAGCAGGATGCTTAGGATGCATGCGGGTCACCAGGAGGCACGGAAGCACGTCCTGTGGCCTGATCCCCCCAGACACACATGCACAGAAAACATGGCAAGTCAGCAGCAGGCCACGGCCTCCCACAAGCTCCCGAGAGAGCTGGCCTCCCCACACTCTCAGTGGGGACCAGAGAAGCCAGGTGGTCCCCAGGGGCCGCCCTCACTGCGCCCCACGCCCCCTGGCTTCACCAGGGGAGGAACGGACTGCTTCCATAAGGCACCCTTGGGTGTGAACCTCAGCCAGCACAGACTGTTCTCCACCCAGGGCGTGGTGACGCACACAGGCCCACCCTTCAGCACAGCCTGCAGGCCCAGTGCGGCCACGTGCCACGCCTGCATGGTCTGAGAGCTTTCCAGAAGGGCCTTTTACACTGTGGGTGTTACACGGCCCCCAACGCCAGCATCTCTGGACACTCAGGCCCGAGTGATAGAGAAGCTTCATCAGAGACAACGCAGCTGCAAAGCACAGCGCCTCTCCGGCCCAGCAGAGAGCAGACTCTGGCCACCCAGGCCTGCTTTGCTGCCCACCTACCCAGATGGCACTCACCACGGAGGGGAGTCCGGCTCCAAGCAAGGGGTGAGCGGAAGCCCCGAGACAGGAAAGGAGGGGACAGCCACCCATCAGGCCCGCGGAGGAGCTCAGCGGACACACGGGCATCCACATGGGCTCCAGCATGCTTGCACTGACCTGATGGCCCAGAGCATCCCACTTCTCCCAAGACCCTCGGCCTGCCCCAGCCCCTGACAGGCTGAGAGTCCCCGGGCTGGCCCTGCACACCCTTCAGGACCCCCCAAGCCCACTCACCAGGCACGTAGACAGAGGGGTTCTCCGACATGCCCGGCAGGGGCTGGTAGTCATGAGGCCTGCGGATCTTCAGCGACTGGCCCTGGAAGATGATGCCGTCGAAGGCCATGGCCTGGGTGGTCTCGTCCACCGAGCGGAACTCTAAGAAGGCAAAGTTCTTGTCCTGGTTGATCTGCACGGCCAAGACGGGGTTGCCGGGGGCCTGCGTCAGCCCCCCCAGGCGCATCTGAGCGTTGAAGAAGTCCATCATGGCCTCCTCAGTGACGCCGAAGGGGATGTTGCCCACGTAGAGGCGCCGGGCCTGTCTGGTCATCTGGCTCCCGACCACGGGCACCGGCGTCGGCGTCACAGCCAGACCGTCGGGGGTCATGGTGGGGAGGAGGGCGGTGGCTGGAATCTGACCGGCAGCTTCAAGAGGGACAGAAGGGGTCAGAGAACATGGGAGCACCGCCACCCCGGAGCTGGGTCGGCTGAAGGCCTCGCCCCTCCCCCCCACCCCCTGAGTCCAGGCGCGGAGCCCACCTTGCATGGCCTTGTACTGCATGGGGGTGATGTGTTCGAAGCCCGGCGGTGGCACGTCCCAGTATTTGCGGACCTTCTTCTTCTTCTCGTGGCGGGGGGAGCGACTGGGGGAGGCGGGAGGGGAGAGTGGGGCGGGGCGACCTCAGTCTGACCAAAGGTGGGCCTACGGGCCCCCCAGGCTCCCCTCGGCCCCCGGCTCGGCTCTCCAGGAGAGAGAGGACGTGGTCAGGGCCCGTTCCGGGCAGGGGACTCTTCCCGGTGCTCGGGCGGGCGGGGGAGGACAGGGCGGGGTGCGCGGGGGAGGCGGGGGAGGGCGTGGGGGGAAGGGGCAGAAGAGAAGCTCACATCAATCCACCGTGCTCCTCTTTAGCGCCTCTGGTCAAAGGTTTGC
Source organism: Cervus canadensis (assembly GCF_019320065.1). Lineage (NCBI taxonomy): Eukaryota > Metazoa > Chordata > Mammalia > Artiodactyla > Cervidae > Cervus > Cervus canadensis. The sequence continues at coordinate 14,091,250 of NC_057403.1, read as the reverse complement.
TGGGGGTGGGAGGGAAAGGTGTGGGGAGGGATGACTGGGGACCCTCATCTCCCCCGGACGCCGCACCCCCCCGAGGGCACTGAGCCCCAGGGCTGGGGCAGGGCATCGCCCCCAAGTCCCCCAGCCACGAGGAAGGAAGGAGGGCCAGACAGACCACCTTCCAGCTGGAGAGGCTGAGGTGGGAGGAGGCGGGGCACCCCCCCACCCGCCCTTCCACTCGTGACAGAGAGAACGGGGGGCAGCCTGGGAAAGGAAGAGGCGTCAGAGCAGAGAGCTGTCCCGAGAGACGCCTCCCTGCCCTGGGAAAGCAGAGCGCAGCCCGGGAAGCCGACGGAGAACCCAGACCAGACAAGGGAAAGGGGGGCCTGACCCCCAGACTCGCCCCCGGAAGCCCGGCAGAGAGAAGAAAACGGCCAGACACGACAGCAGAGCCCCTAGCCCCGCGCGGATAGGGGCCTGCGGCCCGGACGCAGCCCTGCCTCCCTGGTACCTGCGGCGCCGCCTGTCCCGGGAGGCGCTGCGCTGGTCCCGGTTGCGGCGGTCACGGCTCCGGCTGCGACGCTTGCGGTCCCGGCTCCGGGAGCGGCTGTGGCTGCGCTTGCGGTGCCGGTTCTCCTTGTCGCGCTCTGCGGGGAAAGGGCCGTGAGCTGGGCGGGGGCAGCCCGGCCCGCCCGCCCCCGAGGCCGCGCCCCAGCCCGGGAGGCCACCCCCACGGGGAAGGGCTCGCGGAGGGCGGGGCGGCAGGCTTCCTGTCCACGAGGGAGCCCGAGGGCCCTGGGGGCCAGGCGGGAGCAGTTACCTGAGGGAACAGGGCCTAGCAGGGCCCCGGGGCGTAAGGTACCTGAGTCTGCTCAGGAGGAGCTGGGGGGCCAGAGAAGACAGAGGAGGCTGGCTCCTGGTCCCCCTCCAGGGCTGAGGGGCCTGACCCAGGGTCGTCCCTGAGAGGGGCAGGGCTAGACGCTGGGGAATCAAGAGACCCAGTGATGTTTTCCTGAAGGGACCCGGCGACCCCTCAGGAGAGTCCTCCGCAACCAGCCGGCCCACGCCCCACCTCCGGGCCCGCGAAAGGCCGGGCGGGGCCGGGCAGCCCCGGGGGGCGGGGCACCCACCCGTCCCCACCCACCAAGCGAAAACGCCCTCCTGGGAGGCCCTGCCCACCAACCGAGGACCTAAAGTCCTGGAGGCCCCGCCCACCGCCCCGGGTGTTAAAGACGCAGGAGCTGGGTGGGGTGGGCGCTTGATCCACCGCGCCCCACGGCCGCTACAGCCGGGCCTTCAACCTCCCCTCCTTCCCCCAGCAGCCCGCCACCCTGTGAGGCACGAGGCTCCTGCCCCACACGGTCTGTAGCCCAGTCCCTCGGTTCAAAGACGACACTGGTTCCTCCGCTATGCTCAGACTCCAGTTCATTTTACCAGGAGGCGGGGGCAATAAGGAGAGGCTGTCAAAGCCTCACGCGTACTGCTTCAACTCTCATGCTCTTCCGATGCAACTACCGCGAGCTTTTATGAATGAGTTTTAACACTAAAACAAGCTACATACGCACCCGGGAAAGGAAAAAACCTCGTTGCAAACATTCAGATGCTGTCTAAAACCAGACTCTGCTGGTTTTACTCCCCGGGTTACTGTGGGAAAACACTTGGGGAGGGGGGGATCTCGCTCACAAAAGACTGAGGCTCGGGGAGGTCACGTGACTTTCCCTGCCCAAAAAGCCTGGATACAGGTGAAGCCTGAATGTGAACCCTTAAAGTTCAAGGGCAGCTAGGCAGGGACAATACCTCTAAACACGAAACAGGGAGACCCATTAGGGCCTGGCTAGAACCACGAGTGATGGTGGAATTGCCTCCTCAAAGATGAAAAAACTTAAACATGAAAAATACATCCAAGACTGGTACCAAGAGGGACGGGCAAGCAGTGTGAGGAGCGTCCTGGCCCTGGGTGGGGGGTGGACGACAACGGTTCTGGGCCTCTGGCTCCCCACTGCTAAGTCAGGCAGAGACCCTTCCCTGCAGCTGAGGCTCAGAAACAGACAGGCAGAGAGAGGTGGTCCCACAGGAAACAGCGGGGCCTGCCAGGTGCCGTAGACACAGACATGGAACCCAGGTCTCAGGGGCTGAGGCCTGGAGGACGCAGGACCGCCAAGACAGACTCGGGCAGAGCAGCACGTGGGCAAAGCTGCCCCATAAGGCAAGGGTAACCCCCGCCCCCACCCCCAGGAAAAAAAAACAACACCACACACACACAATGATCCAGCACAGATCAGAACAGGAAAGGAGCTCGGCTGCTCTAAATGCCATGGCCACCTCGTTGTGTGAACAACTCACCAACCCCAGGGACGTGCCCAGGCTGAGGGGACACCCAAGCAGAGACCAGACCGCGAGTGTCAGTGCCCCAGAGCAGCTCCATCAGCTCTGGCTGTCCAGCCTGGCAGGACGCGTCTCTGCAGCCCCGCAGGCTCAGGGGCCGTTTCAGCTATCCTGCACAAAACCGTGCAACAGCAACCAAACTCTAAACCCGTTTTCTCCTCTTATTTAAATGAGGCTCGCGGGCACCCCTAGGTGTACGGCTTGGGGACATCTGAAATGCGCCTCCACACTTCCTCCGAGTGAGCCCTTACACTAGGAACGATTTCACCGTTGAAAAAAGTATCACTTACTGGGCACTTAAAGGAGGCCAAGCCACATGCCACACACTGTCGGCATGTTGCCCCGCTGAATCTCAGCTCTGCCTCTGATCAGCTGAAATCTGGGAAAGCTTTTATTCTTGAGCCTGTTTCCTCCTCTGCGAAGGGCAGGAAATCACTTCAGCCTCACAGAGGTGTTACAAGAATCCACTTAGGAAAACTGCAGAAGAGCTTAGCAATGTGCGTGACACGTGGTGGGTGCTGTAAGCTTAACTATTATTACTGTTAATTCCAACATTCTAGAGACCAAAAAAAAAAAAAAACCAACAACAAAAAGCCGTCCATTACACGAAGGAAAAACAGGCCCACAAATACTTGGTAACTAATTAGGTGCTAGAACCCGCGCCTGCGCCCCTCCACAGTCCGTGCTGTTAAGCAGTGCATCATGTACGTGACCGACACCCTGTGGGTGCGCTTCCCCAGGCACAGCCTACTGATCCAGCCACCCCCTCCCCAACTTCGGGCTGGGCCAAAAGGGGAATCCCAGCGCCCCTCACTAGGCGCTCCAGACACAAGCAGAGTAAGCCTCAAGCCCGCCACCTTCCCTCGACCTAAGTTTAAGTTTCTTCACTCTCAAACCGGATTAAGAAAGCAAGGAAACCTGCTAACTGTCCTACACCTCTCCCAGCGCTAACGTTCTTGGGGTCCCCAAACTAATCACGGCCCCGTGCTTGGACTCGGCGTCTCCCGAGGGGGACGCGCCTCCCGCCCTCCAAAGTGAAGCGAGCCCCCTCCTCGCTCAGTGCCCAAGTGTCCGCTCCACGCTGAGATTTAAGAGGCTGGTGCGATAGTGCAGGCCGTGGGGAGAGATGACAGGCAAACAGTCCGCACTGCGACCGCCGGGGGAGCCAGGGCCCCGAGAAGGGGTGCAGGGATGCGGGAGGGTCACGGAGCTCGGACATTGCGGCCCTTCCACCGGCGCCAACGCTGGCGCCCGACCCCAGCGGCCCGCGGGGACCAGGCGGCCAGTGAGCAGGACGAGGGGCAAAGGAGCCGGGGCGAGAGGTGCTCCCCACGCGGCACTGCCAGCGCCCACGTGAAGGGGTACCCACGACCGCCATTTTGGAACAAAGGGGGCGTGGAGAACCAGGCGGAGGACCCAGCCGGAAGCGGAAGTGCCAGTGCGTCGGGCGAAAAGGAGTTGCGGGACTCATCTATGCAATCTCCTTTCCAGATTAAAAAACGCGTAAGTCCATAAGGTGACACCATGCGAGCCCGCCGCGCCGGCGGCGCCTCCAACGCGGACCGCGCTGGGCGCGGAACGGAGCGCGATGCGCATGCGTCCAGGTCCGCGCCCGCCGCCCCCGCTCCGCCGCGCGCGGCACGCCAGGCGGTCACGTGAGCAAGGCGCGCGCTGCGGGACGGGAGGGGGGGGTGCGCCGCGCGGCCCTGAGAAGAGGGGAAAACGACGGGGAAAATGGCGGGGGACACGGAGGGAAGCCAAGAGCCGCCCCGCCCGCTGCCCCTATCCTCCGGCGCTCTCACCTTGCTTATTCTCGTTGAGCTGCCGCTCGAACTCGTCGAAGTCCGACATGCTGAGGCGGCCGCGTAGGGCGCTGTGCAGCTTTCGCTTCGCCTTGCCGCGCGCCCGCTCCGGCCGCTTCGGCTACTTCCGCCGCTACCTTCGGCTACTTCCGGCCGCCGCCGGCGTTCCACCGCCTCCTACCTAATCAAGGCCTGGCTGCCCGCCCCGCCCCGCCCCGGCTCCGCCCCTCCCCGCCTGCGCGCCCGCGAGGTGCCCCTCCCCCCAGGGTCTGGCTCCGAAACGCGTCGGCTATTTCCGGACCGTAAAGGAAAGCGTCCGGAGCGGTGACTACGGCTGCTTCCGAAAACACCCGAAGTGAGGGTTTCACGGACTCTCCCAAGTTTTCGTAACTTTTCGGATATTAGCTCTTCCACGTTCGGATGTTTTCGGAGGTCCTCGCGTTCCTCTGCACCCAGCCCCCTCTAAGAATCCGGCTTCTTCGGAAAATTCAAACCGTCCCTTTCACTGCTTGCGCTGATTCTCCCCGCTCTTCTCCACCGGCCAGTCCGAGCGAATCGGCTACTTCTGACAGTCCTAACCGTCCCGGATTCGGCACTTTCCGAAGGTTTCCGGCGCTCGCCTTCGGACCCAGCCAAAGATCAAGCTATTTCCAAACTTCGGCTCCTTCCGGAGATTCCAGTGGCCCCCTCCTCCCCTCCCGGAGAACTTCGGCTCCTTCCGCCACCACTTCGGGAAGACCCCCCCCCCCCACTCACGAGTGACAGCTTCGGCTTTTTCCGTCAGGGCTTCGGCTCCTTCCGGCTCCGGGAACCGAAAAGGGAGGGAGGACGGAGGCGAGGTGGGTCAGGGGAGAGGAAACGGAGAAGGGAAGCGTCCCAGCTCTCGGCACCTGACTCTCCGGGTGGGGAAAGGAGAGGAAAAGAAGGGCCGGCCCTGCGAAGGGCCTAAGAAGGCTGCGCGAGACAAAAGCAGCCAGCTGGGTAAAGGGTGCGCGCGGCCGCTGCGGAGGTTGCCAGCGCGGCTTCGTGCGCCTGCGCAGGGTGAAAGGGGGGGGGGGCGAGATGGGCTTCTGCGCCTGCGTAAACGTCGGTCTGAGCCGAGGTTTCTCAGCTGCTCCAGAAGGACCCCCCCACCCCTGCTTCCAGATCCGTCAGCGCGCGTGCGCGAGTCTTCCCCTTTTCCCCCGGGGAGGGCACCGCATTCCCGACCGTTAGGCTAGGCCGCCCCCTCTACTAGTTGCCGTGGCAACCGCACAAGCGCGCTTGCCCCTCCCGCCGCGCAGGCTCCTCGAGCGACGCAGCGGATACTTCCGGGAGACGGATAATCTCGCGATACCGCCTCCTGGCGGAGTCCTCCGCTCGGAGGTTCCAGGCTGCCCCGGCCGGCCGCCTCGGCCGGCCGCCTCCGCCGGAGGTCGTGGAGTCCCTCCTCCTGCCGTGGTGCCTCTGGTCCCAGTAGCCCAGCGGGTGGTGCTCTTGCACTTTCCGCGGAGCGCTGCCCCGCCCCCGAGTTCCCCAGGGCAGCGCTGCCACGCCTCCCACCCCTGCCTTTGCGGAGGCTAATTACACCCTGTCTCTCTGAGTTACTCGGCTCCCGCCTGACGGTCCGCGCTCCCGAATCCTCCAGAGCCCCCGTCACCGTCCCCGCTGCACCGGCCACCCCCTGCCCAGAAAAAGGCCGGGGCCTGGTTTATTCCAAATTTTATCATCTTTTTAATTTAAATTCTCTTAATAGCTCTGTCTCACGTGAACTCGGGCGGGGCTGGGGTGCGGGCGGGGTGTGTACAGTGGCCTCGCCCCGCAGGGTCCCGCAGTCTTCCCAGGAGGGAGGGCCCAGCGAGGGCAAGACGGTGCCGCTTAGGTGCGGGGGTGCCAGTGGTCAGGGAAGACAGAACCGGGCCCTGGATGGTGGTCCTCTTGGAAGCGTGACTAAGCGAGGACCGCCCCCAACCCAGGGAAGGCGGAGGGCAGGGTGGACGCTAGGGCTGTGAGAGGCCCAGGGGACAGGCCTATGTACAGGGGGCCTTGGGAGGGGGTGGCGGTCCGCGCGGAAACGAGCCGCCCTCGTGGGGGCCCACCACTCGTGCACACGCCGGCCCCGCACGCCGGGCAAGGGAAGCAGGGGCCGGAGGGCGGGCGCCGGGCCGGGTGGGGTAGGATCACCGCTTGAAGCGGTATGTGATGGGAAGCAGCAGCTTGCTCTTCTTGAGGGCCTGCACCTTCTTGAGGGTCTCCTCGTCCAGGGCCAGGAAGCAGCGGCGCGAGTACTCAAGCAGGCGCTCCTTGGAGGGGTCAAACTCGCCCACCTCGGCCAGCTTCTCCGGGGCCACGATGAGCAGCTCCGCGATGGGCGTGGTCAGTGCCACCGTGTTGCGGTCCACTCGGTGGTGTTCGAAAGCCCGCGACATGCTCTTCAGCTTCTGGAAGGTGCCCAGGATCTTCTTGTAGCGGCAGAGCACCCCGTCTGCGTCCTTCACTGCAAGCCGAGGACAGGGGAGAGTGTTGGGGGTACAGAGACGGCGGGGGGGGGGGGGGGAGTGTTGAGGGAGAAAGGGGAAGCAGGAAGACCAGGAGGCTAGCTGTGAGTTACAGAAGGTGGGAGAAGGGGAGACGGGCAGGCCTGGGGAGGGCCCCAGCGCGGGGAAGGGCTGCATTCCTCCCAGTCCTCCTGGGCCATCGCTGCCTACCCCGGAACCCTAGGCTCTGGAGAGGCAGCTGCGAGGGTGGGCCATAAACCAGGACCACCCACGGAGGCCCGGACAGTCAGCCAGGTCTGATCGCAGATGGGGGCGACGGGGAGAGGGGAGCTCACACAGGCCCCCAGCCCCGCGCTTCCCCAACTCACCCCGCTGCCTCTCCCGGGCCTTGGGCTTGCCGAAGCGCCGCCGGCCTGGGTCTCCTTTCTGCCTCTGTCTCTTTCTCTCCACGGTGCTGCCTTCTTCAGATGCCCCGCTGAGCGAGGAGGCGGCCGACTCGGGGTCTGAGGCCTCGCCCCCGGTCCCCCCTCGGCCGTCCCCCTCGGCCCGCCGAGGCCCTGGCTTCCCCCGGCAGTGGTCGTCTGGAGAGAGGCGGGAAGACACGCACACGCATGAACTGCGGGAACAGGACAGCGAGGTGGTGGGCGGCAGGTCACAGAGCCCCGGGAAAGGGGGTCCCCCAGGAGGAAGTGCAGCACAGACGCCCAGCTGAACACAGTAAACTAGGCCGGGATTTGGGGGTCCTGGGTGGAGCGTGGCCTGAGGCTACTCAGACTTGGTGCAAGAGGTCTGGGGGAGGGGCCCAGTGGACCAGGCCAGTACCGCGGGGACCTCAGGAGAGTGTGATTTTGTGGGGTTCTCACAGTGGAGTTTTCTGGGGACCCAGTGAGGCCTCCAGAAGAGTGGAGGCAGGCAAGGCCTCGGTGGGGGTGTGGGGTTCAAACACCAAGACAAATAGTCTCTGGGTCTAGTCCCTTGGGAAGGGCAGGCCCCCGCCCTCACCCAGACTGGCAAGCTGCCCAGCTTCTGATGCATGCCCTCCTTCCAACAGCAGGTTCAGAGCCCGCTGCTGGTTTTCCCACGAAGAAAGTCCAGGGGCCCCTGCCCCTGACCATCCTGTGTGGGTTTCCCCATGCAACCCAGGCTAGAGGTGGCGCCAGAGCACAGGGGTCCCCAGTGAGGTAGGTGTTGAGAAAAACCGCAGGGCACTCGCCCTGACTCTCAGATGACTTCCCAGAGAGGGAAGTGGAAGCTTTCAAGGGAGCCAGCCAGGGGTTGACCACCAGCGGGGGAAAGAAGAGGCTGGATCCTCCAGGCCACTGCTAAAAATGCGGTCCAGGAAAGCCCCCGTGGGTAGGGGTCGGGGCAGTGCTCAGGACCCAGACAAGCAGGCCACAGTCCTGCCCATTAGCAGAATGACTCAGGCAGGAAGGAGGCTGGGCTTGGAGCCCACGGAGAGCCACCAAAAGAGAAGCGTGAATGTGAAGGCACGGTGTCCCTGAAGAGGGTGGAGCGGGGTGCCCTGGTTAGGGGCGGGGGACACCCTCACCTGTGTCCAGTCGCGCAGAGGAAATGAACTTGTCCAGCTGGCACCGCAGGAAGTCCCGCTCCTCCTCCAGGTCCTCAATGCGCTTCTGCAGCCAGGAGTTCCTCTCCAGGGCCAGGTGCAGCTGGGCCCGGACGCCATTCATCAGGGCCGCTGTCGGGGAAGCAGCCTCCGCCGGCTCTAGGGGCGGTTGGCCCTGGTCACACCCCAGGCCTCAAGGACCCCGGCTGGTCCCCCACGGGACTCAGTCCCCCACCGGTCCACTCACCCTCGAAGTTCCCCCGAGAGGGGCTCAGGCTGTAAAAGATCTGCGGGTCCAGGTGGGGCGTCTCATCGAACGGGATGGAAATCTCCAAGGCCTCGCTGTCCTTCTTCACTGGAGGAGAGAGGCTAGGCTCACCCAAAGGAGGTCCCGGGGCCTCGGACCAGCCCCCGGCCAGGGAGGAAAGCGCAGGGGCTGGGGTGGGTTGAGCAGGGGCCGGTTCCTCACCTGGCCTCCTCCGGCTGTTCATGGTGCGGCCTTCTGCAGACCCCGGCAGCTGAGCGCCTCAGGGCCACTGGACAAAAGGGGCAGCCACAGATGGAGGAACACAGATGGGCTTCTGGGGGGCATTCCGGGGGACCTGGGGCGCTCGACGTGGGGAGGGCTGCTTGAGGGCCGGGACTCGTGGGTCTGACGGAGGCGGGTCTGACTTAGGACACCTGGGGTTGCAAACTCCTAGGCTCTAGGGAGTTG